>NC_134421.1:10794781-11097811 GCF_030867145.1 Opisthocomus hoazin | reverse complement strand
GCATCTTTATTGTATTGTTCACAAAGCAATGTTACAGAAATGTCCTCAGAATGTTACAAATAAACATCCCCCTCAAATACAATGAAATTGTCATTATTACACTTTTAGAATGCCTACATTATCAGAACTGAAATTAGGCACCTGTGCTCAGTTTTATCTCTGTTTTCACATAGCCTCAGTTTTATTTCTATAGTCCTGAAATACACAGATGTTAAATGAAGAGATATAGATTAACTCAGTATATCTCCACTGAGCGATCTTCATTAGAAAGTACTTTTAAGTTTAAAGCCTTTCTGTTCTGGAGTTTTAGATATTTCCATTTCTATTACAATACTGTTTGAGCTGGGCCAATTACCACAAGTGAACCACAATTACATTTCTTTAGCTAAATAGCCAAGTATTTGAGAATTTCAACACTTATTTTCATTTTAGCATTATTATTTCAGTGCATCTATAGTGGCATAGCAATTGATACACAGTACCTTCATTTTCTTCTCATCCATAGATTTCTGAATACGTTGTCTAAGAGGTTTTGGAGAAGATCCATTGGATTGTGCTGGAGATCTACATTAAAAAGAGATAAGGTGTGTTTAGCACAGGTAAAAGAAATTATTTAAGAAAAACAGTTACCTTACTAAGTTCCTCAGAAAGAGGAAGGCAAGTATCTTCACTCTCCAAGCCTTATCTTTTTTTTCTCCCTTCCTAAGTAACCACATGTACTGTGACAACTGAAGACACCGTAATAAAACCAAACCTCCAGTTCCAATTTCTGGTATCATTTTGCAGTATATTTACAATATTGTAGTTCTGCAGCCACAGTTTTATTATTTGTAATGCTGGTGATAAATTACCAAATCTACTTCTACTTACCCCTCCTTGAATAGCATCTGGTTGACATCAAGAACAATTTTCCTCATATTTACAGACTTATCAATAGAAGAACTCACACAAACAAAATGCTTCCACTCTCCTGTATTTCAGTATGTGAATATTCATGTACATTAACAAACAATTTTGACAAAGCTATATAAAAAAATGCACATAAGAGGGAGTTTTTTGGTCTTGAAGTAAGAAGAACTAATCTGTGCATCTCTAAATAATGACTTCTCTGTCTATGCTTATGACAGGCCAGTATGCATATAAGGACTTTTTTTCAAAAATAAATCATTCTTTATTTTATTTATTTAGCTCATTCTTTGTTTTATTGATTTCTATTTGTCTGTGGCGCAAAATTACTGCAGGACCTTGCAATGCTTTTGCTTTTTAAATTGCCAAAACATGTAGCTTCAGCACGCTCCTGTCTACTCTGTTGTTCAGATTCATTAGTCTTCTATGTAACCTGTAATGACAAAATTCTCAGAATCCCACTTTTCCAACAACTGATGATTCCTCAGGATAAGCAACTGATTAAATCATCCCTGCTTCTCTAGTGCATGGATAGGTTAGTTTCCTTTTCAGTGCCTACAGAAATGGATTTTCAAGAGATGCTTTGTTTTGTACACCAGATCAACATGGGTATGCCTTAAATAGAAGGAAATTTTTAAAAGCAAGAAAAGAATTGAGCATGAAGTAATGAGTGGCTTTAACATTAACAGGATAGGAATATGATGGGAATAATATAAAAACCAGCAGCAAACAAAAGGTTGCCCCAAACCCTGAATACCTGTTGAACCTGCAAAACCAGAAAAAGAGAACCACTACTGCAACAATTTATGAAAATACTTAATCCATGGTCATGCAAAAACTTTACTGAAAACATAAATAATATCATTAATTTTATCAGAATCACCTTATTACGATATCAAACTCATCACTATATTTTTATGTTTGCTTAAAAAATTTATACTAGTGGAAAAAAGCATGCTTCTGTCTTGCATGCAGCTTTGAAATACAAAAAAATAGCAAGTGAATTTTATTTAAACTTCTGTAGAGCATATCTGAAAAGACTTTGAGTTGCTGGAGCATGTCCAAAGAAGGGCAATGAGGCTGGTGACGGGTCTAGAGAAAAAGTCTTATGAGGAGCGACTGAAGGAACTGGGGCTGTTTAGTCTGGAGAAGGGGAGGCTGAGGGGCGACCTTATTGCTCTCTACAACTACCTGAAAGGAGGTTGTAGTGAGGTGGGTGTTGGTCTCTTCTCCCAGGTAACTAGTGTTAGGTTGAGAGGCAATGGCCTCAAGTTGCATCAGGGGAGTTTCATATCAGATATTATGAAAATTTTCTTTACTGAAGGAGTGGTCAGGCATTGGAACAGGCTGCCTAGGGAGGTGGTGGAGTCACCATACTTGGAAGTGTTTAAAAAAACGTGTAGATGTGGCACTTCGGGATATGGTTTAGCAGGCATGGTGTTGTTGGGCGGACGGTTGGACTCTATCTTAGAGGTCTTTTCCAACCTATGATTCTATGACTATTTTCCAGAACGTTGAAATGAGGTACTTATAGATAGAAAATATTTGATGGAATACTAAAGGACAGTTTAAATGAGAAAAACTTCAGCTTGGTTACAATGTTCTAAAACACTGAGGATGTATTGACAGTGCTTACATTTTCAGTTCCCAAACATGCACGCATTTCACAAATTACAATGAAAATATTTGTAAACCAACAAAAAGTTAAACACCACAACAGTCACTTCTCAGCAGTAGTTTTTTGCAGGATTTCAGTGCAGAGGGATAAATCTACCCAACTTACTAAATTACTTATTATTGGCAACTTATTAAGAGTAAAACAAGGCAACAAAAATTCCTGAAATGCTGAAGTTTTGAAAAATAGGTGCTCTCATTTAACCCCAGTCTTCACCCAGAAATGAACCGTGCTCTCTCAAACTGACCAGAATCACAGAAGCAGAATCACAGAATGGTAGGGGTTGGAAGGGACCTCTGTGGGTCATCTAGTCCAACCCCCCTGCCAAAGCAGGGTCACCTACAGCAGGCTGCACAGGACCACATCCAGGCAGGTCTGGAATATCTCCAGAGAAGGAGACTCCACAACCTCCCTGGGCAGCCTGTTCCAGGGCTCCATCACCCTCAGAGGGAAGAAGTTCTTCCTCATGTTCAGCTGGAACGTCCTGTGCTTCAGTTTGTGCCCATTGTCCTTTGTCCTGTTGCTGGGCACCAGTGAAAAGAGTCTGGCCCCATCCTCCTGACACCCACCCTGCAGATATTTATAAGCATTTATTAGGTCCCCTCTCAGCCTTCTCTTCTTCACGCTGAACAAGCCCAGCTCCCTCAGACTCTCCTCATAGGAGAGATGCTCCAGCCCCCTCATCATCTTTGTAGCCCTCTGTTGGACTTTCTCCAATAGCTCCTCACCTTTCTTGAACTGGGGAGCCCAGAACTGGACACAGTACTCCAGATGGGGCCTCACTAGGGCAGTGTAGACGGGAAGGAGAACCTCCCTCGACCTGCTGGCCACAGTCCTCCTAATGCATCTCAGGATCCCATTAGCTTTCTTGACAGCCAGGGTACACTGCTGGCTCATGGTTAACCTGTTGTCCACCAGCACACCCAGGTCCCTCTCCACAGAGCTGCTCTCCAGCAGGTCCGCCCCAAGCCTGTACTGATGCATGGGGTTGTTCCTCCCCAGGTGCAGGACCCTGCATTTGCTCTTGTTGAACCTCATCAGGTTACTCTCTGCACAACTATCCAGCCTGTCCAGGTCTTGCTGAATGGCAGCACAGCCTTCCGGTGTATCTACCACTCCTCCCAGCTTTGTGTCATCAGCAAACTTGCTGAGGGTACGTTCTAACTCTTCATCCAGGTCGTTGATGAAGAAGTTGGACAAGACTGGGCCCAGTACTGACCCCCGGGGGACACCACTAGTTACTGGCCTCCAACTAGACTCAGCGCCGCTGATGACAACCCTCTGAGTTCTGCCATTCAGCCAGTTCTCAATCCACCTCACTGACCACTCATCCAGCCCACACTTCCTGAGCTTCCCTAGGAGGATGTTATGGAAGACTGTGTTGAAAGCCTTGCTGAAGTCTAGGTAGACAACATCCATGGCTCTCCCCTCATCTACCCAACCAGTCATGCCATCGTAAAAAGCTATCAGATTGGTCAGGCATGATTTCCCCTTGGTGAATCCATGCTGATTACTCCTGATAACCTTCCTTTCCTCCCCTAACCAGAGCTCAGACAAAACTATTCACAAACTTTAAATGTATTTTGGGAATTCTTCAGTAGTGAAATCTATAGAAGTAACAAAAAGCATTGTGAAAAACTCAAAACAGTAACTACCACGTGATCAAAAACTATACAACAATAACTGTCATATGAGGTGACCAACTATCTGATACATAGAATCAGATTAGCAAAAAGAATCTGAAAACTGCAATGACATTCATTGCTAAAGGTGCTGTCATCTGTCCTGTAAACTGTTCCAGATTTATTAACAACAACAGATTGGCAAAGAGACCGCAAACACTCCAGATCAAGTATTTGAGACATAAGCATTAACAAAAAACTGTTTACTATAGAGGTGCCTGTACATTGACATAAATCAGAGTGACACATCAGCTACTATCTTGTGCAGTGTTACGGTGTTCAGTTTTCATAAAGCAATTGGAGTCTTACAGTTAAGATTCTAGAGAAACGCAGAACACAAAGATTTGATAAAAACTGAGAGGCATTGCTTGCAAGTTTCATTTCAGTTTTTGCAGTTTTTTTATTCCTAAAACAGTAATTTAGGGTCATAAATTCAATACTTTGAAATCAAACTTTTAAACTGAAGTACACAGATAATATAAAAAAATTGTATCCTAGAAAATAAAATCTAAACCGAACTGACCCCTAAGAATTACTAAGGAAAACACAAGAATTGTCTAGATTACAATATAAATTCCCAGACAGCAGTACCTGCTTATACCAACACCAAGAAGATTTTAAGTCAAACAAATGTCTTATCCTTTTGGGAATACTCAGTGGCCACTCTTATTCAGAAATAAGTGGTTTAAAACCCATTTTAAAATTAAAGAGTTATTTAAAAAAAAAGAATCTCTAAAGCTCTGAATAATGGCAATGTAACTCAGAAGAATTCAGGCAGGCCTCAATTCCATTCACACAGAATTAATCTAGATCTAATTAAGCTCCTTTTCATTCTGCTAAAAATATAACCACAGTGAGCTTTATTAAATTAATGAAATAATTTTAAAAGTACTGTGGGTCTATTTTCCTGAATCTGAAGTAATGGAAAAATAAGAGACTGAAATGAGGGTTATTTTAAACTTGTCACATAATGAAATAGGAATGTATAGCTATCCACAGATATTTGAGAGGTGAAAGAATATTCCACAATATACTGTTACAAGATGCCTTTTATATTAAAATTATGGGTTTATTTAGAATTCTTATTAATGAAACTAATGTTTAAGTTTTGTTAGAATGTGCTTGTTGCTTTTGTTTCATAGAAGAGGTCAAATGATAAATCTAGTGGATCCCTTAAATTCTTCAACATTTAGGATCCTCCATCTTCCAATTTACAACCTATCACTTTTTCTTTCCTTGTTGTTATTCTCACAGCCTTGCAACTGCACACTCTGATAGTGTTGCTATGGGGGGCTCTCATTGGAAATGACTGCCACCAGCACAAGAAACACCCTCCTCTTCCCCACTTTTCCTACCCTTTTCATTGTAGCTCTTCTATTATGTTAGGGAACCCAAAAATGTGCAATGCACAGAGCTTAATAAGCAACTGGCCACGCAGCCATTGTCCTGACGAACAGATGCTCCAATCACCACAAGCAGTACCAAAAGCAGGGACAACAAATAAGGGGTTTGAGCAAGTCCTTATGAAGACAAGATAGTTCTGTTGGGGAAACGACCACTGTACTATTGGGGATGCTTGTCTGGGAACCCTGGGTGCTTTACTTTCCAGCTGACCGCCAGGGAGAGTTTTTTCCTTCTCCTCCCCCTCCTCTGATTTTATTCTTCTCCAAAAGCAACTTTCACCATTAGAGCCAATGGACACCATCAGCTACAGATCCTACTAATAAATCTTCATCCGTGGGAATTTGTTTCAACATCCTTAGTACAACACTAC
Organism: Opisthocomus hoazin; assembly: GCF_030867145.1. Lineage (NCBI taxonomy): Eukaryota > Metazoa > Chordata > Aves > Opisthocomiformes > Opisthocomidae > Opisthocomus > Opisthocomus hoazin. Next base: position 11,091,774 of record NC_134421.1, on the reverse strand, counting down.
TCTGACTGGTGGATCATGATTTGAAAAAATATTTAACTATTTCAGATTGTCTCCACAAAATAATTACTATGTAGGAAGAAAATAGGACATAATCCAAAAATCTCTTGTGTCACAGCTAGATAAAGGGGGCATCTTCAAATTGAACAGTAACCTAATTAGCTACTGAACAGACAGTATATGCACTTGGGAGTTCAAACTCATCTGAAGAGGTGAGTACTCAGAAGGTTTTCTGAAATCTTCATAGGTTTTGTGCAGCCCAGAAATGTACTAGCTTGAACAGCCCCTATTACAAAAGCATCCTGATGATACAGAAAATTTGAATGATGAGGTAGAATACTTTTGAAAATTTGAGACTGTTCTAAGAATGCTTTCCCTTTACACTTAACCTCACAACAGACTGCACTTTGGTCATTTGCTTTGTGTAAGTAATATCAATGCTTTGTTAGCCACTCAGTATAACAGCTGTAAAAAAAACCAAAACACGAAACAACAAACCCAACACAAATACAAAAAAACCTTCTAGTACTCACCTGAAGAGAGTCATAACAGAGGTGATTCCAAACAAATTTAAGCTTTCATCGTCATATAATAGTTCTGCTTTGTTCTGAGTAGGAGGATTGACAGCTTCGTCATCCAGAAGAACTAGTAAGACCTTTACAGTATCTCTGCCACAATACGCGGTGCCACGATTTATGGAATGCAATTTTGGCTGAAAGTAAATACAATTTAAAAGAACATATAACAGAAAGGGTCAGCAAGCCATACCAATAGCTCATCTCCAAAAGCAAACCATACCAGCACAAGGTGTGAGCATCCCCTTCATCCCTTTCCCAGTAAGGATTTATGGGGAACCCACCCATGGTAAAGCTTCTTCCTCATCCCAAACCATTAGTAGCATTTAGATCGCTGCCAGCTGGAGGTATACACTGATGAGCAAGTCACACAAATATACAAATCTGTGTTGAAACCACACAGCAGAAATTAACATTATTTTCTCACAACCAATTTGAGTGCTTTGGGGTACACAAATACATTCTGGTGAAATCCAACTCCTCTGACTAACTGAATCTGCTAAAGCAGTTGATTAAAAGTGAGATTTCCATCAAGATTTGACAAAAGGGGCACTTGGCACAGTCTCCTGGTGTTTGGAACAGGATGAACTCAACACGATTTTCCACAAGAATAAAGAATTCCTTAAAGAAAATAATAATGCACATCTGGAAGTGCTCAGTGCTACAGTCAGCAGTACAAATGCAGAACTCCATAGCCACTAAGGGACTGCAAGAATTGCAAGTTTGCTGTATTTCTCTTTAAAATTACTAGGAGATCCACAGAGAAATTTAGTGCTTAATACACAGTAGTAGATGTTCAAAACTATAGGCTTTCTTATTTACCAATACACAGAAACACTGACTAGCCTGACTTTGTTCAGAATGACAGGACATACAATGAACTGCATTTATCTAATCAGTTAACTGCTTTTAAACACAGTCTTGAAATGATAAAGTTCTATTTCTCTCTCTATTTGATTACATTAATTAGTGTATGTAGCTTTCAAGAAACCATAGCAACACGTGTCAGTCAGCTACTATAAGTTATAATCAATAGCTAGAAATAGCAATTACAGAAATGGTTATTACTTGGCTTTACAGAATTGGCCTATTTCAGTACCATTTAATTTCCTCAAATTTTATTCTGAACCTCTTCAGTCACTACATCACCACATAACAGATTTTTATTAAATGTCATGTATGTCACGGTAAATTTGTCTTACTGAGAAAAGTACAAATTTGGCATCATCTTGACTGATCATAAACAAAGGAAAAAAAAAAAATCTTTAGAATACAACATGCCCTCCTAACAGCTAAAAGATCACCTTCAGAAATCTCATGTGGCACAACAGCAGCAACTTTGTGTACTAACCATGAACTAAAATCTTATTGTTCAAGGCACAATAAGAACTTTTGGCAATACAATAATCCCTGCCACAAAAATCTTGTTCATTAGTAAACTTAAAATCATTATTCACATTACTTTTTCAAGAAAACAGTTGATCAGTCATTCCATTCAAGGGTTGTGACTACTCCAGACTATTCTGGTTAGTTCCAGAAACACCAGCCAGATTCCATTTACAGTAGTAATTTTCTCAGGAAGAAATTAATCATAATTCCTATTAGTCACTCATGCAGGCTTCAACACAAAGTAGTGCTTCCTGCTGCATAAAGTAATAACTTTTCCTGGAGCTCTAAATTCTTATAAAACAGGTATTTGCAGGAAAACTGTGCAATGATGGAAGAAAACTGCCACTGCCAGGAGAAAAGCAAATTTTTCTAACAATGTAACTCTTTTCAGGTACATTTTATGAGTAAGCAGCCTTCCCAGGAGCTAGTGCAGGCATCATTTTCAGCTCTATTGCTAAGATGGTATTTTAAATTTGCACTCAAAGAAGTGATTCAATGTCTTACACACTAAAAAATACAACATACTATCAAACCAGAAGTTATTCTGAACATAGAATTTTTCTGAAAAATTATTTGCATCAAGGTTTGGGGGTTTCTTCATAAAGTAAAAACCAAAACAGAATAAAAAACCCAAGCTATACAAGAAACTCAGCCCAGAGAATTAATCTTTGCTGTCTTGAGATCTTAATAGGACAATCTGATGCTCCATTTTTTTTCCCAGCTCAAATTCATTTGGAAAACTAGTAGGGTTTTTTTGGGGGGTTGTTTTATTTTTTAATTACCAGTGGTAACCTATCTCTCTATAGGCTTAGCAAAATGTTCTTCCTTGTCAAGCTCCACTAAAATATGCAATTAGGTATCAGTCTCTTACCATTTGTCTAAGCTCCCTTTACTACCTTCTCAACTCTGTGAATCACATATTTAGGAATTATCGTTAAAATACACATTGACCCACCAATCTTCACAAGCTTCATTTACATCAAAAAGAATTCCCCATACCAAAATAGTATCGTCACAACACTAACAAAGGCAGACAATTTACACACACTCCACACCTTGTCCCTTCACTATAATTACAAAACCAAAAATTCTCCCCACTTATTCCACTCTCTAGCAATGTTCAGTCCACATTTTGCCCCTTACCTCTCTCAACTACTGTCCTTCTCTCTAATTCCTCAGGCCTCACAAAGGAATGCGGTGGGTCAATCTTGGCTATCTGCCAGGTGCCCACTGAGCTGTTCTATCACTCTGCCTCCTCAACAGGACATGGTGAGAAAATATCATGAAAAGCTCGTGGGGTTGAGAAGAGGGCAGGGAATTCACTTATTGATTGCCCTCATGGGCAAAACAGACTTGACTTCAGGAAATTAATGTAATTCATTCCCAATTAATCAGAATAGAATCACTCCCTTCTACCCAGACCCAACTTCACTCCCAACTCTTCTATCGCCTTCCTCCGAGTGGCACAGAGGGATGGGGAATGAGTGTTATGGTCCGTTCCTAACACTTCATCTCTGCTGCTCCTTCTTTCTCATCTCCTCCTCTGATCCTGTGTGGGGTGCCTCCCACGGGATACAGTCCTTTGCAAACTGCTCCAGCGTGGGTCCCTCCCACAGGCTGTAGTTCTTCAAGAACTGCTCCAGCATGGGTCCTTTCCACAGGGCGCAGTCCTTCAAGAACAGACTGCTCAGACTGCTCCAGCGTGGGTCCCCCATGAGGTCACAGATCCCGCCAGCAAACCACCTTCTGCGTGGGCTCTTCTCCATGGGCTACAGTTTCTGCCAGGAACCTGCTCCAGTGTGGGCTCTCCACAGGGTCACAGCTTCCTTCAGTGCACATCCACCTGCTACAGTGTGGGGTCCCCCACAGGCTGCAGGGTGGATATCTGCTCCACTGTGGAATTCCACGGGCTGCAGAGGGACAACCTGCCATCACCATGGTCTTCATCAGAAGCTGCAGGGGAATCTCTGCTCTGGTGGCCGCAGCACCTCCTCCCCCTCCTTCTCACTGAGCTTGGTGTCCGCAGAGTTCTCTCTCACATATCCTCATTCTTCTCTTCCAGCTGCTGCTGTGCAGCAGCTTTTACCCTTTCTTAAATGTTATCACAGAGGCACTATGACCACTGCCTATTGGCTCAGCTTTGGCCAGCGGCAGGTCTGTTTTGGACCCAGGTGCAACTGGCTCTGACACAGGGGCAGCTTCTGGTGTCTCTTCACATAAGCCACCCCTGCAGTCCTCCCTGATACCAAAACCTTGCCACATTAACCAAATACAGCACTAGATTTGTCAAGCCAAGTGGCACATCAGTCACATCCAGACCACAGTCATCTCCGATGGCTCTCAGTTACATCCATACTGTGGTGAGTATGGTGAAAAGGATTAGCTTAAAGGCCATCGTCCTCTGCTACATACTGAAGTTTCCTCACTGACAAAAAACTGTAGTAGAATCTGCCTGTCCATGAGTAAATGGGATATTCCAGGAATCAATTAACTTTAACTCAAGAATTGGCAAAAACTTCAACATAGAACCACAGACTCACAGTAATATATTTGAGTTCATAAGCTGCCCTCAGGTGTCCATTTCGAGGAAAATATTAACTTCACACTGCTCTCAATGGGATTAAGTGTTTGACCACACTACCTAACAACCTCAGGATACAGCCATCTTTACTATCTTCTGCCTTAACAAGGATACTGGTAAACATTTCTACACAGTCATGAGACTATGAACTTGACCTATACAGAACAATAAGAAACACAAACCATTTTGGAAAAGCAATTTTTTTTGTGAATTTCTCTCAGTAACGAAGTTTTATTAAAATAGTTTTACCTGGCTTATAATGATCTAAATTTAAAAAAAATTATCAGTAATACAAGTAGCTAAACAAAGACAGAACTGATAACAGTGATCTATTTTTTCAGATGGGGAAGAGACAAAAATAGGAGGATACGAAAGGGAAACAGGGAAATACAATGATGAAAGATTCAGGGGAAACAGGAAAATGAAGATGAAATATATTCCAGTTTCTCAGTGGAAACACACATTTAAACCAATTTAATTAGCCACTAGGGTCTGTCTGGTTTTAAGTCTTAGAAAAGAAAAAGTATATTGGAAGTCTGATTAAAATTTGTTAGAAATCTTATGTTACCATGGGGTACCTCCAGCAATTTCACAAAACAAAGCATTTTAACAATGTATACACGTTCAAACAGTCTAAGTTTTAAAACGTTTTCTAGACAAAAATACATGACATTAGACATTTTATATATCAATGTAAAAATCAAATAATTAAAGCTGGTTGATGTTTTCATCACTAAAAAGATCACAATCGAAACCTGAGTAGATTCAAAGCACAGAAACCACAAATAGAGAGCCTGCTCTCCACACCTGACTTACAGAACTTGAAATAATCTGATTCCATCCATGAAACTAAAATCATTAATAGATTCATTAGTGTCTTGAAACACTAAAAGAGAAAAACTTAGATGTTGATCGGGGTTATATTTTTATTGCCCCCCTCCACATTTTACCATGCTTTGGACTTTATTCCATTATTCTGAATGCTTTACCCTTAGAAATACTTGACACTAAGCTAATTAAAACCTGTGTATTTTGATCAAAATTACTTATACATGTTCTCAAATTTTAGTTCCACTTTCATGAGTTTCTTTATTTGGAAATTTTTTATAGCTCTACTACCTTGAAATGAATGGGAAACCTCACACTTACAAGTATCCACATCTTTAACAACTGGACAAACAAATTAAGTTTTGAAGAGTATTTTCTTTACAATTTTGAGATAAGCAGTTTATTTTAAGTAAATCAGCTTTTTGAAATCCACACCATAATCCTCAAGAGTAAGTCTTTAAACAAGTTTAAAACCACATTGTAGAGGAAATGACACTGCTCTGTACTGTTAGGAAAAGATAATACTCTACATAAAGTCCTTTAAAAAATAAAAAAGAAAGAAAACAAGCAAGAGACATTTACTTTCTTGTAAAGCTAAATAGTAAAAAGAACAAAAGAAGTCCCATTACCCGTGCTGGACTCACTCCAGTAGTGCTGTCAGTCAAGACTTCATGTTGTGAATCGACAATATTTTTAATCTTCAAATCCAAATCTTGTACAACTTCCTCTACTGCCTGACAGAAAGGATCCCCATTGCTTCGGCCTTTTATCAAATGCATCTTCACTGTTGACATAATTCGCCCCCCTGCAATTCTGAAAATAGGCACAGGGTCATCTCCACATTAATCTTGGCAGCACTTTAGTACACCTATTAGTGTTGAACATAGCCAGTCTCCACAGTTAATCAAAACTCTTCAGAGAACAGCTTTGATCTTTTAAATCAAACAGCAGTGTAGAAGTATTGTCCAACATAATAGTTTGCTTAAAAAAAATTATAAGGTAATGAATTCAGCATTTAGTAATACTCTGAGCTGCAACACAAAACTAACTTCTCCATAAAAGTTCAAAGAAAAGTACTTTCTTTAAACCTACAGTTACTGTTTCACTCATAAGCCGTTAAGTCTACACAAAACGTTTCACTGGAACACGCATTCCAATTTAACAGCCTATTAGATTTGAGTCATTTGTGCTTTGTGAAAGTGCTTCAGAATATCAATCTGCTTTCAATTTTATTTAAATAGATAGTGATGTTCATCTAGTCTAATTACTGTTTGCCATAAAGGCACACACTATTAATCTTTTTTCATCAGCTAGAAAAAATGCCTACAGAAAAGAATTTAGTAGCCTAATTATGAAATGTCCATGCAGTTTGACATAATATAAATAGTCTAATCCAACTGATATAGGGGCTTTACAGAAGGATAAGACAGCATTTTGCAAGTGCACCTAAACCATATTTAGGCTTTATTTCATTTTGTGGTTCTGTACCTTGAACCATCTACACTGCATGTATGATAAACTGCATTTGGGATCACTTTTTGATTAGAACTACCAGGTCTCCCCCCAGTGAAACTCTTGTGATTAGCAGTTATAGTTGTACTGATGATGCTCCAATAGCCAGTATTGGGAGAACTACACCACGTCTTGCTCCCTCAGCTATGCAAGATCCACATATTCTATAAAAATTGAAATATAACAGGCTGCCAGGTAGACTGCATTATCCTGAGTATGTAAAAATCAGTTCTTGAAAAATCACAAGAAAACCCAAAGATCTTGCATCCAAAAAAGGCTACAGGGACCGAGGCTCTTGTGACAGTGCGCCTTGATTTACCCAGACCTGGTGAATGAGAAGAAACAGTTACAAATCTGTGATTCTGTGAATTCCATGAATTCCACTGGCCATTTATAAGTGCATCTTTCCACTCAGGGGTTGCAAGCAGTGCCCTGAACACTGCTGTTCAAAATTAGTAAAATCAAATGACTTAAAGCTTATAACAAGAGTATAGTCTCATAGCAAGAATGGAAAGATGCAAGTGTTAGGAGTGCACTGCTCATTTTGCAAATGTAATGCGTGGTGAGTAGAGGCAAAAGCTATACGGAGGTACAAAGATAGGAATCGCTAGTCATGAGGCACTATGAACTATGACTATTAACCAGGTTAAACAAATTAGCTAGGGGATGACAGATCTTATCTCAGACATGACAAAAAAACCCCTGCATTGAGACAGAAAGTGTCTTGACTACTGTAATGGAGATTTAGTGAGAGATGAAATAAACCCCTTGAGTTTAAACATTAATAATTTTGCCCAGCACCTACACAAAGCATTAAGTGAAAGACTGTTTTACCATTGCTGAGTTTGGGCAAATAAAAAAACCCATGACATTACAAGAACCACTCAGCTCTCCTACATCATAATGCATCTCTTCCCAAAAGCTTTTTGAAGGTGCATGCTGTTTGGAAACCTTATAATCAATTCTCTAGCCTTCTCAGAACATGAGCCTACCATCCAGACCAACTAAGTTGATCATAATCAAGATTCACCTCACCAAGCAATCATTTATCTTCTGTTTAACATCACATATATACAAGGACTTCATTATTACCCATTATCTTTGGTCTTCAGTTTCATTCTCTTTCTGTTTATTTTCTTCAGCCTCTTCAGTGTGGTAGTCTATTTTATTTCTAGCTTAAATTTATAGTGTTTTTTTAACTGATTCCCTCCCCTCTTACTTGTCCACACACAGTTATTTTCGCCTTTGAACACCAGTTGATAACACATAGAAGAATAATGGAAGAAATAAAATCATAACAAAAGGCACAAGGACACATTCTTTAAAAAAGTTTCCCAGGAAAAACAGGTAGAACTCTGTATTCAGAAAATACCTTGAACTGAAATTAGAGATTGAGACAGCACTCAGGAGATATATCAAACATTTTCTCTGTTCTTACAAGGCATGTATTTATTGCCAGTGTTGGAGGTAAGATCCTGTGCTTATGGACCCTTCTTTTGAAGTTGTACAATCACTTTTCATCTCTTTAAAGTAACATAGATTCTCTGTGGTGACAGTAGCAACTCAAAAAATTAAATGAAAACAAGGAAAAACCCCCCAGCCTTCTAGTCACATCAATTTTTGATAAAAAATTTCCTATGAAGCTAGACATGCTCGTGATGCTAAGCTTAGTTATGAGACTGATTTCCTGCCAGATTTTTAAGTTTTACAAAGCCCAAGTATAATGTCAGGTAAAAGCAGTAAAAGAAACAAAATCAATTATGTTCATTCTGATGTCCTGGTCTAAAAATTTTTTCTTTGCAGTCTATCTGCTTCATGATCTATTGCAATGATCCATCTTCCCTCTCCCATTAAACTACAGCTTCTTTTCCCAGACTTTAAGATACACTAGCCACTCTCCTGCAACATCTAATAACTGGATAGCCTGTTAAATCTTGCCTTTAACAGCAGAATTACTGAAGTTTTACTTATCTTTTTTCCTAGGAGTTCGGTTTGTAGCCCAGATTAGAGCAGAAATGCAGCATGTTGAGTGCTAACATCAGTCTATCTAGCTTAGACACCAATAGTTCTGATTTAACTATACCATGAACTGCACAAAATGACCCCATATTTATTCACACACCCTGAACTCTTGAACTGCTATTGACACCTACAGTACAAGTTTTAGATATAACTATGATGTTGCAAATCACAGCTCTACCAAAAAAACAAACCGCCCAAAGCAATGACAACGTCTTTATTACTGAAGGTGACACATCCAAGAGTGAGAAGATGACTTCAACTTCCTCCATATCCCTGCCTACCTACCCTGAAAGGACACCTTGCAAATTGAAAGAAAGGTATGTTTTGTACACATTAAATTCTGAAGATGAATTTTAGAATTCTAGCTGGGAGAAACTCCATCAAATGAAACTCCATCTGTCTACATTCGTACAAAATATAAAATAAGTGGGCAAAGCTAAGTAAAAATAGGAACCGAGTCAGAGGAAAACTAGTTTGTTTATATTCTTTTTTGTGAAAATACACAGAGGGAATGGAGCCAGAGACCTTGCTGTTTTGGCTTATTCTGGCTGAACAACACTCCCGTAAATAACTTTGAGAACCTGAAGTTAACTTGAAGCTTTTTTTGGGCTTTTTTTCCAGGTCAAAACCAAATAATTCCACAAAATGCTCAGCTTTAACTTTTACAGATTAAAGATTATTCAATTCACATCAGATTTGCAGGCTTGATTAAACAAAAACTTGTGCTTTACAGAAATTTAAGCACAACATATGCGCTTAGCCAAAAGAAAAGTCACCACGTGAAGTCTCTCTGCACAGAAGTCATGAACCATTCAGATCTTGGAAAGCATAGTTTAAAAAAAAAAAGGGGGGGGGGGAGGGGTAGAAATATGCTGGTGTACCTCTGCTCTAAAACCCACAATTCAGTCTAACCACAAGAGAATGAAAAGTTCAAGGGGAAAAAGAAATCATCCAGTGCAAGTTGTCAAGAGGTAAGAAGAGAGCACTGCTGAAGAAAAGTTCTGTCTCAGAGATGCATATAGGAACTGTAGCCAAGTCTCCTGATGTTTCTTGCCAAACTGCTTTATTTCCCTCAACCCTAGACTGTCATTTTCCAAAATAATACCCTCAAATGAGAAAAGCATTGTATTAAATGAGTAGTATCTATTCCATAAACACTGGGCTGAACCTAGAACTCCATGACAAACAAGCAGGTGAATCAATTGACTGAAGTTGTCTTTGAAAGTCAGGTTCAGTCCTTTCTGCCTACTGATATCTTGAGCTTATCTACATCGTTATACTTTTCACACATTTAACATACATACACATGTATGTATGATGGAAGAAAAAGTATTATTATACATATAGTACTGGGCATCAGTTAATTAAGATAATGATACTCTTAATTTAAATGCTATGCTCTGTATATGACTCCATTACCTTGTAGTTTTCACTGAGAAAATAAAAAAATCTGTGATAAAAACATTTTCTGTGTTTGCTTTTTTGTCTCTACTACCCAATGCCAACTAAAGATATTTGCTATTAGAAGTAAAGTTCATTTAATCTCTTTTACTCCCCGTATTCCTTCTTTTCCAGGGAAGAGTTCCAGTCACCCATCAGATATACACAGTACTAACTGGAAGAAAGAAAAGGAAAAGTTTGTTCACACTTCAGCTAGAATTTGTATAAACAGGCCAAGACATAAAATGTTGATCTAATGTGTGTGGATTAGTACTGAAACACTGTGCCATATCTTACACCATTTTACACCAGTATATAACAAAGTTAGTTATGTTTTGAGGGGTTTATTAGACTTGAATGTACTTATAAAATGTTGAATCCACCTCATTTGTGCTATTTCATGAATATTTCAAAGCTTACTACAAGAAAGCCCTAATAACCACGTCTAGCAGTTTCAAAAAGTACAGTCAAGCGGGTCTCAGTAGGAGAGGCATTCTTTGGATCTCTTTATGTATGCCATCTAGAGCACAGAGATGGACAGGGCTTTGTCCATGTTTATAGAGGCCTTTCTGTGGTGCAAAGAGTACCACCCTCTTCCCAGAAACGGCAACTCCCTGGATCAAAAAATATCTTAAGAAATAACCATCTTGAAGATGAAACTATATATTAATTCAACAATAAATATACTAGTTCTATTTAAAGCAATCAAATAAGTTACCTGGGTAACTTCAGACCCACTAGTAGAACTTCATTATTAGTGAGGTTTAAAAAGATTAACTAAAAGCACAGAGATAAATGGAAAATGTAGTAAAAATGTATCTTGGTATTTGGGGGAATTTTTGTTCGTGGGGTTTTTTTTGTTTGGTTTTGTTCGTGGTTTTTTTGTTTTGTTTTTTTCAACAAAAAGGACACCCTACACCATATTGCTCTGATATTATTCTTTTATAGGTTTATATCGCGTAAAAAATTAGTTGAACTTAAGCTTTATAATATCTGGTACTAGAGAAAAAAAATGTTTACACGAACAAGATTGAAAACTGTTCTCCACATAGCAGTTCCTAACAGCTAGAAGGGCAGCAAATGTTTGTTCTGAATACAGAATAACATGTACAAAGTTATCTACCTTCAGATAATTTTCAGAGCAGCAAAAGATAAGAATTTCAGTTGTTCTTAATTCTGAAAGAGCAGCAAGAAACCTAACTGAATTCAAGAACGAACTTGATACATTAAACAAAGATGTGCCATTTGTCTAAGGCAATAGAGAACTGAAGAGACCTTGTCCCTTTCCAGTCAGGGTGCCTGCTAACAATCTTTCTCTTATGTTTCATTCAGATCATGAGCTGCTGACATGAAATATTCTAAGACAAAGTGCTTCAGTGCCACATCCAAGGTCTTTTAAATCATCCTGAAGGAGGACTCTTATCAAATCCGGTTAGCAGTAAACACCTGCCAATTACCACTATGACAGATGTTGTAAAATAGCATTTTTTTAAATGCTAATATGATTTTCTGTTTAGTCATGTGCAACAATATTTGTTTAAAAGGTACAAACTGAAAGAAAACTCCACTAGAAAACCCACTTCTCTCTTTATCTGCAATAGAAATAACCAAAGAAAATCCATCAGAGTAATTATAAACTCTAAAACCCCCAACCCTTTAGAAAACCATTTTCACTGTCCAGCAGAGAATGTTCAGATACAAAAGCCTGGATCCAGCAGTGCAGTGGTAATCTTCCACCGAGTGGACTCAGCAAAGTCCATGTGTGACCATCAGCATGTCTGCCCAGTATTGCATAGTAAGTCCATCGGAGAAGAGACCTAGAACCAAGCACCCATTTGTTTCTCTGATGGCCTGCGCTATTCTTCATTGGCTTCAGCCACTGGAAAGGGTCCAACAAACACTACCATCTTCCATTAAACAGTCTCAATTTATACCCTTATTTCCTCTCCACAAAAGCCAGGACTGCCAGGTGGGTGAGGGCAAAACATGTGATCGCACAATTAAAGACTATGCTAACACATGCATCTCAGGTGACTGAACTAAGACTTCACCAGCAGTCTTTAAGTGTTTAGTTTTACAGACAGTGTTCAATTAACTTTTTTAAATTAGCAGGTTCCCAGACATTTTAGATCAACTGACAGAACGAACATCCTACCATCTTCAGTATGAACTAGCACTAGAAGAGTATACAGTTCAGGTGGGATTTATCCCACCTGTCTTGCAGTCAGAGAAAAACAGATACCTACCCGAAGATAAAATGAATCACATGCTAAAAATGCCTTATTTGCATCAGTGCTTCTAAAGGGAGTTTAAAAAAAAAAAAAAGTAAAATGTAAAACTCTACTTGTTATCTAGGCATTCTATATATCCTATCTTCTGCTACTGGTTGTTTCTACTAAAAATATTCTCAGATCTTGTGTCCGCTTGAACCCTTTTGCTTTGCATCATCTGTGTCCAAGTCCTATCTATTTCTACCTCACTTTCCTTATCAAACCATCTTTTCTTATGTTAGCTAATTTCTAAGAAACTAATTGCGTGCCTTGTCTGTTTTGTTCCTACTGAGATTATCACATAAGCAAACTCCTCTGCTTACTTAAAATCTAAATGACATTGGCAAGAGCTCTTCTTACAGAACTGGGGCCTTAGTGTGCGAAGTTAATATGATGCAGAAGCGCTTTATTTTCTGGAAATACATCTTTTGTGGAAAAGACTAAAGTAGTATACCGGGTGTGGGAAGAAGAGTTAAGGATATGGACAATATTCAAAACCTGATAAAAAGCAGAGTAGAACAGACTCCTGAAGGCTACTCCAAGAACAGAAAAGAATATATCAAAATTCTATTATACTAAGGTTAACATTTGTATTCATTCATTTCAATTTCTCCAACAGAGGTAAAAACTAGATGACAAATATGTAGCTATCCGACTTGCACTGTGGAAACAAGTGTCTTAAAACAGATTGCAAACAGTTATCATGGGTTGGGAGGGGATTGCAGCCTTCTTTGTTATGGATTTAGGAAGCTGTTATAGAACTTGATAAGAACTGAACAGCTATCCATTTTTTAAATTTAGAACTATATGAAGAAAGTAGCAATCTAATTCTATTCTGAAATGCAAAGAAGCAGGATGTCAACTAGAGCTTCAGCTACTTGGGTAGAAGATTGGGACAAAATTTATCTGAGAAACAATACTAAATACAAATACTCTAAACAGAGCAGTAACTGTTCCTTTAAAGCAAACCCAATTATGTTATATGTGTAAATTTAAAAAAATTAGTAGTTCATGTTAATATAGATTTCAAAATTTCAACAATAAAATTGTATCAGCGAACTTGTCTAGACTTTACATAAGTCTGTAAAAGAAAAAAGTAACTATATAAAAACATTCATAGTACCCAAAAATTCCACCTCAAACAATGGACGCATGCATTATTACTCCAATTTTAACCCATACAGAAACAAATATTAGGTGAAGATCCTACCTTAGACCCTTTGGAGTTTTGCAGTTTATTAGATCCACAATAAAAGCACAACAAAAAAGAATCCTGTTGCTAAGTATTTTTCTATGTTGCTGCTACCACTTTTGCTGTATTGCCAAATATTTCTATCTTTTAGCTTGGTAGAAGAAACCAGAGTAACTCTTCCTCAGGAAGCGCTACCATCTAAAAAATCTGGCACCTTCCCAAGAACTTACTGCAAAAAACAAAGTTGGCGTTCATTATCTGCTCTCACCAAGATCAATTCTGGACATTCTCCATACCAAGCAATGCTCAAGTCTGGTGATGAAGCTACTATAAAATTATACACATATTCTTCTCAGAATAAGATTCTTCAAGAGTAGCCACAGGCATTCTATGCTATAGTTCCATTGTTCCACCATAACATACCTAACTTAATAGTTCCCTCTAGATGTAATCACTTTCCTGTAATTTACTGAAAAGTATCAGGATTGGAATTATGATCAGGCAATTGCCAGACTGCTTCTCCAGCCTGGATTAAAGGGAGGCCAGGAAACAGATGAACTAGTAGTTTGATATCTGTATGATGGCATAAAGGTAGGGTTTTTCAATCCAGCACTAATACAAAAGTGCCATAGTATCACAGCCTTCATGTCTTCCTTTTAATTAAAGGATTACACCCAAATTTCAATACCTAGGACATTATGGTCAGTGTATTCTCCAGCACCAGCCTAAATTATCAAGTTAAGGAAAGGGACAGCAAATTACAAAAATCACAATTTAATTAAATGCAGTATTGTACAACTGGACCATTCAAGGTACCACGTCTCAGCTGTGATGTCTTAAGTCAAACTTCTCAAAAAGATCAGCTTTTTCAACCAAAGTTTTCTATTTTCTTGCAAATCCAATTTGAGCCACAATTAAGTTTCTTTTTAAAAATTATTTACTTCTAAATATATTTTAAAACATTCTCAACATTAAATGAAGACAAAATTTAGATTAAAGTATATCAGTATTTCCATTACAAAGTTAAATGTGTAGGTAAAGCAGATCATTTACTTCAAAATTATGTTAAAGTATATTAGTCTTCAGAGGCAAGGATTTTCAGGGGAAATTATAAGACCCTGGTTTAAACCTATTTTTTTTTCCTTATAAAATAGCTAGTTTCTTAGACAAGCCTTTCCGATATTATATTATTTCTTCAAAACACAAGAACATTTTTAATTAAGTCACAAGCACAATGTTTATTAACATGGCAGATAGTGATATAGTCTTAATTTGTTTCATTCTATATAATCAGTAATTTTCATTGTAAATATTTAACACCAAATTATTCTACATTTCAGTGATGCTAAGAGTTATCTTAGAGTGTCTAAGTTCTTAGTATTTTACTGAAAAACAGTACACTGCAAATACTCTAAACCAGTGTAAAGAGATTTATCCAGTAAAACACAATAAAACAAGATAAAAGCAATATACGCTTCTTGGGGTTACAGAAATATAACTTCATTGGAATAACCAAGACATGGTGGGACAGCCTGACCAGAGCTGGAGTGCTGCAAAGAATGAATACAGTAAGCTCTTCTGGACAGACAAGGTGGAGTAGTGCTTTCTATATGCAGGAGCAGCTCAGAGGTATGGAGAAGCTGCTCTACTAGACAAGACAAGAGGCTCATTGAGAGCTTGTGAATCAGGGTCAGAGTTTGTTATAGGCAACCCAACACACATGAGGAAACGGGCTAAATATTCTTAAAGCAACTCTCAGCAGGCTCTGTATCACAGACTCTGGTTCCTACAGGGCACTTTGACACCACCAACCCCAACATCTGCTGGAAGAACATCACAATAAGATGCAAGCAGTCAAGATTTCTACAGAGTGTCAGGGATAGTGGATGAGCAACACAAGGGGTTAGACACAGCTAGGTCTGCTATTCACCAACAAGAAAGAATTGGTCAAGGATGTGGAGAGAAAAAAAAACACAAATAAAAATAAAATGAATGGCAGCGTTAGCTGTAGCAATCATGAAGTAATGAAGTTCAAGATCCTAGGGGAGCAAGGAAAGCAGGTAGCAGAGTATAGACTGTGACTTTAGGAGTGAAGATTTCAGCTTGTTCAGTGAACTGGTACATGGAATTCCATGCAAGAAAGTTCTAAAAGGCAAAGGAGCTCAGGAAAGCTGACATGTTATTAATGACAACACATTACAAGCACAAGAAGAATGCATCACAATACTCAGGAAAATATGTAGAAATATCAGTAGACCAGCTTGGCTAAAACGTGAACTGATGACAGAGCTTCAATGCAAAAAGGCTTTACACAGGATGGGGAAGAAGGGACCGATTACAAAGAAATAGTCTAGAAACATTGCCCAGCAGCCTTTAGGGAAAAAAAGTGTTGTCAGGAAAGTCAAAGCTCAGCTAGAGTTGAGACTTGTAAGGAACATTGAAAGTAGCTTCACCTGCTGCTTTTGTATTAAAAGGCTGAACAAAGACAACAAGGGACCTTCGCTGAAACAGATTTTGCAACAGTGGACATAGATAAAACTGAGATAGTCGATGCCTTCTTTGTCTCAAGTCTTCACCAACACGGTCTTCCAGACCTCTGATTAGAGAAACTTTTCAGACAACTACCAGCAGTGGATAAGGATCAAGTCAGGGTTTACTTGATAGAACTGAGCCCATAGAAATCCTCAGAACCAAACAGGCTGCATCCAAAAGCACTAACAGAACTGGCTGATGTCTTATAAGGCCACTCCATACCATCTTTGAAAGGTCATGGGGATCAGGCAAGGTCCCTGACAAATGGAAAAAACCAAATGTTTGCAAAAGACAAAAAGGACAGTTTGGGGAACCACAGGTTTATCAGCCTCGTTACGTTCCCTGAGAATATAATTTAAGAAGTCCTCAGGGAAAATGTTTCTGGGCATGTGAAGGATTAGGTGGTGGCTGATAACTGTAAGCATGGATTTATCAAGTGTAAGTTATGACCAATCTGTTTGCCTCCTATAACAAAATGACGAGCTTTACAGACCAGGGCAAAATGGTGGATGCCATTTACTTTAACTGTAGCAAGGCTTTCAACGCTGTCAGAAAATATTCTCAACATACAAGCTGGATGTTACAGTCTGGATGGATGGTCAACTAGATGAGTTAAAAACTGGTTGGATGATCAGGCTCAGAAGGTGGTAAACATGTTGTACTGTATCTGGAGGCCAGCAACAAATTGAGTACCATAGGGGCCTATCTTGGAAACATTTTTTTCTTTTAAATATCTTTGGCAGTGATTCCGTGATAAAAACACATGCTCATCAAGTTTGTGGATGACACCAAATTGGATGGAACAGTCAATATGCTTGAGGACAGAGCTGCTATGCAGAGACACCTAAACATATAGGAGGAATGGGCTGACAGGAACCATACAAAACAGGTCATGCAAAGTCTTGGAAAGGGATGACCTCTTGCAATGATAAAGGCTGAGGGAGCAGCTCTATGTAAAAGAACCTGAGAGTCTTGGTGTACGTTCAGCAAGCTAACTCTGAGCCAAGAGTGTGCCTTGGCAGCAAAGAAGGCCAACAGTATCCTTGGCTGTATCAACAGTAGCATAGCCAGTAGTCTGAGGAATGTGATTATCCCTCTCCAATCAGCACTTGTTGGACCAAATTTAGACTACTGCATCCCATTTTGGGCTCCCTGGTTCAGGAAAGACACTGGTAAACTGGAGCAAGTTCAGCAGAGGGCTGCCAAGATGGTCAGGGAGACAATCCCTGTGAGAAGCAGCTAAAAGAACAGCTTTAGTCTGGAGAACAGAAGGCTTCATGGGGATCTACTAGCAGCTTTCCAATACCTACAAGAAGGCAACCAAGAAGATGCAGCCAAGCTCCTGATGTTAGCAGTTAGTGCGAGCAAGAGACAGACGTAAATTGAAATAAGAGAGGTCCCAACTTGATATAAGAAAAAGACACTTCTTACCATGAGCACACTCCAGCAGTGAAACAGGTTGCCAAGAGAGAGACTGTGCAGTCTCCATCCTTGGAGTCTTTCAAAGCTTGACTGCATAAAGCCTTGATTAACCTCAGCTGACCCCATAATTGCTTTGAGCAGGGTGTTGAACCAAAAACTTCCCGATGTTCCTTCCAATCTGAATTATTCTATGAACCTAAGTTTAAGGAGTCCTGTAGACAATGTTTTGCACATGCTTGCACAACTTTCCAACAAGTTCAGAACACAAAGCTCCAGGGCTGCATGAACACTATCCAATTAACTCAAAGATTAAGCACAAGACCAGATAAAATCTCATATGCATTCTCCCCCCAAATATGACTGCATCTCCATATGCAATCACAGCTTCACAAAAGCAACACATAAGAAATAGCATTTTCCTTGTCAAGGGAAAGCTCCACACACTCATCCATGTGCATGATCAAATCAAGCTGTATAACTTCTACGATTGGCTGTAGAAGACTGCTCACAGACCTGAAGACCCACTCCAAAGCATCACACTTGCTCAAATGTGCTGAATATAACTATGCAGCCAACTTTAGATTTAAACTGTTACTAATGTGAGCTGTGCAATAGTGTCACCTAGTGATCAGTGCTTACAGCAAAGTCTGGGTCCAATTCAAGAAGAAAATTTACTGCCCACCCACCAACTTTGCTACTCTACAAAATCAGTTGGGACTTTTAAATATATATCTGTAGATACAGACACATATATGCCTATATGAACCAGAAAGTGCAGTAACCAATAAGACATACACCTTTCCATCATTCAGTATTAAGTCACACACATCTTTTACGAACTTGAAAAAAGTAATTCCAGAAATAGAATAAGTTCTTTCCAGATGCAAGAAGGTCTGGCCTAAGGGAAAAGGATTTCCAGAATGATGGATTAGTTTTGCACTTTGTCATTTATACCAACAGAAAAGAGTTTCCAGATCCTCAGAAGTATAATAATCACCCACTTCACTGACAAATACAACGTTTCTTGTCAAGAAACGGGCACAAAAAGTAGAACATCCTGGCTCTCCATATACCGCATAAACATTGTTCAGGTCTCATATGTACAGAATCTGTAAATAGTTTTAGGCTTACAAGTTTTACAGCAACCCCAAACTTCAAGGAATCTTCATGCTACTGACTCTTGAAATATTAGTGATTTCTTCTAATCTTCGACATCTGGAGAATGAGGAAAGGTAAACGAACTATTTCAAAATTCCAGAGATTCGTAAGAAAGTTCATTCTGCTCAGTGAATACTCCTTAAAACTAATAAGTTCATTGTACCTTTCCATTTCTCCTGCTATCAGCTCTGCTTACACTTTGTGCCATATTTGAAATTACATCATCAGTTTCATTAATTTTCCACTCTGTTCGACAGCTTTCCTTTCCCTCACCTCATCTACTGTCCACTTTCTTCGCTGAATGACTTGGGGATGAGAAACACGTTTGTTATTCTACATAGGTTAGAGTGCAACCAAGTATCTGCTGTCTCCTACTATGTTCAAAATATTCTTAACCACATCCCATCACTGTCCAACACCTTCAATTTGATATCTAGGTTTCCAAAGCAAAAGGAACTTGACTCGGGCAGATGAAGTAAGCATCTTTTCAACCTAAGTTCCACAACAACTCAGCATTTATTTGGCCACTTTGTACTTTATGCAAGTTCAAGTTTCATAAGATCTCCACTGTAACAAGATGAAACTGAAATAACAGATTTCTAATCATTAACAACCAAAAATACTGCTTTTATCTTGTGGCATAACAAATACTGAGACCTGTTGTTTGTAGCTTGGCTAATCTCTACATAAGAGAAACAGCAATACCACAGATAGGTTGTCCAGTTTGCTCTTAGATTTCTCAGCAGGCTTCTAAAGACTAAGCAACTGAAACTTTTACTGCATTGTTGCTTTTTTTCCTCTGTTCTTTAGACTGCAGTAGTAACAGAACTAGAGAAACTTCTTGTGTAAAACTGCATCTTCTGGAATTCATAACAACTGTCACACCACAGGCAGGGCATACAGTCTTGCTCAAATGGCTTGTCAAACACTTAAGAAAAATATCTTTTTGTTTACCAATGTTGTGACCCTTACAGTTTCTAAGCTGTATACTAGTCCTATAATATTTGGAAACTTCAGCACACTAATCAAGATTCTTTTAAAGACAGACAACTGATTGGTGTATTTCTATAAGCACCAAATACTGTATAGATACATATATAAAAGCATGTCATGGTTTAACCCCAGCTAGCAACTGAACACTAGACAGCCACTCACTCACCCCTCCCTTTTCCCCTCAGCCGGGTAGAGAAGAGAAATGGACAAAACAGAAAACTTGGGGGTTGAGATAAAAACAGTTTAATAGGAGTAACAAAATACTACTAATACACAAAATAAAACTGAATTCCTCACCAATTCCTCTGCCCATGTTGAGCAGCCAGTCCCGGGAAGAGAGCACTCTGGTCCAGAACAGCTGATCCCATGCAGAAAGCAGCGAGACAAGAAAGGCAGGAAGGCCCAAAAGCCAACTGCGAAATGGCAGAATAGCAGACGGCCGAACTAATAAAACTAACCAAACTGAACTGAACGAGAACAGTCTTCCCAAAAAGGACTGTTCTGACGAGCCAGAAAAGCCAAATACAATTATATACAAATAATGACACATGGAATACTCTCATTGATCAACCTGGATGTCAGTCAAGGTCTCTACATCTACACACCCCCACCCCCACCCCCCCCCACCCCCCCCGTTCCTAGCTGCCCCACACCTGGAACACAGGAAGCCTAGGAAGGTCTTGGTTTCCCTAACAGCTAAGATATTTGTAAGTTCTTATATTCCTTCTCATACTAAACTCCAAAAACAACCATGCTAGTTATGAGAAAGTTTCTAACTGCATGAAGACAGTTAACTATTTCATTCAAAACACCACATTACCATAGCAGTATTTTAAATCGTGAAGTTATAAAGCCCATATAAAGTACAAGACTTACGAGAAACACCATGATAGAGCTAGCTTCCATTCTTGGTCAGTGGTACAACCAACAGCACCTATGTGTATACATATGTCCTGGTTTCAGCTGGGATAGAGTTAATTTTCCTCTCAGTAGCTGCTGTATTTTGGATTTAGTATGAGAATGTTGATATAATGTTGACTTGATTTAGTATGAGAAGAATGTTGATAACACTGATGTTTTCAGTTGCTGCTATGAAATCAAAGACTTTTTCCAGTTTCTCATTCAGCTAATGCGCAGGTGTGCAGGAGTGGGGAGAGCACAGCCAGACAAATAGCCCAAGATGGACAATGGAAATATTCCATACCACAGATGCCATGCTTAGTTTATGAGTGGGTTTGGTTCTGGGGGCAGGAAGCTATCTGCTCTTCTCATTTCAATAAGTTCAAATCCTCTCTTGTCCAGGAGTTCAAGCTTTTTCAGGAATTTTCTGAAATTCTTGATTTTGGTGTTCCACGATCGCTGCTCAGGGACTGGCTGTGAATTGGTTGTCAGGTGGTGAGAAAACTTCTATTGTATGTAGTTCGTGTTGCATATTCATTATAATCATTATTAGCAGTAGTATGATTAGTAGTATTTACTTTGTTGTTTTATAAACTGTTTATCTCAACCCACAAGCTTCCCCTTCTGTCCATTTCTACTCCTCACCCCGCTGAGGAAGAAAGGGAGGGGTGAGCAAGCAGCTGCCTAGTGCTTACCAGGTTAAACCATGACAACATGCAACATAATGGACACACCAGAATGAACACACCAGAATCTGATGTTAACAAGCTTTATATCCCAAAGCAAGATAGACTGTCATACTACGTATGTAGAATTACAATAGGAATAGAACACTGAGGAAAAGGACAGCAGCTACAGCAACAGGAAGACAGAAAGCAACAGAACAAATAGCTGACTGCTAAAAAGAATTTACAAGCTCTAAAGGATTCTCCCAATTAGAAACTGGTAATTCCCAGCAGCTATTCCACTCTGATTCTTCTCATGTGCCTTAAACAAAATGGTAATTAACAAGATGCAGCATTTTATGCTACTTTGTTGAACTGTACATACCTGAAAAAGTGGTCTTTCCACCCTAAAAAGTAAGCTCATGCACATAAATGATTTTTTTTTCCTCTTCTTAACCAGTGTACAGTGCCAGATATGACTTCAATAAAGAACAAAGTATACATTAGACGTTGAGTCAAAAGTTTTCTTTAATCACCAGCAGAGACAGCATGTCTCTGGCATCCAGGACGTTGAAATGAAAGAAGTAGAATTAAAAAGTAAAAAAAAAAATACTGCAAGACAATTTCACAAATACTTCCCACTTCCAGCTTCAATGACAACTGAACAGTAATTTAAATAATGCTTATGGTTTGCTTATAACATTTTGTTTTCAACTGTGTGGATTAGACTCAATTCAGCCTAAAAAAAGACTCTTTATTATTAAGGACAGAACTACTACAGCTGATTTCCTAAAGTTTTTAATAGAAAAATTACTGATTATAAATGAAGAAAAATTACTAACTTCTGTAACTTCTAACTTCCTGCACCTGGGTCAGGGCAACCCCCAGTATCAATACAGACTGGGGATGAAGGGAGATTCCGAGAAGGACGTGGGTGTACTGGTCAATGAAAAGCTGGATATGAGCCACCAATGTGCACTCACAGAACAGAAGGCCAACTGTATCCTGGCCTGCATCAAAAGCAGCATGGCCAGCAGGTCGAGGGAGGGGATTCTGCCCCTCTGCTCTGCTCAGACCCCACCTGGAGTCCTGCGTCCAGCTCTGGAGCCCTCAGCACAAGAAAGACATGGAGCTGCTGGAGCAGGTCCAGAGGAGGGCCACAAAAATGTCCAGAGGGCTCGAACACCTCTCCTACGAGGAAAGGCTGAGAGAGTTGGGGCTGTTCAGCCTGAAGAACAGAAGGCTCTGGGGAGACCTTATTGCAGCCTTTCAGTACTTGAAGGGGGCCTACAGGAAAGAATGGGAAAACCTTTTTAGCAAGGCCTGATGTGATAGGACAAGGGGTAATGGTTTTAAACTAAGGGAGGGTAGATCTAGACTGGATATAAGGAAGAAATTTTTTACAGTGAGGGTGGTGAAACACTGGAACAGGTTGCCCAGAGAAATAGTGGAGGCCCCATCCCTGGAAACATTCAAGGCCAGGTTGGACAGGGCTCTGAGCAGCCTGCTCTAGTTGAAGATGTCCCTGCTCAGTGCAGGGGGGTTGGGCTAGATGACCTCTAAATGTCCCTTCCAACCTAAAGCATTCTATGATAATGCTTAAGAAAACTGCTCTTCTCTGTACTAATGCCAGCACTTACCAATTCAAATTCTTGTGTTACACTTATACTTCTGTCTAATCTCACATTTATAAGCCTGCCCAAAAGACTAACTTCAGGTCTTCAAAAACATTCAAAATCAGTGACTTCACCAGAGCCTTCCTAATAATTCTTATGCTTCACTTACATAGTTAAAAAGAAGAGAAAAGAAAGGCTAAATAACCAATGTCATCATTGTCAGCAGCAATAAAAAGACTCCTTTATATAAGGGTATATACAATGAAATGACAAAATGGAAGTAATTAACAAGCAAGAATTAAAGCACATATCAGCCTATGTACTTACCAGACCCATGAGACTGAAATTTTTTGAAACTGATTTACAACTCGGGAACTGACCAAATAGCCACCCATACATTGATTTGGTACAAATTTAATACAAAGAATAACATCAAAAAATCTGTAATCTTACCCTAATTATCTTTCAGTTCTTTATATCTTCTAATAAGGTTTAAGTTGTAAACATTTACTCTGAAATATTAAGCAAATTATTAGCTTTTCTTCTCTTCTCCCTCCAAGACACAAGCGTAAGAAATTAAACAAAAAAAGGTGCTCAACAAGACAAAAATAAAACAGAAATTCTATTACCTTGGATTTAAGATTTCACCAACAATTTCTTGCAGTTTGTCAACAAAATTTACAAAGTCCGAAAGCCCCTTTACATGGATTCTTAAAGGATCGAATAAGGAAGATGCACAGCCTCTTCCTCCAAGTTCTACAGTTCGGATAAAAGATGTTGCCATCTATTAGGAGAAATATTCAGAAATATGAAACTAGACATACACAAAATGTACGCATCTTGAAGTGAGCCTCTCCTACAGATTTGCAAACAGCATATAACACCTAGCTGATAGCAAAAATAATCTAGCTGAAATCAATAGCATACCTCTTAATGGCAAGCTTTGTACCATAAATATTTGCAACATCAATACTGGAATAGTGCAGCAGTATAAAAAACCAAAACACGAGCCAAAGTGAAAATGACCCAGCTAATTTGATATTTACGTTGGCCTTTTGACAGCTGAGAAAACACTTTATTACCCCAGGGTATAGAATTTTTCTGTTGTTACTGCTGTTTAAGTGTTTATGCTGACCTCACAAAAACTACTCTTGTATTCAGAGGGCTGTCTAGGACCCAAGAACAATTTTAATGTAAGCACGTAAGAGTTGATTTCAATAGTATCTTTATTTTCAGAGGTGTAAAATAAAAATAATGTATAATCAAAGCTTTTGAAAAATCGTAACAGTGAAGGCTTTTACCATCATAGGTACCCAATTCTGAAAGTTTCCATATATTTCTATATGCTATGAAGATACTGAAAACAAGGTATGTTCCAAAAGCAGTACACCTTAGAGGACAACCCCTCAAATTTTAAGGCAACAGTCAGAATAAAAACCCTTAGCAGTTCTTCCACATTTCTGGAGTAAAGATAACAATCCAATATGCTTGACACAGATGTAGTAATATTAATTCTACATATAAATTTTAATTTAATACTATACAGTTAAATCATAAAGCTTTTGGGACTGGAAAGAGTACAACTGGAATTACTCTAGCAAATAAAGTAAACCTGCCAGTATTTCTGCCTTTGTGCTAAAGATTTCCTGTGGATCAAGTACAGTTCATAAGACCTTGCCTTCCCAATGGAAAATATTCTGGCTTTGTAGAAATCCTGTGAGACATAGATGCCAGAAAAGAAGAGGTCTTTACACGATAGAGAAGTTTCCCCTCTGGCAACTGTGAGGAAGAGGTAATAAATCCAGTCCAAACACATACTTTTTTTTTTTAATACAATGTTAACAGAGCATTAGGACCAAAGTAATTAATCCTGGAACCGAGATTTCACAAATTTTGCATATTTATTCAACCATAAAAATCTCAGAATGCAGCTGCTTCAGTGACTGTTACATACCCATACTGTTTTTCCTCTGGTCTGCTGTTGTCTGCAAAATTTGATTATTTTGAATATGAGGGACTACAGCAGTTCTCTGGAGAAAGAATTCTTGCTCATCTTATTCCAACTATTTTTCGAGATGGCTCTGTACTGACTGTAACTACTGTAAGTATAAAAGCACCTCAGATACCAAACTAGATTCTTTAGCAACAAGCCTCTGAGCACTGTACATTGATACTGTAGCTTTTTCTACTCGTACACAGGGGCATAGAGGAAAGTATATACCACTGTCTTGAGGCTTTTTTTCAACTCTGTGCCTTTGTGAATAAAATGAGCAGCAATGTCCCATATCAATCACTTCTTGGAGAGTATTTCAAGACTGATCAAGCTGCATATGACTAGAAACCATGACCCTCTGCAAATTCTAAGTCAAAGCTGAAAAAAATGCAATACTGCTCTTTCAAATTTTGGTCTCTGTTCTAATGTATATGTCAAAGGCAGGACATTGTCACCAGGTTGCTTTAAGAAAAGGATTTTGTACATAGAAATACTTTCGGTTCCAGATATCTGAAGTTTAACAGATGCACATAAAAATGCTGTTCTACTATTTAACCAAAATACTTAAGGCACATTAAAACTGAAATGCATTGTAATGAATTGTTAGTGGCGCAGTTTTGTTACTGTTAATACTGCTCTGTGATATTTATTTAATCCAACCTCATTGCTTTTAGAGGTATTTGGTAAGCAGTAACACCTAGTCTAATGCCAGCTTTTCTTCCTTTGTCTTTTTTCTTTGATATGTATACTCATGACCTCACTTCACAGTATCTGCCAAGATTTCAAAATTTTAAAAGTAATAATAAAAAGCCTATCTTAGATTCATGTTCAAGACAGTAAACTTTTTCAGGATTCCAGCCACTGTTTGCGATGAACAGTCTCAATGCCCATTTTTACAATATCACACTTCAGAGCTCTAGAGGTACACCCACACAAGTAATTTTCCTCACTACCAAGCAAGTATCCATTTCTTCACATAGAATCTGTTGTGTCTTCTTAACCTAGAAATCATGTTTATGTGGTATTTGACTTGGATTGCAAATGTCAGTCTTGCATACAAGATTAAAGCAATATTTTATGTTTATAAGTCTATTTCATAGCCTCTCATCTACAGCGAGTTTCATTTGACACACATACCAGGAATGTGGACATTTTTCTCTTCTGTGACGCATGTTTTAGGTTAGTGAAGGCTTCTCTACCAAGTCCTCTGTCAGGAACATTTAGAATATGAGCCAATGCCAGATCATCCTTAGAATTCACCAACAGGCTTAAGTAGGAACAAACACACTTCTTTGCCAGGATTTTCACCTGTGTAAGAAAGCATCAAACTGGTCATCCTGCTGCTAAATTATGTTCCTTTTTTTAAAGCTAATTAGATATGTACTGATATGATTTTTGAAAGAGTAAGAATTTCACCTTCCATGACTTCAAAATGCTACTTTTTGTATGGGAATTCTGGAAGCACTGACAAAAGCAAACATTATTAATATGTTTACATATACTGTACTTCAATATTCACAAAATATTTGAGGGCTGGATCTCTAGCTATTAAAATTGTCTATCAGTTTTTACTTGGCAACTTGTTCACAGATATTCCTTTTCTATCCCAAGGAAAAATACTAGCACTGTTAAACCACAGAAGGATTTGTCATCAACTTCAGATAAGCTAAGATTTTAAACAACTCGCCAGCTCCACACCAGATTCAGTAATCCTTTGGGTCTCAGGGGATTTCAATCACAGAAAATCCACTGATTGAGTTTGGACATAAATTGTGACCCAGCTCCAGCCATATAACCAAAACTTAACATTGTAATTGATTATATTGCAGCACTGTTCTGGACCCTGCAAGAACAACAGATTCAGAACTGGAAAATTTACAGTTTTGTCACAAACAAAGAAAACAGAGCAAAAAAGGCCATTAACAAATGAAAGATAATGAGAAAACCTACATTTGCTGTGGAACAACTTCTTAAACAACAGGATATATACAACAAAAATGTAGGCAGTGAAAAAAACCCACACACATGCGTGACGTTCTGAAAAGACAGATTTAAGAGAAAGAGCAAGGAATATTTTTATTATGTAAATCAGAGCAGCAAGAACGCCATTATGTTAGTGGTAGAAGTACTATCCAGAGGAGAATAATAGTCCAGAAAATATTTTCTTGTTTAGAAACATTGAGTTGTACCCAAATATTGAACTGAAATTGCCACTTACCATGAGAAAAGCCAGTCTGGAAATGACCCAGGCTCCAGCACTTCAGGCATGGTTATATAGTATTCCGAGATTCATGTTTTGGGGGTTTAAAGGGTAAAAGAAAAAAATCCAATATTCCCAGAACGTCTTTAAGTCCTCTACTGAGGCCGGCAAACTTTGTTTGCTTTGCTACAGCTACCACTACAGTGGCTATACAGATTTCTTCTGTATGTAAAGGAGTACAAGCTAATAAAACAAATTTAAAGAGGTTTACTTCACCTAACATTTCACTTTGCAGCATGGGGCAAACCATTTAACTCTCAGGCAAGACAATGTTTGAGTGATGGTGTACTTGTAGAAAAATTGATTCCCTGGTGTTTCAAGCCAGACAAAGCCTACATCAAGTGTCTGCCATAAGAGGACTGTCTTCCAGAGTATAGGTTTCTGTCCTTCACCCCATACACACACAATATACTCGAGTGATACAGAGTTCAAATATACATGTTCTGGTTTTTTAAACCAGCAACATGCTAATACCAATAATTGGAAAAAGAAACTATGTTATCTTTTTAATATATACAGAACATTATGAAACAGACAGAAAAAATTTTTACCTTCACATTCTCCTGGCCCTGCCTCTTGACTGGGGTAGAAGGAGTAGAAAGAACAGAACCATTATTTGCTTGTACATTCATTATGTCAGAAAAAAATTCCAATAGTTGAACCTTTAACAAAAAGATTAGAATAAACTTAAACACAAAGATGACTAGAAATTAAAAAGTAGTATTAAAACCTGCTGAAACTATGTCCGCCAGTTTGCTAGCATTCTTAGAACAGCACTTACAACTCAATTTTGGTTTTAGTCTTTAAAAGTAGAACTGTTTTATTAGAGAATTGAGGTGTAAGATTCGAACTAACTTAGAAAATATATCATGAACAGCTATGTAATACACTTGCACTACAAGCAGCTACTTCCATTTGAAGAACATTTAATATGTTATACCGTGTTTAAGAAGAGCTCATTAACCCACTCAAGTTCTCTATATCCTCATGAAAACAGGAAGGAAAAAGAATTTTTTTTTTAAAAACAGTTTCCATGCTCTTTCTGAACTTCAGTTCTCCTTATAATATCTTTTGTGCCTAATAATTACATGAGTGTTTAAGTGCAGGTTCTCCGAATCTTTAAGGAAGTAGGCAAGCTGGTTACAAGCATACATGCTTGTCATAGAATCATATCATAATTTAGGTTAAAAGGGACCTATAGAGATCTAGTACAAACTCATGCTTGAAGCAGGACCAGTTTGCCCAGGTTGCTCAGTGACATGCTGAGCCAAGTTTTTAATATCTGCAAAGATGAGATTCCATATCTTTTCTGGGCAACCTGTTCAATATTTGACCACTTTATGTAGAAAGTTTTTTGTTCTTACTAGAGCTGGAAGGTAAACAGTTTTAATCATGCTGTAACTCATAATTCATGGTATGTTCATAATATATCTCAGCTCAATTAACATTCACTTACTGATAGATCTTCCCGTATATTAAAATGACATCTAATTAAACATACTTCATATTCAGAAGGTGAAATAAACAGTAACTTGTTTAAGTCTGCAGTGCTGAGACAGGGGGCAGTAAAAGCAGACAACTAACTCCTCTCTAATTTTCATTAGAAGCATGCACATCTAAATCCAACATTCATTAATTTTTTTTGTTATTAATATCCTTTGTCTTCTGACCTTTCCATGCTCTGAAAAGCACAGAATCAAATCAAATCGAGTGGAATCCTTGTGTTTAAAATCTTAATTGCTACTTACACATATTTTTACCCAATAACATAGAGATCAAATTCATTTTTCATACACTTTCACAGTCTAAGAGTGGGTAACACACTAGAACTTCTCTAGCCTAGAACATGGCCTCAGATGCAGTGCCATAGTAACATCTGAGCTGCAATAGTCAGCAGCTCTGATGTAGTTTGAGTGGCTGAATTGGAACCTCTCCTGGTTTCTGCAAAAATGTAATATGGGACTACATATATGCTTTTAAGAGAGTGGTATTTTTAAAATAACCATTAAAAATATTTTGACTGCATATCAACATACAACCAAAACTCCATGACACATGTTAATCACTAAACTTTGCTCCAGTGCTATCAAATCTCTACAGTTCATTTTCCAGTTCCACTTCTGGCAAAGAGTGATATACACATAGAAGAGCTGTGGGGCCCACTCAGCCAGCAGGACTACAGAAAAAATAATTTTTAAGTGAATTTAAAAGTAATTTAAACTCCTCTGCTTCCCCAGCTGAAGATCAAAGTAACTTGTGAATACTTCAGAGCTCCTGTGTATATTTAGAAGTGTCATAAATCCACAACTGGAATCAAAAATATGTCAAAACAATCTCAGAGATCCAACAAACAAAATACTTACAGGGGCTATGCTTTCATCTTCAGATACAAGTCCAAGATCATAGCACTTCTGACATATGTCTATTAGATCTAACATATTGCTTCTTGCTAAGAAGGCATGATAGGCTTTTTTTATGTCAGGATAATTTTCAGGTTCTTTCATGTTTTCATATGACAATCCCAGTTTGTCATGTAACAAATATTTCCAAGCTTCCAACACATCACTAAGCGACACTGTGAAATCTCCATATTGCTAATAGAACAGAAAAACACAAAAATATTATGTTTTGTATGCAGCATAGCTTTAAAAATAACTTTAAAACAAGCTGCATATATCTCTACATGGGAGAACAGGAAAGACTAAGAATAAGAGAGACTGTATGTAGTCCAATAACACTACATGTAATCTCATTTACAGAATCATAGAATGTTTAAGGTTGGAAGGGACCTTTAGAGCAGAAGTAACTAAAGAACCAAAATTGCTAGCAAACCTGGCATTGTTGGAGGTTACAAGTACGGCAGCAGGGCACAAATGGCAAACAAAATGGTGAAAGTGTCAGACAGGAACAGTGAAGCCAGAATTCACAGAAATTTAAAAACAAGATGAGTAAGTGACAAAGCCCTGTTATTTGAGTCACAAACCAAGTGATGTGTTACTGATGGAAGTAGGATGCAAGCCAGCAACCATCCAGTTGTATCAGTAAGAAGCTAGATGACAGTAGTTATTGCTGCATTCTAAGAAAGAAATAATTTGTTTCATTCCTGGCATTATGTTTTTTTGCTTTCAATAAAATACTGTTTTTTAAAACCAAGTGATTCACAGTTGTGAGCAGGGGGAGGAAATCAGCTCAGTGAGCATCAGATATTTTAATTAAATTTTCCAGTTCAGTGTGAGGGTACAAGGAACTGCAAAAAGTCTGAGCCTGTCTCTTGTGGTTGCCAGTAAAGGAGATGAGTGTATTGTCAATGGTTAAAGACTACAATAGGAAGCCAGAAAATCAGTTTCAATCCCTGTAAACCACACTATGCACAAGAAGAAAGAATTGCATTAAGGTGCTGCTTACATAAGGGAAAGCAGATAGGAGAGAATTCTGCTACTAATCAGATTGAGCTAAAGGTAACAGACAAAACACAGGCTTTGGGCTGCAGGATTACATATATTTCTGGCCTCTACCTCAGAATTTGGTCCTTTATTCACTAGTTACTTGTTCACCTGTTTTTCATGTCTTGACCACTGACCCTGGACTTTCATTCCTTTGCTGTTCTCTGCCTTTCCAAAATTCTAACTAGAAGTTGCTAATCTCCCTACACACCCATAACTCATTATATTATATATCCAATGTCCATCACAATTTCTGTTTTCTCATAGCCATGTTTATTGCAGACCTTTCATACTATCCTACTCTACACCCTTCCGATGCCAACTTTGCCACCACCATTTCCTTTCCCCTGAAATCTGTGACTTCCTCACTACTTGCTCTCATCCTGTCCTCTTTAACAACTAGACTCCTCATTTTCATCCACACCCCGCTCTTTGATCTACATACCAGTCCTCACTTCATGTAGTTTAACTTTTTCAGATGAGGTCCTTCTATTTGAATTAGACCTCAGAATACACACAAATAGTAATGTTGCAACTGTAGCGAATTTTACAGTTTTCACCAAAGAAACAGAGTTCATACTACTGGTATCTAAAGCATTCCCAGCATACTGCAGCAACAAACCCCAATATTATATGGTCATGTAATTCATTATGTAACATGATATAAGTGCCCCACGACTGAATGACAAACCTTGCTTTGTTATGTCAATAAAGGCAGATAACGCCTGTCTAGTGCAAAGGTTTTATTAAATTTCATGACATTTTCATGAAAGCAACTGTAATCTAAATAAAACAATTACCTACAAAATCTTAGAGAAATGTCAGTATACCTTGCATGGGTAATTGTTTGGGACTAAACACCTTCTTTTCTAGGGGGTGGAGGGGTGTTGTTAGAGATTGATTATAGAATAGAATAAAATCATAGAACTAGAATGTAGATTCAGCTGTGTAAACAGCTGTGTTAAGAAACCATACAACATGTATGTGTGCAATTGGGATAGAAATTAATTGTATGGATTGTATCAAACAGAATTCACAAAAGAAGCCGAGACGACCCTGAAACCAAGCAAGCCCTGAAACCAGCGAGCGAGAATTCTATGAAGACAGAAGAATAGAAAGCACTTAATAAATGATGTACTTAAAGGAACGGAATGGTTGCTTAGAAACTTATGAAGATTCTAGACTTGGTGTAATCGGTTTAATTAATGTATATAAACTGGTCTAGCGAGTTAAGCTTTGCCACTCACTGAGGTGATGGCCCAACTCTGAGTTGTGAATAAAACAATACCTAGTGTAACCCACTCGTGGGAGGATAAAATCTTTAACAGAATTTGGTGACCCAGATGGGGCACTGGGACACAGTAGATGTATACTCTAGATCTTTTCTGTGAACACCCAAGACCAACGCTTGAAGTGCCAGCACAAAACAACAGGACTAGGTGAGTCGAGAGCTTTTGGTCTCGAGTGTGTTCAGAGTGATTGTTGAGATATTCTCTTGTGTTTAAATTTTGCTTGAAGTATTTGATATGGGAACTACACCCAGCGTTGAAAGGGGGACGCCCCTTGCTGAGATTTTAGAGAATTGGAGTAGGATACCTTTGTCTCAGACTTTGAAGAAAAAGAAATTTATATTATGTCAGGAGGAATGGCCATTTCTCACTAGAACTAGAGGAGGGGGACCTATGGATGTGTAGCCCCCTAAGGGAACTTTTAAGATACATAAGTTAAAATTTTTGCAAATAATTCTAGAAGATGCAGGAACTCAAGACATTGATTATTGGTATTTTTGGTATAATTGGGCCCAACAAAGAAGGAAACCTGCAGGTAACCATAATAACGGAGGTCGATTATCACCCTCTGCTCCCTTTGCTCCCTCTGCTCTGGAGGCAGACGATGATAAATCTACCTCAAAAGGGATTGGAATGTATCTCATGAAATTGGATTACATTCCAAACCCTAGGGCTAGACCAGGAGCCCCACCAGAGGTCCCTACAATCCAAGCCATGGTAAGACATGAACCTTGGAAACAAGGAGATTTAGTAGCTTGGCAAGCAAAAATGTCGAGACTACGAGATGATGCAGAAAAATGTGCTCAATTATTATCTGTCATCACAACTGATTATTTTCCTAATTGGAATGATGTAAGAACTCTCCTTCAAGAATTACTCCAATCAGGCAAAAGAGAAAATTTTACAAAAAGATAGGGAAATTGCTCAGAGGGGAAATGGACTTAATCCACAGCCTGAGCAAAATCCAGGCTGCGATGTAACTACTACAGAAGGTCTTCAAACATATCAAACTGCTGTTCAACAATTAGTTGAAGCAGTTTGTCTAACTGGAGAACGAGTCACAAATTGGACCAAAGTAATTCAATGTAGGCAAAAGCCTGATGAACATCCCAGTGATTATTGGGGAAGACTAAAAGCTACACTTCTAAAATATGGGGGAATGACTCGTGAAAATTTTCAGGAACCATTGGCCATAAGTGTGTTTGTGGACCAATTTCCTCCTGATAATAATAAATATTTCTGAAAAACACATGCCAGGCTGGCAAGGTGAAACTTTGACTAAAATCCTGAGCATAACAACTTTTGTTTTTGATGGAAGGAACGAAGAACAACAGAAGCAAGAAGAGGCGAAACTGAAGGCAGAAAGGAAGAGAGAACGTAAAGAAAAAGAAAGATAAATTGGCCTGCTCACTGCAGCAATTGTTCAGAATTATAACTAAAGAGGAAGAGGCTGGGGATTTCCCTGAAGAGGAATCGGAGGAAGAGGCCAAAGAGGAAGAGGTCTTCCTCCCCCTGTTTCCCCATATTTTAACACTCCTGAATGTTTTTATTGGGGTAATTTAGGTCATATACAGCTTGCATGCCCCTTGAGACCAGTGACTTCGGCAGTCGAAGTTAGAAACTACAAAGAACGACCTCCCAGACCTCACTCACAGTAACTGACGGAAGCGGTTTGAGTTAAGGTAGATCATAACCGTCACGTCACAGCAAAGGTAAATGGTACTTTTGTCAATTTTCTAGTAGATACAGGAGTAACTATAACATTATTAAGCTTTTCTGTTCCGCAATTATCAGGAGAAAAAATAAAGGTAGATAGAGCGGTGGGAGGTAAGAAATTGCCCCTTTCACTTCCCCTTCCAGTAGTATTGGGAGGAAAAATAGCTCGGGGAAAGTTTGTTGTCTCCCCCGAAACACCTGTGTCTTTGCTGGGACAGCATTTGTTGCAAGAATTTGGCACTTGTATCTCTTCAACTCCAATTGGTATACAATTAATAGTAATTGGCATGTCTTTAATCAAAATACCAGAAAATAAAAAGGAGGGAAAAAAGATACCCGAGGAACTCTCTGATACTCCTCATGAATTATGGAGCACTTCTGGAGATGAAGTAGGGCTGTTAAAATCAGCTGAACCTGTGGTAATCCAAACAAAAGGAGGGACACCTCCTTCTATTCAACAATACCCAATAGTTTCAGAAGCAATTTCTAGTATTGGTAAACAAATTGATAAATTCTTAAAAGAGAGAATTCTAAAAGAATGTAGGAGCCCTTATAATACCCCAATTTTACCTGTAAGTAAAAACAGGTTGGACAATGACAGAGACCCTGAATATAGGTTTGTTCAAGATTTACGAGCAGTTAATGAGCATGTCATTGCACCCCATCCAGTTATTCCAGACCCGACTTTAAACTCAAATACCTCCCTGGGGCCAGTATTATACTGTGCTTGATTTAACAGGAGCCTTTTTTAGTATACCAATAGCAGAATAAAGTCAACATATTTTTGCCTTTACCTGGCAAGGGAAACAGTTAACCTGGACACGATTGCCTCAAGGTTTTACTAGTTCACCCACTATTTTCTCTCAGATTTTGAGAAATGACTTACAAGATTTAAATTTTCCCCGTTTGTCTGTTTTGATACAATATGTGGATGATCTTTTACTTGTGATTAAGCCAAAAGAAAATTGTATACGTGATACTAAATATTTGTGTTGTCAATTGGTGCAGAAGGGTCATCGAGTTTCTCCATCCAAACTGCAGTTTTGCCAGACTAAGGTAAAGTACCTGGGATTTCTATTAAGTCCGGGAAAAATAGAAATTGATGCTGAAAGAGTTAAAATAATACAGGAACTGCTAAGACCTACCACTAAGAAGCAGTTAAGGGGATTTTTAGGGCAAGTTGGATTTTGTAGATCTTGGATCTCTGGATTTAGTGAAATAGCAAAACCATTGCGTGAAGCAACTAGGAATGAGGAAGTGGAACCTATAGCATGGGGATCTGAAAGAGAAAAAGCTTTTCGGACACTAAAGAATGCCTTATTGAATGCCCCAGCATTAGGACTCCCTGATTATACCAAACCCTTTAAACTTTATTGTGATGAGATAAAGGGAACAGCCAGAGGACTTTTAGTCCTAACTTTAGGGCCTCATGAAAGACCAGTAGCTTATTTTTCAGCTGCGTTAGATCCTATAGTAAAAGGAACTCCGTTTTGTATCCGAGCAATTGCAGATGCAGCTGGGATGGTAGAAAAATCTAGGTCAATTGTTTTAGGACATACACTAACCATATGCATACCCCATGAGGTGGAAATTTTGTTAAAACAATATGCTGAAAAGTCTCTTTCACCCCAAAGAGCACATCGTTATGAATTGGTATTGTTGTTAGCTGACAATTTGAAATTGGAGAGGTGCAACATGCTTAACCCTGCCACACTGTTACCTTTGCCAGCTGATGGTGAAAGATACTCATGACTGTACGCAAATTTTAACATTTACTAGCAAGTCTCAAGACGACGTAACAGATCAACCACTTGATAACCTGGAGATGAGTCTTCACAGATGGATCATCATATTATGATAAAGGACGACAGGTTGTGGGTTTTGCAGTGACAGCAGAAACAATGGTATTAATTGCTGGACCTCTACCTTTGTCTCTGGGAGCGCAAGGTGCAGAAGTTGTTGCATTGACAGAAGCAGACAGGTATGCAAAAGGGAAAAAAGTGAACATTTATACTAACTCAAAATATGCTTTTGGAGTGTGTCATGCAACAGGTGCCCTCTGGAAAGAGGATTTCTAACTTCAGTAGGAAAAACGATTGCTCATGGAAAGCAGATAAATTTACTGGAAGCGATTCAATTGCCGACAGCTTTAGCGGTAATACATATATTAAAGCTCACACAGGAAAACAAGATGCCATCTCAAGAGGTAACCACTTGGCTGATCAAGCAGTCCGAGCAGCTGCTAGGCATTGCAACCTTCTTATGGCTGCACTGCAAACAAAGGAAGAATGGACAAGCCCACCGGACATGTGCCAACTCTATGAATCCTTAACTGAAGATGAACGATCCTTATGGGAACAACTAGGAGCTCAAAGGCAAGGAGAGCAACGGATTTTGCACAACAAACCTCTGTTGCCAAAAAGGTATTTATTACCCTTAACCCGTTGGTTCCGTGAGAAAACTCATGGAGGACCGGAGAGCATAGCCTCCCGAATCCAAAGACTGCGGGCAACACCAGGAATTTACGCTGCAGCACGAAGAGTTTGAGAATTGTAAACTCTGCAAGCAATATGCTACATTGCAAATTAACCCGCCACAAGGTAAAAGGCCTCCGGCCACCTCTCCTTTTCAAAAGCTCCAAATTGATTATGCTGAGATGCCTAAAACTCTGGGTTATGCATACTTGTTAGTGATTGTAAATCAGTTATCCGGATGGGTAGAAGCTTTCCCAACAAGAAAGAATGATTCAAAACCAGTAGTTCAGATTTTGTTAAAAGAATTAATTCCACAATAAGGTGTTCCAGAAATACTTGACTCAGATAGGGGAGCACACTTTATGGCAACTATTTTGGTTCATATATATCATGCTTTAGGAATTAGACAACAATTACACACCCCTTATCATCCGGAGTCCTCTGGACAAGCAGAAAGGATGAATAGAACTATTACAGAGAAGTTAGTTAAGGTTTGTAAACAAATTGGATTAAAGTGGCCAGAAGCTTTGAACTTAGTTTTATGGGATATCAGAAACTCTCCAAGACAACCTGTAGGAGTGTCCCCTGCAAAAATTCTTTTTGGTAGAATTCTTGCCGTTCCAGGAACTTACGTTCCAGCAAAAACTAGCCTTTTGGATGGAGATGAGCAAATCACTCAATACTTGTTGCACCTCCAGAATTCTTTTTCTTGGGTGAGAAATCACGCTTATTGGTATCAAGGTATATCTCCTGAAATCCAGGTATTCTTTGTTGTAATAATCGTTGTTTGTCTGTTTGTGATATTTCAGTGTATCCTAACTTGTTTAATGTCAATCATTAAGAAGTGTCAAAAAGAAATTTGGAAATACAGTAATTAGTAATTGCAGGGATGCAATAAAAACAAAAGGAGGGCATGTCAGAGATTGATTATAAGATTGATTATAGAATAGAATAAAATCATAGAACTAGAATGTAGATTCAGCTGTGTAAACACAGCTGTGCTAAGAAACCATACAATGTGTATGTGTGCAATTGGGATAGAAATTAATTGTATGGATTGTATCAAACAGAATTCACAAAAGAAGTCGAGACGACCCTGAAACCAAGCAAGCCCTGAAACCAGCGAGGGAGAATTCTACAAAGACAGAAAAATAGAAAGAACTTAAGTGATGTGCTTAAAGGAACGGAACGGTTGCTTAGAAATTTATGAAGATTCTAGACTTGGTGTAATCGGTTTAATGAATGTATATAAACTGGTCTAGCGAGTTAAGCTTTGCCACTCACTGAGGTGATGGCCCAACTCTGAGTTGTGAATAAAGCAATACCTAGTGTAACCCACTCGTGTGAGGATAAAATCTTTAACAGGTGTCAAGGGGAAAGTAGCAGGGTCAAAGAGAGTAGAGTTATGCTCTGTTTAAGGAGGACTATGGGTACGTATGGGTCAGAAGAACAGCTAGTAGCTGCAACAATAGGATACTGAAACAGGCAAAGTAAAAATTGAACTCATCCAAGCAACAAACTTACTATCTCAAGTCAACACGATCAATTATAGTGGTAATAAAAACAAGATAGAAAATTTAGCACACTCTTGGCTAAAAAAAAAAACAACAACACAAAAACCAAACACACACACAAAACCAAAACACCACCACACCAAAAAAAACCTCACACTACATTCTTGCTTACTCTTCCACCCCTCAAAACAGAAACCTGAAATACTATAGAGAAGGGGTGTGGGAGGTAGGGGAAGATAACATCCTATTGATCAGCTAGGGATTTAAGTAGCAAGTGTTTTAACACAGTTAAAACAACTCCAGCTGCTAAGCAACACAAAAATAAAAGAAACAATAACTTAAGTACTTATTATTTGGTTAAACAGGGTATGGAAAAGACACTAGAACAGACTCAGTACATCATTTGTTTTTAAAAAAATCCAATTAACTATTCATTGTTTCAACATTTTTCTACAAAACTTGAACCTTTCTTCTAAAAAAAAAGAGCCTATCCCTTATAGAAAAGGCTAGTCAGCACTGGTGAGACCACACCTGAGTAACATGTCCAGTTCTAGGCTCCTCAGTACAAGGGAGACACACTGACACACTGGAGAGAGTCCAAAGCCCAGTGAATCATCCACAAAGATGATTAAGGGGCAGGAGCATCTCACATACGAGGAAAGGCTGAGAGCACTGGCTGTTTAGGCTGGAGAACAGAATGCTCAGGGAGGATCTCATAAACGTATATAAATAGCTGAAGGGAGGATGCAGCCAGGCTCTTTTTTAAGGTGCCTAGTGGCAGGACGAGAGGCAATGGGCACAAACTGAAAGAAACACAGCAGGTTCCCTCTGAACATCAGGAAACACTTTTTTACTGTGATGTTGATGAGCACTGGCACAGGTTGCCCACAGAGGTTATGGAGTCTCAATCCTTGGGGACATTTGGAAGACATTTGGACATGGTCCTGGGCAACTGGCCCGAGGCTGCCCTGCTTGAGGAGAGGTGTTGGACAAGATGACCTCCAGAGGTCACTTCCAACCTCAACCATTTTGTGATTCTGTGAAAAATGAATCATACTGAAGCACAGCCAAGACAATCTCTCTTGGTAGCATCCTTACAAGATGTTACAAGCAACATAACATATAAAATTGCTAAAAAGTTGGTAGGAGTCTCTCTTTACCAAAAGAAATACAGAAAAAACAGTTTAAGGGAGTAATGGTGTAAAACAACACTGCCTTTTTTCTTTATTCGTCAACATGGAAACAAGATGATTTGGGAAAACATTTCAAGAAATACAGGATACTGAACAGAACGTAATATTCTTCAGAGAGTGCACAAAATGCATTCATGGAAGCATTAGGACAGAACTCAACCACACACCAGAATTAATTTTATCCAGAATCAGAAAGACACAAGCACAAACTTCTAAAGCGAAAATACATTTCCAAAGTCTACAATCAAGCACTTTTTCCTTCAGTCTCACAGTTCTAGTGCTAGAAGAGATATACAAAACTTTTAAGACAGGTCTGAACTTAAATTCATAGACTCAGGAAAATTAATTG
The DNA here is from genome assembly GCF_030867145.1 of Opisthocomus hoazin. Lineage (NCBI taxonomy): Eukaryota > Metazoa > Chordata > Aves > Opisthocomiformes > Opisthocomidae > Opisthocomus > Opisthocomus hoazin. The sequence continues at coordinate 11,052,451 of NC_134421.1, read as the reverse complement.
TTTTATGATTATCTCAGTTTCCCTCACTACTAGCTAAAACAGCCATGGTCTGAAAATGACAAGTCATTATTTGTTCTAATAACTTATCTTCTACCCCTCCTAATCCACAGGTGCAAATATAGGCAACTTCAAGCAATTATCCTCAACCGAACTTCAACTTCGGAATTGTTCTATTTCAAACCTTAAGAAAGATTCTTCTTCCTGCAAGTTTTCCTAGAGTTTAGCTCTATACTAATTAGTCTAGGTAAAAGGTATTAACTTTCACCACAGATCATATGTCACTTGTCTTTATGCCATATGGATACAACTGTGCTACAACACAAAGTATTTTCAGAGGAGTTCAAAGTGTAGATTTTTTTTCCTTTCAACCCTGCTATTTCATCAATGTTTAGCACACTGCTTGCTACACTTGGTGAAATTTAAGACTAATAAGTTATAAGACTTCTAAACTTTTCTGGAGTTCACCAAAAAGCTTTTTTATTTTTTTTCTTTCTACTGCAGATACAGGTAACTTAAAACAGCAAATGCATTAAAATCATCCAGGCTCCTAAAGAAACAGAATAGGTTTGTGTTGTTTGTGGTAGGGGTGTTTGTTTTTTTTTTTTTTCAATCCAGCCAGTCAACAGACTATTAGTGCAGTTATTTTTCTTGCAGTAATTGTCTTTATCATAATAGACTTCTATTCTACAAGTGTTAGGTTAACAATATGAAATTATTGGATTTAAATCAGAGACCTAACAAGGATGGGACTACAACTGTAACACTCCGCATCTACATTTGAAGTTTCAGTGCTGAACAAAAAAAAAAAACAGTCATATTTTACACCAACACTATATACATAAAAATGGATATCCAACCAAAGAAATCAAACCTCAGATGCAGCATATGCAAATGATAAAATAGTTTTAATCCACATAGTCAAGACAAGGTTTATACATACTGCTAATTTGTCTTATTAAACCAACTAGTATAATCAGAAAAACAAATTAGGTTTTGAGCACTTGGTCTGTCTTCAGATTCAAAGTAAAAGGAGCATATTTCAAAGTTAAATGAGTTGAAAATAATTGCTTTAATTTTTGTTAGGTCATCTCCCAAAGAAAAGATGCTTCTAGAGGACAGAAATCTTTGCTGAAGGAGGAAAAAAGGAGAAAGTGGAATAAACTAGTTACCTCTAGGAGAAGCAAAAAGCTTATTGTAAGCCATTACGAAAGTAGCAATGAACCACAAAAAAGATCATCTTTATGATGTCTGTAATTATTGGCATCTAGCAGAATAACACATTTTAGTTCCCAGAGCTGGCTTTAGAAAAATGTTGTTAGTTCTGCCTCGGGAATCACAACAAACATAACAGACAGTGATTGCCTCCACAGGTAGTTATTGTCCTTTATCAGTTCTCCAAGAGTTCATTTTGATGCACAAGAATTTTCAGTTTTACCTACATGAATATTGTGAGGACACTGGGATGCTGGCTGGAATATATTACATTCTATGAAGTACAAATGTAGAATCCTGGAATTCTAATATTTCTGCTGTAATGTTTATTACAGCAGGGATGAATTGACCAGCTCTGTATTTATTGTTTAGACAAGAGATATATCCATTCTGCACATTTTAGACCACAAACTTTTTTCTGGTGACGTATTCAGTTAGGTTAAAGAGTGGTTCTGGAAATATTTCTTCCAAGACATAAGTTTCTTCTAGTACAAGTGGTAATTTTTTTGAAGAGTACGTTGCAACCAGGAGGGCACAAACTGAAGCTGGCTTTCTGTTTGGGGCTTTGTGTTGGTTTGGAGGTTTGGTTTTGTTGTTTGTGACGTGCTTGCTTGTTTTAATTTTTTAAAAACTAAAGATTCATACTATATGTTTAATTTACTGTGCAATATTTGGGTAAGTCTTCCAACAACAGTAATTTGTTTTCATCAATAATTAAGCTTATTGACCTAAAAAGATATCTTTAGACTATCAAAGCGACTATTGTTATTGTTCTCATTAGATGAGCAAGACACATGCAAAGGCCTGACTGTATGTTGCAACAGTTTTTGGGATGTTTCAGATGATTGCTAATGCCCAGCCTTCCAGCTGTGACAAGCCACAGTGCTTCTTATGGAGGCACTCAACAGTTACATCTCCTATTCAGCATTTGATGGACACATCTTATACACATGCAAAGGCCGTATGTTTCCTACTTGTACTGAGTGCACACTCAGAACTTGCACGCGTAGGTCTTCGTCTGAGGAGCCTCAGAAAAAACAGCAGCCAAGAATGGACTGCTACGATTGCAACTCACACAGCCTATACCAAATCAGTTTCATACTCATATTTTTCTAATCTCATTCCAAAGCATTTTCAGAGCAGCCAGAAAAAAATATGTATCCCAAATGCCACAGTTCTCCCACCCTAATGTACAGCACAGAGGAAACATTTGGTGGAAATAAACAGAAACTACATTATCAGGAGAAATACAATAGTATTTAACATTAAAGTTTAGAACTCAGATACACAAAACAGTTCCTCTCATCTGTCTTGTGGTTCTTTTTCCAAGCCCTGAATCAATAATGTGTTTAGCAATCATACTAATTTTAGTGCCTTGCTGCATCTGACCCTTGGTTAAAACAACAACGAAATTAACAAAGCAGCCGTCTCACATAGGTGCCTAAGCAAAAAGTCCAGTAAGTGAATCAAGTCTGAAATGTACTAAGTAACAAGAACACATTGAAAGACTGCTAACCTGTTTATTGACTTCAGCCATTGACAACTGTAATGCCATCAGCATGCAGTCTGCTCCACATACAGTAGTCCTCTCAGAGTTTGAAAACAAAGGCCATTGTCTTCTGAAACTCTTGATCAAGTTTAACAGTTTTTGCCGGAAAGCAATCATTGTCTAGAGTAGAAGATATAAATAATGAAAAGAAATAAAAAATGAATACAACTATGCAAGAGGCCTACGTGCATCTTCACCTTCCAATAAGCTGTGCGAATCCTGTTGTATCTTCTCGTAGATGAAGTTCCAGGAATAAACTCTTCCTACTAAACTGAAAGTCTTATGAGATTTGCCTCACTACAACAGAGTAAGTAGTTAGAAGTGTTTATGTATGACAAGTCTTCATGAAGACCCCTTACTTTCCTTGCACATTATGCCAATATAAGAGAATAAACATTATCACAAATATGACAGTCTTTTGTTTCTGCAAACAGCCAGTCTGAAAGCCCCAGTCTTTGGTACTATCCGCATTCACTATACATTCAGACCCATCAGTGTTTTAAACGTGGAAACAAGAAATTTAGTATTTCTAGGCTATACTAACAAAGACCTCTGTAAATGCTTTCGTTGCCTATATAGTTTTTTTTTCCTCATTCCATAAGTCCTTATCTCCCATACTTCCCTTGGCAACGAGTTTCAGTAACAGTTTTGAACGTGACCACTTTGCTTTGGCCTTTTCCACCTTCTTGCATTTACCAAGACACAGGTACACAAGACTCTTCAAAAAGTTCGCCTTCTTTAAGCCTGTTCTTTCCTGAAACACCGTTCCCTAACACTGCAGACAGTACGGGAGCGACACTCCTACCATCTGCTTTCAGAACACCAAACCAACCTTTCCCTTTCTTTCACCAAGCGAAGGCCCAGCCCACAGCAGTTTTTCTGGTGACTGACACGACCAGGAAAAACGACGAAGCACAGGAGAGGGGCAGGGAAAGCATGAGCCATCAGCTGACAAACAAGACTGTAACAGTTACTGCAATTACTTACTCTCCAAAGCGTTTGAAGGGGACAACCTACTTTATTGTTTTACGTTGACATGAACGAAACACACAAGCCACAGAGCAAAAAATTGCTAGGCAGGTGCAGGACAGCGCGAGGCAGACAAAAATCCCTCCGGACACATTCCTCTCTGGCTCTGAGAGGTTTCCAGGGGACACCACCTGCCACTCGGAGCGAGCGAAAACCTCTAAAACCAGCCCCAAATCCTCAACCCCCCAGAGCCGACACCACCACCACCGCCGCCCCCTTCCCGCTCCCCCGGCTGCGGTGCCTCAGGGCCGGCCGCCTCCTCCCCCCCCCCCCCGAGCAGGACCGCAGCCCTCACACCCGCCCGCAGCGCTCCTGCTCTTCCCGCGGAGCTACCTGCGTGAACAGAGGGTGCAGCAGCTCGTACGCCGAGTCCGTCCGAACGCGGCACCGCCCTCACCGGCGGTTTAAATTCAAACCGCCCGCAGCCGCCCAATTAGCGAGTGGGAGCCGCTGACCCGGAAGCAGAGGGTGGCTGCTGCTGGGGTGGGAGGTGCTGGTCGCTGTTGGCGGGAGGAGCGGTGCCGGTGGGTGAACCGGGGCGGCGGAGGTGCGCGTGAGGTGGGGGTGTCCCCTCCCGTCCCGGGGTGGGGGGGACTCGGAGCCGGCCCGGCCTAGCCGCTGTGCGGGCGCGCGCGGGCCCTGGCCCTCGCCTGAGGAGCGGTGGCGCCGCGGGACCCGCGCGGTTCCTGGCAGCCTCGCTCAGGAGTCGCAGCTGGGCCCTGAGGGAAGAAGGAGGGAACAGGAGGCGACAGGAGGGGGGGAGGGCAAGGTGACGGGCACCCACGGGGCTCGGTTCCCCGAATTGTGTTTCCTAAAGGGATGGAGCTGATGGTGTTACACAGAATCACAGAACGTGAGGGGTTGGAAGGGACCTCTGTGGGTCATCTAGTCCAACCCCCCTGCCGAAGCAGGGTCACCTACAGCAGGCTGCACAGGACCTTGTCTAGGCGGGGCTTGAATATCTCCAGAGAAGGAGACTCCACAACCTCCCTGGGCAGCCTGTTCCAGTGCTCCGTCACCCTCAGAGGGAAGAAGTTCTTCCTCATGTTCAGACAGAACTTCCTTTGCTTCAGTTTGTGCCCATTGCCCCTTGTCCTGTCGCTGGGCACCACTGAAAAGAGTCTGGCCCCATCCTCCTGACACCCACCCTTCAGATATTTATAAGCATTTATAAGGTCCCCTCTCAGCCTTCTCTTCTTCAGGCCAGAGTGTTCTTGGTGTTTTCACTCAAAGCTAGTCTGGTGGCCTGTGGTCTTGGGGAGCCTGAAAGGAAAAAAGGGTTAAAATATGTTTGCATGGGGTTAAAATTTGTGTTTGGTCTTAGGAGGGTCACTATGGAAGTGACATGGCTAAAGTATTTATGTTCATGTGGTGGTTTGTTGTGTTAATTAATAAACATTGCAACTATAGAGAGCCTCTTCGCGTCTCGTTGATGCCTGTGTCAGACCTGGGTGGCTCCCAAGGAAAATATTCGGTCTTGGATGCTGAGACCTTCAGCCTGTTAACACAGGAAAATCTGCCTAAGGTCTGAGATTTAAAGTTGTTTTTCCACGTGGTGTATCACTAAGGGTCTGATTTCCCAAAAAGGCTTAAACTAGTGTCAGATCTGTACTGGAACTAAAAAGAGTGATTCTGAAATCAGTTGTGTATCTTGGCCTCTTGTGTTCTAGCACAGGAACCTGATTTTCTTGAAAAGTGGTTGAATACAGTGAAGTGCAAGTTGTTTGGTATACAGAGATATAGGTGCTCTGTCCGCAGATGGGGTGGCTTAAATCACAAAATTTTGTTTAAATATTATGCATGACAGTATTCTTATTTACAGTTTTGCAGCCTTGATTAACTCTGCTTTTAGTTAGACACATACAGTCTTTAAAGAGAATGTATAATCTCTTGTCATTTGGTTGAAAATTTTAAAATTCTGTATGTGACTTTTCTGGTGTGTATATTAACTAATTTCTTGTCTTGGTGTTGGGTTGCCAACAGTTATTGCTGAAGTCTGTAGAGACAGTTTTGAATGCAAGTTAGGTTAATCTTTTCAGTGATGAAACTACATGCTACATCTAAAAATAACAAGCTTAAATGCAGGGGTTTTGTTCTTAAATACCATGTTACAGGAAATTTTGATTTGTTGTGCCACAAATACCTTTTACATTTTTAATTCATGGAAATGTGTAATGCATGTTTTTTAAAACTTTGTGTGTAGGAATGTAGATTTTCATCTTGGAGAAGACATCACTTTCGTGACAACTTCACTTAGTCCACTGAAAATGAAGCAAGATTCTACTAGAAACACTGCTTACACTGTGGATTGTGAAGACTATGTGCATGTGGTAAAATTCAATCCATTTGATACTGGAGATGCATGTTCCCTCATTGCATATGGTGGCAATAATTACGTAGTTGTTGGGACATGCAGATTTCAGGTTAGTTTGCATTATTGTTGATTTTTATTAGTTGCTTCCTGACACACTTTGCCAGCATCTCTACTGCACAAAGACCCTGGTCACTTTCCCATTTCCTCCCCTCCCCATGTAATCAGGGGAAGGTTTTGTTTATTACGTTAACATGTCTGTGATGTTTGTTCTTCAAGAAAACATATAAATACAACTATACATATAAAATACACATGGGTATAAATTACCATCCTGCTGGTATAAAGTTCCTTTTGAACAGAATCATAGAATGGGTTGGGTTGGAAGAGACCTTAAAGATCATCCAGTTCCAACCCTGCCCCACCCCGCCATGGGTAGGGACATCTTCCACCAGACTAGGTTGCTCAAAGCCCCGTCCAGCCTGGCCTTGAACGCTTCCGGGGAAGGGGCACCCACAGCTTCTCTGGGCAACCTGTGCCAGTGCCTCACCACCCTCATAGTAAAGAATTTCATTTTTATATATAACCTAAATCTACCCTCTTTCAGTTTAAAACTGTTACTGCTTGTCTTATCACTGCAATCCCTGAACAGACTGCAAAGAAAACGGGAGTGCTCTACTGGAAGAGTAATCCCATTTTAGTATCACTGGCTAATGTTGGTGACTGCTGTCTGAGAACTTAAGCAAGCAACTTTGGAAACGTGTGACTTAGTATTTGCTGTATATTGTTATTTATCGTTACAGGGTGATTGGCTCCTTTTTTGCACCATTATATTATGTTCTATGTACATTTGCTATTTAGATTAAATTAGCTTCTAAAGCTGTCAGCTGGCCTGCGAAACAGCAAAAATTACAGCTATTTTGAACTTTACAACTAGAGTGTCGGTGTTAATTTTATAGATATTTCTTTCAAGGAAGGACTGTAGAAAGAATTACCTAATGTTATTTTTTTGCTTTAATTTTTTTTATAGGATCTTTTCTCATAGAAACAGTAAAATATGTTTTCTTATCTTGAAATTATTTAGAGTCATCATATTATGTAAAATATTGTGTACTGTACAAAATTTTTCACTAGGGTTTTCTTTGCCAAGATGCTTGAAAATCAATAGGAGACAACTGTTATCTTTGGAATCTTTTAAATCTTTTTTTCTTCAACTCTCTTCTCTATTATACAATATTATTTTTGTACTTTATCTAGTATGAATAACAGCATAACTGGTCTTTTTATTATTAATATTCCCCAAAGTCTTAATGTTGGAAGTTTCCTGAAAAGCACCTTGTGCCAACCATAAAAACCCATTGTCATCTGTATTGCTGTCTTGTTTCTGGTGTAGGCCTTGAAAAGAAACTAATTAAAATTTTGGCAACCACTGGTGCAAGGTAGTTTTTCTATAATTTTCATATCCTCCCTTCCCTTCAACATGTGGAGTCACTGAGTATTTCAAAGTTGTGGAAGAAAATGCTATTCTTGCTCCTTGCTTCAAGAAGCATTGAAAAACTGGATAATTTCATGCTTCGTTAGCTAGATTCTTCCTAGCTTTTACGTTGTGCAGAGGGCATACAGAGAGGTTCTTTACCTTAAAGCAGAATCGTGACATAGAGAAAATTTTGTAGAAGTATCCTTTGAGGTGATTCATTAGATGTTTTGAAAACTTTTTAAAGATTTTTAGAGATCAGTTGATAGATGGAGTCCACAACCCCAACACTTGTTTCATCCTTCCCACCACCCAGTGTGCTCACCAGTGGGAAGAATAGACAAGTTAGTAATTTTGGTCATGTTAGATAACAGAAGATACCTATCTAGCTCCTGCTGTTTGAAGAATGTTGTTCTGGAAGTGCCAGCATTTTTCCATAGTGTAAAAACAACTTGGAGAGAAGACAGCTTAAATGGTATGCTTGCTTTTGTTCCCATTGTTTCTTCTCATTGCAGTATGTACTTACTTACCATGCTGTTATAAGTGGCTTTAGTTGTATCTGTGGAGATATTACTTGTGCAAAGAATGGGCTCAGCATCTTTGTAGCTCAGTTCTGGTTTTTGTGCTCTGCATTGGCCTCTGGCTTGAGGCTGCAATCATTTCATGTATTTTTAGGTACTTACATATTTCAAGGTAATACTTTCTTTTCTGTTCCGGGTTCTTACTTTGGGGGTGTTACATCTAAAAAGATCCCAGATACATGTAATTGTGAAAGCCTTTCAATTTCATATCAATCTAAATTGTTAGAAGTCATCAAGAGTTGTTCTGGATTACCTAACTACAATATTTCTGTAGGAGGAGGATTCAGAAGTGGAAGGCATGCAATATAAGACACTAAGAACGTTTCATCATGGAATCCGAGTTGATGCCATAGCATGGAGTCCAGAAACTAGACTTGATGCTTTACCTCCCCAGATAAGGTACCTATAATAAATGAGTACAATCAATCCTTGCTATTACCTGTTTTCCCTAATTCCTTAATATTGGACTAATTTTAAAGCTTATAGGTGAAATCAGACTCTTCAGAAGTCTCTGAACACTTCAGTAGAACAATATTTTCACGTTTTCATTCTTAGAGTCATTTTTTTGTTGGTTTTTTTTTTTGTTCTACTTCTTGTGCCCCTTGCCCCTCCCCCAAGTGACTAGCATTAATTAATATTACTAGCAATAAATAATTTTTTTTCTGTGTTCATTATTTTAATGGACCTAAAGTGTAACTAGTTCTTTCTTGGTACATCTGTGAAGAAGGAATTCTTTTAAGAACTTTACTAAGGATGAGACTATTGTAATGGCATGCTTTATAAAGCTATTTGTAATGGTCTGCATAGTATGGTCTGTGTTTAGGAGTAGGTCAGATGCTATTTGTGACACCTGTTGAGGTGTAAATCTAGAAAGATAGTTAATATTAAATATGCACTTAAGAATTAAAATGTTCTCAGTAGCTTGTAAGCATCTTCAAAATGATGATGGTTGCTTACTGCTGCATTTTTGTGCAGTCTTTTGTTTAGAATATGTTAGAAATTGGTTTATGAATTTATGTTTTGGTATTTTAAAACACTAATAATGAGGGTTCTTTTTTGTGCTTTGCCACTTAGCTTCTTCCAGAGGAAGTTTCAGTGGCAGTTATGAGATGTATTTCAGGTAATTGATAGTAGATTCAGATTTAGCTTTGTAAAATGTTTTGCATTTCTTTCCATGAAAGAGTCTTCTTGGCACTTGAGACACACTATTGTATAGAGAAGTTCTAATTATAACTCTGCTTGTTGCCAGAGCAGAAAAGTTAAGTTAGAAGCTTTTGGGGTTTTTTTCCAAATCTGAATTTTCCTTTCCATCTCACTTTGTATGTTTAAACTGAAGGGAAACTGATAAAACTCAACTATTGCAGTGTGAATTGACTAAGGGGCTTTTCTTTGTCTGTTGAGTGTAGGTTTTGTACTGCGGCTTCTGATAGGAAGTTAAGGCTATTTACTTCAGACCTGCAGGACAAGAATGAATTTAAGGTAAGGGCAGCTAAGATGATTTTTTAAAAAAATTATGTAGTCTTCAGTGAAGTCTAATCTTTAACTGCCTTTCTGCCCCATTTTGCTTAACGTACTGTATGTGACAGATCCTATATCCATCATCTCTAGGGGAAATCTTTGTACCGTTTATGCCTTTCCGTCTTTCAAGTGGGAATAACTGTAATTATCAGCTACATGATCTTTTGATTTAGAAGTATTTATGTAACGATTTAACCAAATTGAAGAAAAGCAAGTAGAGGCTTAATGATCATCTAAAATATATTCAGAATGTTTTAAAGGTGAATTTCAAGTAACATGAAGGTGATTTCAAATACCGTGTTGGATAAGGTTCCTTTATATGGAGACCTATAAAATTTTATGTGGTATTGGTTGTTGGACTCCTCTACAAAAAAAAATCAAATTTAGAAATTTCTCTTTCATGGGGAACTGGAAGTTGCATTTGAACTCTACCAAACAGTAAAAAATTTAAAGAATACTGAATTATTATACAACTGCAAACAGGTACACTAAACATGCCCATAGCCTGCCACTTGTTTATTTCTAAGGTAGAAACAAAGTGTCTACTGCAAATACAATTTCACTTCCCCTTCTTGTCCTAGTGTGCTTAAACCAGTGGTATGAAAGAAGCCAGGTCTAAATACGCTCTTCACTTCATAAGCTGAAGATTGGTTTTCTGGAGATTTCTTTTGTTAACAAGACATGTCAACTCCTATGTCACTTGGATGTGTACATATTCTTCAAAATTCTGCCTTTGAAACAATGTCCCAGTCCAAGTACTAATATTAATTAGTTGTTTGTGGTAACCAGTTTGGATTTGTTTTGTTGAGGTCTCAGCCAAGAATAAGCAAGGCTAATTAATACTAAAAAAACAGGGGAGACGGCTCCTTCTTTTTCAGTGCTTTGGAATATGATAATGTCTCGTTTGGTGAGAGTTGTGTATTGAGCATAAAGGAGAAAATAATAGACTTTCATTTGTGGTTTGGTAATTTCTATTAGTAAAACAATTATATTTGTCATACAGAAGCTAAGTGAATTGCAAATGTCGCTTATGTCGCCAGACTGATAATGGAATGAGTAAAGGCATGACATAAGAAGTAAAAATGGATGTTACTAAAAAACAGAATGTCTTTTCTGTAGAGAAAATACTTTTTATGTTGCTTCATACAGGCACATACCCTTAATTTCCTTCTTTTATGTTTGGTCATCTTATATGGCTTTGTCACGCAGGCAGTGGGATAACTGACATAGTTACAATCAACTTGGGTGGCACTTCTGGCAAAATATTTCTAAAAGTTCTAAAATGCTGTTTGCTTATGAGTTGATGTCTGTAATTCCTTAGTAAAGTTATCTATTTATATAATATTTGTCAGTTTTATGATATTGCAGACAACAGGCTTTAATGTTAAGTTGTGAATTAAATCCTTTAAATTTTTAGCAGAAGTAAAGTTACTTATTCATTATGTATGTCTGTTTCAATTTGAGAAATTTATAGAACTGTTCATAAGCATGCAGAATGAGAATGGATGAAATCATTAACAACAGTGTGGATGATGGAAGGTTAATAAGTGGAAATAATCAAACATATGGATGAACCTGGTACTACAGGCTCTGTTTAGCTTAATTCAGCATCTAAATTCTAATTTTTTTATTTATTTTGGATTAACAAGAGACCTGATGGACTGTCTTCTAAAGTCAATGAGAAGTCTCTTGACTTCGGCGGACACTGGTTCAAGCCATGGATGAGTGTTTTTTTCCACATGTTTAATAAATATGAAAGCTGTTAATTGAGGATTAATTAATGATCAACAATTTTATGGTTTTTTTGCCAAAAATTGAATGTGACAGCTGTGATAGTTCATAACTTTCATACCTCTTCCTGTACCTGCATTATCTGGTCCTTTGCAAAAGGTACTGTTCTATACCTTCCAGAGTAGACTTCATGTCTACACCAGCTTTCAGACTCTCCGCATTGATATGGGATATAGCCCAGACTTAACACTGGGAATTACCAGTGGGATCTGCCATTTTGTTCATTAGGAACTAATTGCTTCCAGAGAAATAATCAGTATTATAACTTCACACAAACAAACTTTTGATAATTCATGAGCTTAAACTTCTAACATACAAGTTCAAATAAGCAAGTTTTTTCTAATGAAGAATTCTAGTAAGCTGTTTATTACTGAATTAGAATGAGATTACAAACAACACACCTTTAACAATAATTTTTAATATACCCATGAGATGGTTCTTTTCTAGCTTATTATCAATGCATGATCTCTATTACAACCAGAGAAGCAAAGCGGGCAACTCAGTAGCACAGTCTGCTGAATGATGTTTTCTTCGGAACAGAATTTCTGTGATGGGTTATTGTTTTCTCAGTTCTGACAAGACTTTTTTTCTGGTATCTGACCAACACAAATGACACTTTAAAACATGCGCTTCTAATTTAGGGGAATTTATTACACAGTAGCTTTGACTGGATGCCTAGAAATAAATTTGAAATGGCACATTTACATTTCTATTAAGATAGCAATCATTTTTCATACAAAAAGGTTCATTGGAGAACTGATTCATCTACCCTTAGGACTTCTTTCTACACAAAATGCTCTGACCTGCAGTTATAAACTTCTACTGCAAAAGTACGTTCACTGCATAACACATCAGAATATTTTTTTATGATAGGTAGTGAGCATAGAGACCACAGAGCATTAATACAACAGGTGTTGGACACTAGAATGTGCTATTTAGGCTGAACAGTCACAGCTGTAAGAACTAGAAGTACAGAAGTTATTTTGCCCCAGAAGGAAACAAGGAATTACAATATCTTAATTATTCAACACCAGTTGATAGGAATAAGTTCCTTCAGTGTCTGATGTAGACAGAAGGATCATAGAATTTGATTTTTGTCAGCTGAAGAGATCATGGATGCTTCTTCATTTTTGACACTACAGAACACTAAAGGTCGTTTGGTGCTTATGCAGTGCACCTGAGAAGTGTTGGCTTGAATTTAACTGTAAAGCTATTAGCTTTGTTTATGCCAGCTCCATCACTGGAATTAACAGTCGAAGAACTTCATTAAGGATGTATTGAGACTGAGGAAAAAGTGAAAATCCATATTGTTACTTGGTCAGGCTTGGTCTAATGTTAAAAATAATCAGAAAACAGCTAAAAATACGTATTTTCACTTCAAAATGAGGAATTCATTAGTGAAAAGGAAGAAGGTGGGCTAGTGTGCTTATATTGGCAAAAATGTTGTCTTTCGGACTGTCTTCTGAGTTTTTTTGACAAAAAGATCGGAAAATACTTTCTCTGGGTAATCATCTTAATTTCTTATACCTGGATGGTCATTGTTCTGTATCCTTGTCAAGAAAAAAGTAACACCTAACTCTGATTTAAAGTTTTTGCAAAATCTCAAATGTTCACAAATACCTGGTGAGCTATGCTGAGCTGGCTTTCAGTAAAGTTTGATACAGTGGTTTTTTAGTAATAGTCAACTGATACCTCCAGAAAAGCTACTTCATAAACCTAAGTTTGGACTCACAAAGAATACATGGAGGACTTTGATCCATTATATGGTGCACACTTTACACATGGGGTTTTCAGGAGAGGTACAAAATGTGCAAACAAAGCTGAAGGAAGTATGTGATCACAATGTAATTTCTGAACATTTTGTCTTTTATATTAAATAATTAGTACAAGTTGCTTCTGGAGGGATAGATGGAGTAATCTTACTCTGTTTTCCCAGTGGAAAAACTGTTGATGTAATTATCAACAAGGAACTTGAAGCATACTGAGTTTTCCACTACTTTGTCAACATGACTAATCCAAAATTTATGGGTTGGATCAAGCCCAGAACAACAAACAAAAGGTAAAACATGACTGATGGATCTTTGTGCAATCTTTTTCTTCTTTTGAGGTTTTCATTTGGAAATGAATTGCGGCTTCCTTCTCCTGCTTCAAATTTTGTTTAATGAAAAGCATACTTCATCAGAACCGTGGAAGTAAAATGAGGCAGGATATTTTAATTCAGAATGCTGAAAATTTTCAAAAGACTTGGCATTTCTGTCTAAATAGTTTAGCATCATCTTAGGATGTATTACTTCTAATATAATCCACTAGGTTTTAATAAAATTATGAGCTATTGGAAAAAATTAAGTTGGCTGCTTGAAAATGTTTCTGTATTGAATTGATGAGGCATTCATAAAATTTTTAGAGAGGGGGATTTAGTTATTGTGCATGCTTGAGAGATTAGGGTTTTTTTGATCAGTTCTGCATTTGTTCCTCAGAATAGCTACGCTTAGAGAGCAGATAGTTTGTTTTCCTTTCAGAAAACTGCAACTGGTTGTTTTCATTCAACCTTGTTTTCCTCTGCATCTCTCCATGTCATGCTATTATACAGAGGAGATTTTCATCTCCTTTTTATGATACCTTGCTGGTCAAAACAAGAACAGCTATGCCTTGAGACTTAATCAGTGGGACTGAAGAGGTTGGAACAAGTAACAAATAAAACATCTACACATGGACATTTGCCTGACTTAAAATTTTAAGTGAGATTTCTGTCAAAAAGACCATAGATGTAGTTAATGAGAGAAAATACGTGTAAATCATCAGATGGAGCAAACTGATATCTTAACTAGCTACAGATTTTCTAATGAGACCAGACATGATTTATTCATACCTAGCTCCCATGTGAAGGAATTTGAATGTATTTTGAACTTTGACTGGACACTAAATGACATGAGGTTTGTATGCTTGCTTAATGCTAAATACGTGTAGGAATTTCTTTCATTTAGGTTTTTGAGGATACTGTAAACTGTAAAAGATTATTGACATCTCTGGATAAGTACAAAACACTTACTAGAATTGAGGAAAAAAGTTATCTTGATATTACAGCCAAGATACCTAAAAAGCCTTCAAAATATTGTCTAACTTTTAATTTTTACTAAAACTGGGCTTTTGCTTTAATTCAGAAAAGCTATGCTGCTAAGTTGTTTTTTGTTACAGATAAATTATTCTCAGTAGTTTGAAATAAAAATGTCATTATTAAGAAGCTCCAGGTGAGAGCAATTACACAGTAACAAGGTTCCCTTTGAAATGACTTCATGCCTTCTGATACAACTGTAAATGTTTGCTTTTGAGTGACAGTTCACAGGTACATTCACACCATGAGTGCTTTTATCCTGTTGTTTGAGAATGGATGATCTATTAATTGACAGTAAAAGAAGACTGTGCACTATACTCCATTTTCTTTCCTCTTCAGCACAACGGCATAAAAGCAAAAAGCACACACTGTGTCTGTTCTTCTCAAATGTTTAACAAAAATTGTGCTTCATTCCTAAGGTGTTGTGTGGCTGGCTTGATTTTACTTGTACTGTTGTTCCTTGTTTTTGGTTTCCTTAAGTCTTCAGCATGCATTGTCTTCTGTTTCATCTTCTTTCACTGAGGTTTTTTGCATGATTTTTTCTAATGGTAGTCTTTTGATCTGCCATCTTTAGTGGACATACCCTCTTAGGCAATTTGTGTGCTGACTGCTTGGAAAAGGGCATATACTGGACAAGTTATTGGTTTGTCACTCCTTCAGGAAAAAACTCTCTTGCTGCTTGCAGGAACCCCTAGTAAAAACTATTATTCAGAGATAAGAGTTACTTACCAGTAATCAGAGCCCTTTAAGATATGTAAATTCACTTCCTGCTCCTTCTCTTTCTTCTTGATATTTACTGTCTTCTACCTTCAAAATTCAGTGGTTGACAGGAAGATAAAAAATTCTGGTGCAATTCACTGATCTCTGTCAAGCAAGAGCATCAAGCTAACCTCTGTGGCGACTGCAAAGAATGGGGGGGGGTCTTTTCACCTACAGTATGAATCTACACATGAATTAGATTTTTTTAAAGAACTCCCATTACTGATACTTTTTTTTACCTTCCGTGTAAAATGATAGTGTTACCTTAACGCTCATACATCTTTCCTTTAGTGGGTCTATTAAATACATTGTAGACTGATGGAACAGTCATCTCTAAGGTAAAAGTATTTCTTTTTGCTGGTTGACAGACATTTGACGGCCACTCAGATTACATTAATGATCTGGTGTTTGCTCCCAAAGAAGGTCAAGAAGTTGCAAGTGTAAGTGATGATCACACCTGCAGGTATGCATTTGCTCAAAATGTTATTGAAATAGTAGTTTGGATTTTTCTGTGCATGTGTGCTTTATATGCTTGCTTAAATAAATAAGCATTTATTTATTTTTAGTGGGCCTTCATAGCCTACTAACAACACTAGTCCACTAACAAGACAACAAGTGGACTAGTCTTGTTAACTAGGTTGTGGACTGGCTTTTTGTTGTGACTTGTGGGTTGTTTTTATTTCAAAGCAACATTTTGAACTAGCTAGATACATCGTGAAGAAAGGAGTTCTGTCTTGGAAATACGTACTAGAATTTCCCGTGCTGGGACAGGAATAAAAGGCATGAGAACAGCAGAGAGATGACATGCATAGCTCAGCACAGAACTGTACAGACCCTCTTTATCCATTCCGTCATCATATGAGTCAAGTTTAAAACCAGTTTATGTATGTGAACTTGTCTGCTTACACCAATTTATTAGCCTTACTAGGAGATAGGATTACCTAAGGACAGTACCATACTAATACAGTGGTACTGGCAGCTCATAATACTATAATTATAGCTGCTTCAGACCTGTGTATTCAGTTATTTGTAACTGGAAATAAAAGGGGTACATGGCTAAATACTTGGAAAAATGCTAGTTAAGGTTTTATGGCACAGGAGTTTTTCCTTGTGGAAAGGTCACCTATCCACCTCTTCTAGTAGTGCACATGAACCTATAAAGCTGCTATTCTTATCTCTCCAGTGCAGCCAGCTCACAGTTGGAGAGATCGGGAGGGCAGCCATGCAGGCTTTGCAAGTCCTTGTAGTAGTAGCAAGAGACTTGAGAAAGCATCATTTTTGAGTTTTCTTTGTAATAGCTGTGATAATTCAAAACTTGTCGCAGTTAAGGAACTGTATTAGTTTTTCCTCTGATTCTGTGAATTATATATTTGCTCTTTGAAGTTACCACCATAACAATTCCTATATAAATGATCAGGTAGTACTCGGGGCGGGGGGGAAATAATTTTTCACTTAAGCCATCTTCTACCTGCTAAGAAAGAAGGGAATAGCTCTTAGAATGATTACTCTGTGTATGAGATTTTGTAAAGGGTAGATCATCAACTGGTATAAATCACAGTTTAGTAGCTTCAATTGAGCTACTTTGTCCTACATAAACTGAAAATCTAAAACGCCTGTGATTTTAACATCCCTAGGGAACTCGGAAAATTTACTTTGACCAGTAGGCAGATTTTCCATAGACATCCTGTCCATATTCCCAAGAAAATCATTAGGAATGGATAGTAGAAATGTATGACTTATTCATAGCTTGTTCTGATTTATTTCCTATCCTTGACTTCTTCATTAAATCTAAACTAATATTGGGCTTATTTGGCAAAGAGCTATTTGGATGTGCAACCTTTTTTTGTCTATTTTTTATTTTATTAAATGCTCAGTGTTTCTGGGATGAGAGCGAGCTGTTTCAAAAACAGTATTCTAATTCATACTAAATTAAAAGGAAATAAAAATGATATAATTAATGTATACTATCAAGACTTCAACTTAGTAGCTCTGAAAGACATTTTATGCAGTAAACCAAAAAGTCTTTGGTTAAAAGCCATGGGAAATAAGTAGAATTTTTTTGGCTACTTGAGTTCTTATTTTTTCCATTCATGCATGTGGAGAATGAAGGCACTTTTTTATTGAACTTAAAGGTTACACTTTCAAAACTAATGGAAAATGCATTCCCTGGGACTTACCAAAATCATTCCTTACTTACTGTGTAATTTGCTTCAGCAGTAATGTAAGAAGAGGAATAATTCTTCTGTCTGTACTGAGTTTCTATTCTGAAATTCTTCTCAGGATACGTCATCTGTTAATATCTTTGGAAGAACAATTAGTACAAGAACATGAAGTTTTTTGAGTATTTGGGTATTGTTCTGTTAGAGTTCCACTTTTAAATCTTAATAGAATCATAGAATCATAGGTTGGAAAAGACCTCTAAGATCATCGAGTCCAACCATCCGTCCAACAACACCATGCCTGCTAAACCATATCCCGAAGTGCCACATCTACACATTATTTAAACACCTCCAGGGATGGGGACTCCACCGCCTCCCTGAGCAGTCTGTTCCAATGCCTGACCACTCTTTCAGTAAAGAAATTTTTCCTGGTATCTAATCTAAACCTCCTCTGATGCAACTTGAGGCCATTGACTCTCCTCCTGTCGCTAGTTACTTGGGAGAAGAGACCAACACCCGCCTCACTACAACCTACTTTTAGGTAGTTGTAGAGAGCAATAAGGTCCCCCCTCAGCCTCCCCTTCTCCAGACTAAACAGCCCCAGTTCCTTCAGTCGCCCCTCATAAGACTTGTTCTCTAGACCCCTCGCCAGCCTCGTTGCCCTTTTGACACAGAATCACAGAATCACAGAATAATAGGGGTTGGAAGGGACCTCTGTGGGTCATCTAGTCCAACCCCCCTGCCGAAGCAGGGTCACCTACAGTAGGCTGCACAGGATCTTGTCCAGGTGGGTCTTCAATATCTCCAGAGAAGGAGACTCCACAACCTCCCTGGGCAGCCTGTTCCAGTGCTCCGTCACCCTCAGAGGGAAGAAGTTCTTCCTCATGTTCAGACGGAACTTCCTGTGCCTCAGTTTGTGCCCATTGGCCCTTGTCCTGTCACTGGGCACCACTGAAAAGAGCTTGGCCCCATCCTCCTGACACCCACCCTTCAGATATTTGTAGGCATTTATAAGGTCCCCTCGCAGCCTTCTCTTCTTCAGGCTGAACAAGCCCAGTTCCCTCAACCTCTCCTCGTAGGGGAGATGCTCCAGTCCCCTCACCATCCTCGTAGCCCTCCGCTGGACTCTCTCCAGTAGCTCTTCATCTTTCTTGAAGTGGGGAGCCCAGAACTGGACAGAGTACTCCAGATGAGGCCTCACCAGGGCAGTGTAGAGGGGAAGGAGAACCTCCCTCGACCTGCTGGCCACACTCTTCTTGATGCACCCCAGGATCCCATTGGCTTTCTTGGCAGCCAGGGCACACTGCTGGCTCATGGTTAACCTGTCGTCCACCAGGACACCCAGGTCCCTCTCCGCAGAGCTGCTCTCCAGCAGGTCCACCCCAAGCCTGTACTGGTGCATGAGGTTGTTCCTCCCCAGGTGCAGGACCCTGCACGCTCCAGCACCTCAGTGTCCTTCTTGTAGTGAGGGGCCCAAAACTGAACACAGCACTCCAGGTGTGGCCTCACCAGTGCTGAGTACAGGGGCACGATCACCTCCCTACTCCTGCTGGCCACACTATTCCTGACACAAGCCAGGATGCCATTGGCCTTCTTGGCCACCTGGGCACACTGCTGGCTCATGTTCATCTGGCTGTCAGCCAGCACCCCAAGGTCCTTTTCTGCTGGGCAGCTTTCCAGCCGCTCCTCCCCAAGCCTATAGCACTGCGTGGGGTTGTTGTGACTGAAGTGCAGGACCTGACATTTGGCCTTGTAAAGTCTAAGGTCTTCATACAATGTCTCAGTATATACAGAATATATGCAAACATGTTTAGATCTTCCCTGGTTTTCACTCAGTAGTAAGTTTAGAAGAGATCTATGAGGAACCCAAGTTTTCAGTTTTCATGCACTAAACAATCTTGCCACAAGCTGCTGCAACAGTGATATCTTAGAGCTGGGTTCAATCATTTTGGCTGGAAGACAGACAGTGCAAGTCAGATACTGATTGAAGAGGCTGTGGCGATATATTCAATGTTCTTACCTTTAAATCACTGCTATGTCATTCAGGAATTCTTGTTTCTTACACAAAGTCTTTGTTGGCCTTGTTGGTCTCACAACACAAGACTATTTCCCAGCTGTTAAAAATTAAAAATACTCTTGCATAAAAATAATTGCAGTACCCACCTATGTTGCATAATTGTGAATAAAAGTATTATGTGCATTCATAGACAAGTGCAGAGATGTTGGTATGTAAATGTACTGTACGCTTTAATAATCTCATGTTTCTCTGCACTGAGAATCTCAAAACTAATATAACCTTATAAAGAATCGCTTTGCCGAAGGAGGACACCTTTGGAAGACTCTTAAATCCCACCATGCTGCAGTTACTCACAACTGTATTTAAATTAAAGATCAAAATTCCTGTAGCTAAAATAATATCTGCAAAGCTGACTGAAAAATTCAAATACTGGGGCCTAAATATCATATATTACTTCCATCATTTTGTCCTAAGGATGTCTATGTTACAAGATGGATGAACTGTTCACAAGCGTATAGTTAATTTATATCTTTGGCAGGATATTGCAATTTTCAAATTTTGCTTATTTTATACTATAGTATATAGTAAATTAATATTGAGGAACTCATAGGATAATTTCCTTTATTTCACGTTTTTACGTGTTTCATAATTGCTTCACTCTTTCTTAAAAAAGAGAAAATGAAATTATTTTTAAAGTTTGCATAATTTAAAGAAAATGGTAAAAGACTGGCAGAGGAGATAGCTAAAATAACTGATGTTATATTAAAAAATTGAATCAATTTTATAAGTTGTATGTGTTAACATATTGAGTACAATTGAAGTAAAAATAAATAAAAGTAAATATCATGTGTATGCATTAAAAAAATCAGATTTAGGGTATTTATACATTTCAGCTGCAAGCCAAACTTGGGCATGGCAGAAAAGTAAATTACCTCTTGGATTTAACCTAGTTACTTTCCTTCAGATCTAGTTGTTTTTTCTTCATGATCTACCTTTCATATGTCAGTTTCAAAATTCTCTAAAATATTTATGTATAGCTAATTTGCTCATCTATTTCTTTGTACCATAAGAGGGTGTTTAATGAAAAAGAAAAAAGCTTTTATGATAGGTTTAAGGAATATTTCATTTAATTCCTTAAAGTTATAAAGCATTATATGCTTCTTCGAACATTTGCATTATGTGTAGAAATGCATGCATCCCACTTTGCTGATGAGAACTGCGTATGCAACTCCCTGTGCACCACTCTTAAAAAAAAAATATATATATATATGTATATTGCTGGCTTTTTTGTTACGATTTGGAAACACGGTAGAGGAGGCTGCAGGGATTCAGATGTACAAATCATTTTGTTTCGATACTTAATGAAGCCTGTGCAAAAAGAACATAGGAAATGTTTGGAAAACAGCACGAGCTTAACAGACACCCCTCCGCTGTCGGTGGTTTTTAACACTGTCTGATGTTCCTTGAAGTATTTCATGAAATACCATCCTGGTAGAACCTACCAGTCTCCCATGGATGCTAAAAATTAACCTCTGACTGTTAAAAGGTTAATTCAATCTAATTCATAACCACCTCATGCTCCATCCTCATATTGAACTGAAGGATTACTGACAGTGTCAGGCCCTTAATAATGGCAGCATGGCAATTTTTTATGGTCATCAAGTGCTGGATTGGCTTGTATTTTAAAAAGATGAAAAGGACTCATCCCTCCCTCTCTCTTTTCTTTTATTATTCCTTAAACTGCATCATCTTTGTCTCTTTTTGTGTGTTTAACAGAAAAGAGCGTACAGTTGGCTTATCTTCCACTTTATCTGTGAATGTGTTTGCCCTGTGATTCCTTTCTGAGTTCTTTTCAGTGACTTATGCCGTGGCTCATGTTGCTTCCTAGAGAAAGACTTTGTGAATTTATTTGTCAGTCACTGTCAAGTTCAGCCTTCTCTGTTGCACATACTACAAATGCCAGTCCATCAGACGGTTAGTTTTGCTCCTTGGACAGAGATTTGTAGGGGAAGGTTTGATGTCATTGGAAACTAAATTAACTAGAGTCTCAGAATTTATTGTGATGTTTTATCTGTTTTTAGGGGTTTTTAATATGTAGTGTACTTATTTACATGGTACTCAGTTATTTTGTGTAGGTCTTTCTCTAGACAATATGAAGGAAAGACAATGGTAACTCTTGTTTGGTTTTTTTTGTCTTGTGTTCTTTTATGTGTTGCTAGCACTTGTTGCACTTGAGTCTTACCTTGTTAACTCAGTAAAT
Organism: Opisthocomus hoazin; assembly: GCF_030867145.1. NCBI lineage: Eukaryota > Metazoa > Chordata > Aves > Opisthocomiformes > Opisthocomidae > Opisthocomus > Opisthocomus hoazin. Next base: position 11,030,679 of record NC_134421.1, on the reverse strand, counting down.
ATTTCAGTCTTCGGCTATATTGAAAAGTTGCCATTCTCACTTATCCCTGCCTCCAAAATTATACTTTATTTGTATCTTCTCATTCTTAGTGCACTCAATTATGTATTTTTGCTGAAATTTTTAAAAAAGGTATCTTATTTCATGTTGTTCTATATTCATCTGCTTGTTGTGATAGAATTCCCCAGTGTCTCTTCATATAAGAAATGCGATACAAAAATCTTTGCAGCATTTAGTTTTATGTCTGCATTGGAAACAACAAACAGATAACTCCTAACAGTTAGTTTCTCTTTGGTTGAAAGGATGCAACTGAAGCTTCACACTTTTGCAAACATACCTCTTAGTCTCTGGCTTTGCTTTAGATAACTTTAAGGGTATTTCAGCAGTAGTAGTAGTGCATATTTATTGGACTTCTTTGTGAGCGTGCATGTTCTGAAGTGCATGTTAGCAAAGAACAGTCAGTTGAGACACTTGAGATGGTACACGTGCAGCTCCCCTGCCTCTTGTACCAACGTTGCAGAGGACAATCAGAATTACATTCCACAGTTACCAGTGAAAAATAGATCAGTGCTTGCATATCCAAGTAGATATTACAAGAAACTAGAGGTAACATGGATTTTAATGCCAAAATCAGAAAGATTTTAATTACTAATTCTTTAATAATGCTGATATTTGCTTTGACTACCAAAAGAAAATGGTGATGTGGGTCAGCTTTCTGAAAGAGTATTTACACATCTACTCTATGAAAAGGCTTTTATTTCATGGATCAAAAATAACTGAGGAAATGCTCTACAGGCACAAATTTAGGAACCTGCATGCTGAGTCAGGTGATAGTTCAAGATAGCTGTATCTGGTGGACTAGTGCTAGGCAGCACAGATGAATTTCTCCTTTCTCCCCATGCAACCATTTTTGTTGCTTGTTTCGCACAGTGCGCTGAATAGGGAGTTCTGCTACCTAATTCTGCTACAGATTATGCAGCAGTGAACTGTTAGTTGGGCAGTGCACTACCTGATTTATAAAAACTTAAATTCTTTATTTTGTCAGTGAGATAAAATAAATTACTAGAAATTATCTTTAATATTACACCTTTCTCTTCTTCTAAACAGCTAGAGGGGATTTCTACAGTTCTACTTCAGGCTTCTGTTCTTTCATGTCCTACCTAGTATCCTCTTTGGATCTTTGAAAACAACAGCCATATGGAGTTGGAAGAAGACCTGAGACAAGGCTAGTGTTGGTTGTGTTCTCCACAGTGTTAACTAATCTCTGCACTTCCATTTTCCTCTTCTGAGATCTTCCTCTCCTCACTCCTTGTGCTCAGTGGAGAACAACTTCGCTCTTTACCTTTGTTGTGCGATCTCTGTAACAGGAATCTTTCCCTTCTCCATACTCCTCTAGGCTTTTCAGGGGTGATAGGATTTTCCTTACACGTGGAGTGTGTCTGATGGAGATATAAAGAAGCATCCGCAAGGGGATAAGTTCCATATTATTTAAAAAACAAAACACCAAAAACATGTTCAGCATTTTTAAGAGTAGGTCAGACAGTAATCTGGGAGTAATGGTTCAGATACAGTGGATCATGCTTTGTGGTTGGGAATGGTATCAGATGTCAAGGTTTGTTCTAGCCCCCATCCCACTCACTACCACTCACTAAAATTATTGGAAATCTTATGCTGAAAGAACTCTCTTTTTTATTTCCATCTTCTGGGAATTTGAGAAATGCCTGAAGGTTGCAATATAGTTTTGTTCTTTTACTATTATTTTTACTATTGGTTTTTATTCACTTAGGATTTGGTTTTGCTCTTTAGTTAGAATTATTCAGAAAGTTAAAATATAAACTAAGAATCATCTCCATTGCCACAAGACAGGTTTTCAGATGTTTTAATGAATACTTAACCTTATTAAAGTCCATTGTGTGATAAAATTACTGCACATATGCAGCATGTCATTATCCATATTCATGCATACGACATACAACATAGTTGTTCCAGTGTAGTTTGAATATCTTCGTGCTTTGAGATAACTGCATTTGTCATTTGTTTGTTTAATCATAGGATGTGAGTGACAAGAGAAATGTACTAATATCTCAAGAATTTTTTTTAATGGCACTTACAACTGTCTGGGTTAGTTTAAATTTTGTGAGCACTGCAGCATGTAATTTCTCAGTCCTTAGTTACTGAAAAAATAGTGAATTTACTGAGCAGATTACATATTATTTTCAAAGCTTTCAATTATTGAAACTTTGGCCCTATTTTCAACTGTGGTTATTCGAACTGTTCTCCTTTAAATTTATTGTGGAAGCTTTTTTAAATATCAAAAAAATACCACAAGCCCAATAACAAGTCTATACAACAATGGTTGGTGGCAGGAGGAGGAGAAGTAAGAGGGTGACACATTGCAAGGTTACAAAAAATAAGGATGTTTGGAGAAAAGTAGACACTAGTTTGCTTTGACATAAAACCATGATAGTAAAGTTGCAAGGGCTTTGAATGGGAGACAAAATGCTCTGTCTTTTTGGATTGATTTCCATTATAGGAATGTGGACAAAACTAGAGGGTTTTTTTAGCATCTGTAGCTGGTTTGGTTGTGATTACGAAGCAATTGAGTAACTGAAATTCAGTTTGGCCAAATTTTTGGTCTTTGCACATTTTTTTACTTGGGTTACTCACAAAGAAATATTGAAAAGAGTTAATTGAACACATATGTAATTGTAAACTTCCATACCAGCATGGACTTGATGCATTAAGACGAGAATCTATTTTGATATGTATTGCCTCGTTTTGGTTTTTTTTTCAAAACTAAGTGATACCATCTTTGTTATCAATAAAGCAATAATAAAATATAAGAGGGGCATTTATCCTTTTTTCCCCCTCCTATACTGTTTGTTACTAACAATCTTACCATTCTTACAAAGTAAGAGATACAAGTTTGGCATTTTATAAATAACAGAGTTAGGGAGGTAGAAAGCATAAATTTCTGTCTCAACACCTAATAACTTCACTCACTTCAGGGAAGGAAACATGATGGCATGCTCCTTTGGCCAGAATGATTCACTGTCTTCTGTTATATCATAATTTTCTCCCTGCACAGTAAATACACATGGAAAGTGTTGATTTGACTTGGACAAATCTACAAGGCAAAATTTTTGGCATTGGAAGAAAGTATTGTATGTTTCTAAATTACCTAATCAAGTAGATATTTCATTTTTTAAACGGTTGTCAGGTTTTTGTTTTGACTTTTTTTAATAAGGACACTGATCCTTCAAGATTAGAGACCCTGTGTTTTCTACAGGGAAAACAAATATTTGATCTGTTGTGGTTTGGCATAAGAAAACAACATTGTTCATTAAATATATTTACTTTATTCCCATATATTTTGTCTAGACTTATGATGTATTATTTAAGAGGTTTTTGAAATTTCTTAAATATAAGGCTCTAAGCACCCTGGTGAGATATAAACGGAAAAAGTCTGGAGGAAGTCAGCAAAAATCCTCTAAAATAAACAATAATCGTACATAGCCACTCATCTAACTGAAAAGACCAGGCAGAACACTACTTAAAGAACTGGCTATTTCTAAGGTTTTGCATGTCAGGGAGGAAGGATATATGTATATGTTTCAGTGTGAAAATGCATATAAATAGTATGCAGCCTTGTGGTTCAGACTGATGTTCACAACTGTGATGTCTTTGTCTTGCAACTAATCTACTGATTTTGTAGGAAAATAGGCAGCTGAACAGTGGGTGTGAGGTAAAATAGTCTCAGTTTTAGTTTTGTTGCATTTTATACATGAAGTAGCTGTATGGCTCATTAACACTTACATCGAATGCATCCAAAGGAAACTCACTTATCAACTAACCTAGTTTTGGTGTTTCAGCATACACTTCCCTGTCAATCAATATTGACCAAATATTGTTGATATTTTAACTGCTTTATATGTACTGTAGGTGTTTCTAAAGGAAATGATTACACTGGCACACGTGATTTATTTGTTGAAAGCTTGCCAAGGCCCTTTGTGGGCTAGTGTTACTTCTGCTGTAGATCCTTTTGTTTGCCTTAGCTTCATTTTCAGTTTCTCTCATTTCCATTACTCAATCTTGTCTTACCAGGAAAAAAAAAAAAAAGCAAATTCACATAATAGACAAGCAAAATACTTTAGTGCACGGCCTTATCCTTTACGTTGTAATGTGGATGATTTAAGTTGCTTGGTGTTTCACTCTAGATTGCTTGTATCAGCTAGACCAACACTGACCTTCCTGCTTTGTATTGTTTCACTGTTATTTATAGTATAGTACAAAGGCTGTAGTGTTGACTTATGAATAAAGTGAGGAACAGCATCATCTACGTTTCACGTCTAGACAACTAAACTTGTCTATTTGGATACCGCCCTTTTAAACAGAGGCTCTGCCTAGTTCATCGATGTTAAAATACAGTCTGCTTTTAGTGACTTCTTGAAGTGATAAAGCACAAACACTGTTTCATTTGGTCACTTCCTCTGTGAATGTACCGAGGCACTGAAAGTTAATGTATTTGCAGTCAAATGGCAATAAATAGTTTAATACTTTGCTGTTTTTTTTCCCTTCCTTCCTTTAGGGTCTGGGATTTGGAAGGAAATGAGAAGGCCCATTTTGTTTTACGTTCTCCTGGAATGAGTGTTTGCTGGCATCCTGAGGAGGCATATAAGGTTGTGTTTTCCATCTTTTCACCTTCACCACCCTTAAAATAACAGGAGGGTGAACTTCTCTAAACTATGAATATTTGATGGTATAGTAAAGTAAGATTTATGTTTAGGGAGCCTAGTGTATATTGTAACTGGATATTGGTTGGATCTGCTAATGTGAAGTCACTGTAAATGAATTCTCATTCTTGTCATTCTACCCTCAGTCTCTCACTCCTCCCATCAGAAATATTCCTTCTTGATTACATACATCAGTTGTTGTTGATACCTAGTCTGGTGATTGCATATTAACTTACAGTTACCAGAGAAAAGTTCAGGTTTTTCTCAGGCATGGTAACACGGTTCACCAATAACACAGACTCTTACAAAGCATGCCAAGTTTTGAAAAGGATCTGTTTGAAGTTAGCAAGGGATTTTGTTGTTGTTGTTCGCACGTGAAGTGTAGGAAATATGTGCTGAAAAATCAAAACAAATCAATAAACTGTGATTGCAAACAAAACCTGTCTATTATACTGAGGAGGATTAATCAGCTGATATATACCAAAATATTCAGATTCATTACTGATCTAGTTCTTGTGATCTTGGATTTATTATTCCTGTTGTGCCAATCAATAACTGCCTTAAGCAGCTACAAATAGTTGTTCAGATTACCATAAAAACACACACTTAAACCAGAGAAAAGCAGTCAAGGTATCAAAATATTTACATAGCAATAGGGATGAAGGATCTCTATTCTCACCACACTTTCCACCAATGTCAATATCCAGTCCTTACTATGAAAACTAGGAAAACTGTTGATTCAGGTGGTATCACAACTGAATGTGTTTGCTACCCTTTGCTACTGGGCAACTTTGTTAGCACAACAAAAATACTAGATTGGCCCAAAAATATTGCAGTATTACACCAATCTTACATACTAGCTTGTCTTTTCTTTGACCCTTATCAAAGACTAGGGACAGGTTTGGGTTTTTTTTCCAAAGAAAAACCCCTTCAAAAAGCTAGCAAAACTTGACAGACTGATGGTTGCTGAAAAGCTTATTGCAGGTCAAAATGCTTACTGCACCATGTCCTTTAGTTTTTAGAAGAGCATGCTTTGGTGATAGCTCTCTTTCCAAACAAACTTGGATGTTACTGGAGTATTGGTTTTAATGCTTCTTTGCCTTCCGTAATTATTGTTCATGACTATCGTCCCCTCATGGAGAAAAGCTCTTTGATCATTTAGTCAGAAAGCTCTTTCTACAATACTTACTAAACAGCTACTTGAATATATTAGTTTAATACAAAAAGTTTAGATAAAATCTGTTGCAAACTGTTACAGGATGAAACAAGAAATGGTATATAAATTCAGTAAGTGTGAATCCAGATTCTGCAGTTACACTGATCAATACTGTTGTTTCCTTGTACGGCACTATGGCTGTCAGTCAGTTCTTTGTAGTCAAAACAGGAACTTTTTAATTTTAAAAGAATAACTTTTTGCTTTAAAATTCTAAAAGCACAGTGCATCTGTGGTTAAGAACTGGTGCTTCTAAGCACCGAAATTATATACACAGATATCTAAAGAAATATATATAGATAAAATCATGTAATTACTATGTATAACAATGTGACAGTAGTATAGATTAAACTGCTTTTTATTTATTGGTGGAAGAGTGCTCAGGAGAATGTTTTCTGGTACAAAGTGAAAAATTGTACCTATTTTAATATTATTAATATTTACTTGAAAGTATGCTAGGTTTGCTATAGAGTAGAATCATACAGTCATAGGAGGGTTTGGCTTGGAAGGGACCTTTAAAGGCCATCTAGTCCAACCCCCCTGCAGTGAGCCCCCTTTAAGTATTGAAAGGCTGCTGTAAGGTCTCTCTGGAGCCTTCTGTTCTCCAGGCTGAACAGCCCCAACTCTCTCAGCCTTTCCTCACAGCAGAGGTGCTCCAGCCCGCTGGTCATATTTGTGGCCCTCCTCTGGACCTGCTCCAGCAGCTCCATGTCTTTCCTGTGCTGAGGGCTCCAGAGCTGGACTCAGGATTCCAGGTGGGGACTCCAGAGTGGAGCAGGGGGGCAGAATCCCTTCCCTTGACCTGCTGGCCACGCTGCTTTTGATGCAGGCCAGGATACAGTTGGCCTTCTGTTCTGTGAGTGCACATTGGTGGCTCATATCCAGCTTTTCATCCACCAGTACCCCAAAGTCCTTCTCGGCAGGGCTGCTCTCAATCCCTTCATCCCCCAGCCTGTATTGATACTGGGGGTTGCCCTGACCCAGGGGCAGGACCCTGCACTTGGCCTCATTGAACCTCATGAGGTTCTGACTTCTTGAGCTTGTCCAGGTCCCTCTGGATGGCATCCTGTCCTTCAGGCATGTCAACTGCACCACTCAGCTTGGTGTCAGCTGAAAACTTGCTGAGGGTGCACTCGATCCCACTGTCCATGTCATTGATGAAGATATTAAAAAGTACTGATAAAAATACTAATTTTCATTGCATGCCAAGTTTATAATGTTCTATTACTTTCTCTTAACAGCTGATGGTAGCGGAGAAGAATGGAACAATACGATTCTATGATCTAATTACACAGCAGGCCATTGTCTCCCTGGAGTGTGAACAGACACCGTTGATGTCAGCAGACTGGTGTTTAAAAAATACACTTAAAATTGGAGCAGTTGCTGGAAGTGATTGGCTGATCTGGGATATCACTCGTTCCAGGTATTTTTAGACACAAGACAGGTTTCTCTATTCTCTTCTTAAGCAGTACATGAAGAGATGTGGCTACTTTGCTAATATAGCACTTAAATGCACTATGTATTATATCACCTATTCAGTAAATAAATGAACATTCGTCAGGAATTATGAAAGCAATAGAGATCATTCCCTGGTATTCTATGTTTCATCTTTATCAATACTTAGCTATTAAAAATAACTTGTCTGTCTTTTTGTCCGTTTGAGACAGCACCTCGTTACTGTTTACCTCCCACTGTAAGTTCTAGGTGTTTGTCAGAATTTCATTCTGTCATAAATAATATTGAACCATAATAAACTGGGTAACTACTTCAGTTTTCCTACTCCAATTTGAGATGTAAACTGCAGGAATGCTCTCACAGAGAGTAGACAATGTGTCCCCTTCACTGTTTAAATGATACATGCTTTTGGTGCTTACAGTATGAGCTGTAGTTGTTTGCAGAACAGTTTTTTTACCCTGAATGTCTGTTTTAGTTATCCACAGGATAAGAGACCCGTCCATGTTGATCGAGCCAGATTATTCAGGTATGAGTGTTGTCTCTATTCTGTGGGTTTTGTATATATAAATCTATGTATATGCAAGCAGTTTTGAGTTTAGAGACCTGGTTGTGTCTCAAATAATTTTTAGGGGGACCTGGTCTATAAACTTTGTGAAATTTGTGATGACCACCTACATCGAGTATGTATGTGTAAAATTCCCATGATTTTATTCTGTTTTACAATGATATACGTGCAGGTGGTGAATCATTTACAAGCCATTTCTCTGAATTTATTTCTCTGGTGTTAGTGGAATATCTGACAGCTTCACACAGTTAACCGCAAGGGTGAGAACTCCACTTTGTGTGCACTTGTGATAGTCTGGCAGGGATATTTGAAAAGTACGTTCGTTTTATTTGTAGGTGGTCCCGAGTGAATGAAAATCTGTTTGCAACCACTGGGTATCCAGGAAAGACAAATACTCAACTGCTTGTTCATCATTTAGGACATCCCCAGGTAAATTTTTGAGTTCAGCTTTCGACTGGAATTGCATCTGTTCTGTTCAAATCAGGCTCATAAATAGTTAAAAGCTACAATTGAAAACTAGCCCAAACCATCCAGAAATGCTGCTTGCTCTACCTATTTTATTTTGGTTTGTGTCATCCTTGCTAAGGAAAAAACCACATCACACCACACTTAACCTGCTATTTTAGAAGCTGCTTGATCTGTGTTTTATTTTGCTGTGCCGTATCGGTTCTAAGGGGAAGAAAAACACATTTAACCTGTTATTAAATAAATTTTTCACTATTTCTAATTCTAAAGAGGCTAAAAAATAGCTGGTTGTGTATTTTACAGGTTTGAACTAACTATATTTTAAATAATGAATGAAAATTTATCCAGAGACAATGAACACAAAACATAGGAAATATGTTGGTTTTGATGGAGTTAGTATACATTTGTAATGCTTACAGTAAAAATACTGCCTTCAGACACACTAGTTGTGAGTACGCTTAAATAACTGGAAGAAATTTCATTTAAAAAGGTTTCTAAGTTTGAAAGTATGTCTTTACAATAATAATGTTAATAATAACGAAAATAGTTGAAAGAATTTGTTATCATGGAATATTTTGCTGTATCTTACTGAAATGTAGTAAGTAGCTACTGGAACTAAGTAGCAGATAATCAGATTTTTCAGTTGGATTTCTGCTATATTTTAACTGTACTTGTTAAGGAGTACTAAATCTATGGTGTTTATTTGTCTATGTGACTTGGTATATATGGTAAGTTGTATTGATATTTCTCTCTTTTTTTTTTTTAAAGCCCATTCTTACTGGCACTGCAGCTGTAGGATCTGGTTTGACTTGGCATAGAACTCTTCCATTATGTGCAGTCGGAGGCGATCATAAAATTTTCTTCTGGGTAACTGAAATGTAAAATAAGCATTTGCCTTCAATATGAAACTTTACAGCATAATATCTCTTTTCCAGTAAAACAAAGGAATTTACTCTTTGTATTGGTATTTATTCCCTTGGATAACATAAGAAAGGAACAAGTAAAATACGAAACATTTGTGTTTGATTCTCAGCTTGCAAATATAAGAGCTTTTGTAAAATTGGTTATCATACATCAGATACTTGGGTACTTCCCTTAAAATAAAATGTACAGTTTTTTAACATGGTATTTGGTGTGGAATTAATTTTTTAAAGTGTTTGTTTACTTTTTTAATGAGGTTTTGTATCCAGCAATCTCAGTCTGGCTATCTCGCTCAGTTAACACAGTTCAAATACTTTGAAATTGTCCAGAGTACCTACAGAAAGAACACCTGTCTCTGTATTAACTTTCCCAACCATGACCAGGTTATAAGAAAGCAATGCAATAATATACTGTCATAAAATGTTGTCTGTGAATGTATTTGCTGAATCAACTAGTTAGCACTAACAGTGACGAAGCTAATAGTATAATCGGAATTACAATTTTAAGAAGTATTATTTCTCTTAAGATGACAGAGGGATTTACTTCAAGTATGCCAAACAGTGTGTGGGTTTTTTCTGTTTACAGCCTTTTACTTCCAGCCTTTTACAGGAAAATGAAAGACATTCTGCTTTCTAGAAGCATATTTTTCTTGCCCTTCCCATACAACACCCAGAAATTAAGTAATAGAGGAAAAAGTAAAGGATGGAGACAACTCTTGTCTTCAGTATTCTTTTTGCGTGCTTTTGCAAGTGAAATGATACCAAGATGTTCATCTAGTGTAACAGCTCCTTACAGCATCGTAGCCATCCTTATCAACAGTAGTTAGATTTTAGAATATTCTTTTGTTTGTCCCTATTTATGCTGAACGCATAACAACCAATTCAGAATTAGGACAGCAAAAAGTGAGATTACAGTCACCTTTTAAAAATGAAGACCATATTTTATTTCTTATAATTTCTTATGCTTGAGAAATTTTGCTTTCCAACTGCCACCAAAATTTACCTGAAAGATGAATATAAAGTTGCTCATAGATTAATCTATTTTCAGTAAAAAGGAAGGTCTTTTAACCTCTTAGGATTGTCATATGTACTTTAAATTGAATTTGTTTGCCCTCTTCTAAACAAGAAAGACTTTTGTGTGTTATTACCAGTTTCTTCCATGTTAACATTCTCGCGATTCTTCTTTAATATTGCCATAAAACAAGTAAACAAACAAAAAATCCATAATTAGCATAGATCATGAGTCTGAATTTGTGTAGCTGATCACATCCCTGTCTCCATAAACTGTGATATAATTGGACAGTTCCAAACTATTTGGAAGACCTTTTCTACTCTCTCTGGCTTGGGTTACCATCTGCTGCAGCTTGATCTCCAGGTATCCTTACTAAGGAAACAAAACCTGAAATTATCATAGAATTTATTTCTGCTAATTTGGTAGGAAAGTCATTCCAAAGCCCAAATTAAAACAAGTTCTATAGATAGAAATTGGAGGAGACCAAAATACTGAAATCTGAAGAACTGCTCCCTTTTCTAGGCTTTCGATGAAAGAGGTAATTATTAAAGTGATATTTGAGATCCTTGTACAGAAAGCAAAGAAATTATTAAATCCAACAGCTGGATGCCACAAAGACAGGGGAAGTAGAGTTGGTGTAAGGGTATCCAGCAGATTTAAATGAGGATAAATATTTTGATATTATAGTAGTGTCCAGTCAGAATCAATTGCATGCCACCTTTTGACCCCCTTCTTTTTTTTCCAAATCATTCACCCACCCACATACAGCGCAACCAAAATAGATTTAATAATAAAAAGAAGATAACCTTATAAACCCCTTTTGGGTATCTCAGCTGGTATAAGAAAACATCAAAAGTGCAGAACAAGCAAAGTAGCACAGAAAAGTTGATAAAAGTGCAAATGGGTCTCAAAAGTTAGTAACTATTTAGCATGCAACCAAGAATTGCATAGCAGCATTCTCGCTGTCTTTGCTGTGGCGTTTTCTGTGGATGGTCTTTGGTCAAACAGAATCACACTGACCGGTTTCGATTTGACTATGCCACGTCACTGAGAATCTCATTGCTTGTCTTAATGTTGGAGTTGTCCAGTGCCTTTTGGCTTTATCCTGGAATAGTTTGTGAGGGACTGTACTTAAAAGCAGTGGTCCTGGAGCAAGAGCTAGGAGCTGCATCTTCCCAGATAGCATCATCATGCCTTTGGTATCATCTTCTTGATTCACCTTCGATCATGTTTGAACATATCCTCCTATCTCTGTCCAGTTGGTCATTAATTTTGAGCCAAAATGCCACATTGCAGTTCATCTGAGCTTTTCCCTTACCTGTGTATGTCTTTTCCCTCAGACTCCTGGGGAGGTGTCTTCCTCCCTCAGAACTGGAAGGACTTCTAAAGTGAAAGAAACAACGTGGGGGTTTTTTGATTGCATGCTAAAACCATCTCAAAATACTACATTCTAAAGTGGAAGTAGTGGTAATCTCAGCAAAACTCTTATTTCAATATTTTTAAATAACTTCAAGACAGAATGCCTCGGTCTGATACCTGCAGAGAATTTCAGCCTGCTTCTTCCTATGATACTGATGGAGTTTCAACTACATTCAGCTTTCAGTTAACAGGTATGAATTAACCAGGCCCCACCTTCTTCTAGCTGAAGGGCAGTAGCTCGTGCAACAGAAGATTCCTTTCCTGGGAGGCCTCCAGCTGCTGATTGCTGTTTGAACTCACCCTATGTTCTGTGGAAATCTCCGTATTCATTACAGGTGAGTGTGATGAATACAGACAGATTACTTCTTGGTGAAAAAGTATTATTTGTGCTTTACATTATTACTTCCCTCCAGAAGGCTGGCTCTTTGATGCAGAACCCACAGAAACGATGCACCAGCGTACAAGGTGAAATTTTCACAGCACGGATAGGCACCCATGGCGTAGGGACCTTCGCTACTCTTCCCGTTTCAATGCAGCCAGTGGACTTACTGTGTCTATTCTGCGCTGAGCAGCGGTCCAACTCATCCCCTCCCGCCACCATCCTGGGGACTGTTTCCAGGCAGGTGCAAATAACTGGTTTTACTATAAGACTGGGGTTCTTGGAGTCCATATAATGTAGAACTCTTGTAAGTTCTGTTTGCCATATACACATGAAGTGTTTGCCATGTGGACTTGGCTGAGTAAGAGACATAAAATGTTTTCCCTTTTTTGGCTTGGGCAGTAGAGAGTTGAAAGCAACTGGCTGAATATGTGCAACCAAAAGGAAATCCCAGTGTGTAGGAAACAGGGAAATGCTGGGCTAGAACTTCCAGAACTTGTTAACTTTTAAGATGGATTTGGAAGACACTTCAGCCTCGACTGATGTGTGCTTAAAGTGCAAAATAAGCAGACCAGAGGATGTTTCAAGATACAGCACTCTGTTCATCTTGTATTGATAGTTTGACCAGAGAGTACAGGCCTTAACGGGAGGTTTAATTGGCTCATAGACACAACTGAAAATCTGTGGGTCTGAGAGGAAGTACTGGACTGGGGCACTGCTATCCTGGATGGGGAGTGAAACTGAAAGGGGGGGAAGGGATTCTGTCCGCTGTTAGATGAAAGCTTTGCATAGCACCTAGTGATGCAGAGTATGGTACACTCTACTCGGCACCCATACTGACAGAGGCAACTTGTGTTTGGTGTGTGCAGGTGCTTCTTCGCTCAGACTTTTTTTATTCAGAATTGCTCAAAACCCAGGGGGGCAGAGGGCAGAAATTCTTCTGTTCAGTAGTTAATTCAGAAGCCAGAATGCTTGTTTTTAATGCACTGATTTTAAGGACTACTTAAAACTATTTACCGAGGATTGGAATGATTGCCAAGTTCAAGAGTCTTCTTATGCCTTCTTTCCAGTATGATGAAATGGGTATTTAGGGGGGAAAAAAAAAAAAAGAGCAGCTGATATCTTTAGCATGTTCCCCATGTTCTTCCCTACAGAATAAAATAATTAGTTAATCTTCTGATGTTGCCTTAGTACACTACTTGGAAAACTGAAACTCAAAGAGCCATTTTCAGAGAACTGAACACCGTTTATCATTTAATTTGCTTTTTTTTTTTAAATGTACCTGCATAACACCTGACATTTGTATTTCTCAGTCTGTTTAACTGTCAAGGGTTGGTAGTTTGCTGAACCTTCCGTTTGCTAAATTTGTACATATTCTGACATACCTAAATTATTGAGATAGACTTTTTTTTTATTTAGTTGAGGGAAAAACCTTTGAGGCAATATCAGTTTCATATAGAAGGCTTTGCCAGAATACCCTTTGAAAGCCTGGATTTAGAAGACTCCGTGGGAAATAAAAAAAATGTTAATCCACACTCTGACCTTTTCAGCTGTTCATTGGACCACCTTAGTAAAAACAGCTATTGCCCCTACGGAGGATCAGGTGACACCATGTCTGGAAACTTTTTTGCATCAGCGTTTTGTTTCTGTTTAACTTGCCTCTCAATTGTGTAGCTATTTGAGTTCTGTGCTGATTCTAACAGAATATTGTGCCTTGGGACCTGTAACAGTATATAAGCATACAAAATGCATACGAACATTGTAAGTTACAGTAGCACTTGCCAGTTTTTTCAGCTTGTGCAGTTTTGTTTTGCAGTTGACAAGAGGCTCTGATTTTGTGCAACAGAAAAATATATGTAGCAGATCAGTTTCAGGGCTTTGAAACCCATGCTGTTGCCTTTACTTTTTAGCATATGCTAATCACAAGACAAAATATTTTTTATTGACGATGAAGACAAAGCTTTGTTCAGTTTTCTGTACACACAGCTTTGGCACTCCAAGGTAGCATCAGCATCTCTAAGGTTAACATCTTCAAAATACTAATGTTCAGATGAACTGCATTTCAGTAACTGTTAAACAGTCTTTAATCTTTCCTTCACTGGAAGGTGGAGCTACATGACTGTGTCTTTAAATGCCTGCATGTATATGTGCACATACATAGGGTATAAACTGCCAGCAGTTACATACTGTACAGTATTTATTCCTTAATTTGACATTTATCATCCAGTATGGGTGCTGGTAGAAAATACATCTGCAAATAGTACTCACTGTAAATCTGGATATTATCACTTAATTTATAAATCCTCCCACTGGGGGTTCGGTCATTAATAGTTCCAGTTTAACAAACCAGTTCAATTAAAACATTTTTTAAGAGGTTTTGGGAAAATTTGGATCATTTTCCTCTACTCTCTGTTTTTCACTTTTCATACCCTGGACTTCCTAATTCCAGCTGGGACAAAAAGTGCTGTGTTGCACTTTTCTATGCAGTATTTTTTGCCAAATTAAAAGCAGGAAGTACCAGAAAGTTCACAGAAGAGGATATTCTTGTGAGGTTTCTTGTCCAGCTTTACAGACCAAGAGATTCAGATAAGATTTGACTAAGCATTTACATTATTAAGTTTCTGTGGCATTGCCTGGAAAACTTATATTATGGACATTTTATGGTAAATGAGATTAATTCTTCTTGAATAGAACTCAGGGGGGTTTTTTTAGGTAATTAATGTGGCAAAATAATTCGGTTAGATAATTTAAACAAACAGCTCCTTTACCCAACAAAAATTTGCAGAATTCCTACAAGCTAGATTAAACGTGTTGAACTTTGTAGGCTGACCCCGTCCTTCCTTTGTGAGATGTAAGAAATTGCTCCAAAACATAGTATGAAACACAAATTGTTCAATAATTCAAACAGTATGAGCAAAAAGACTTTGTTATCGTATTTTACTAAGAGAGTAATAAGGATGTACAGATGGCAACAGGTTAGTAATAAATATATTATGAAATTAATAAATATAAAATCAAAGAAAAGCTGCCTCAGTACATAAAGTGATAATTTTATGTAAACTTGAGTAACAGATCTGAGCGCTATGTGTATAGCTGCCATGGATTCTGTATATGGGTTTGTAAAATGCTTAGCACACTGAAATAATTTGGAAGTAAATTGGGAATTTTGTTAAATTCTAAACCAAAATTAGCATAACACATTTGAGTTCTAATCTTCAAGGTATTAAAGTAATTAGTGCGTTTTTATTCATCTCATCACATGAGAAGCTTCCTACTGATAGCCTGAGACTATGGTAGATTCTTAACTGCTCTAAATTTAAGATACTTTTTTTTTTATTAAATGTAGCAGAGTTTAAATGTAGCCATGAAGAACATTCATCAAATATTTTCTCCATTACACTCTGTTTGGATTCACTGCTCTAAACAAGGACCCTCAGTCACCCTGATGTGCCGTCCCTTCCAGTACTATACAACCGTAGAATTTAAATGAAAGTTTTACTGAACAGGTTGAGCTGTTGGTCATGTTTTGTACCAGTGTTACGACAAACATGGCACGCATCATCGTTCTAGGCTTTTTCATTGGGTAGCCTGGATTCTTCAAAACATAGCCCAGACATCAGGGCTGGGAATTCAGTGTTGTTTGACATCCCATCCCTTTTCCAAAGGATAGATTCTTTTCTGAATTGATTATTACTGGCTAACATGAGAATAAATTCTGAGAGTCAACGATAGTTTTCATGGAATAACCCAAGAGAAGCAATTTCCATATACTGTTTGAGTTGGGGTTTACTAACAAATGCAATTGTGCATAATGCTCCGGTCTGGAGCCATGTTTTTGGAGATCCAAAGGTCATTTCTCATCTTTCATTCATCGTTAATCAGCCTGGAGGTTAGATGCGTCATCTATATGCAGTTGCCATTCCTGACTCTCCATAGAGGCAAAGTGTCCTGAAATGTTTAATGACTTGGTTTTTAATGGCATTGATCCCAAGCAGTTGTCCGGACATCCCAGAGAACAGACATCTTAGTGCACGGAAGGCAGGCTGACGATGCAGAAATGAGATTATTTAATATTATACAGGCTGGGGTCAAATATACTTTCAGCTCATGATCCCTTGTACGTAACTGTAGATATTGCATTCAAAATTTCATTAGACAGATGGTAGAGAGATTGGCAGTACCGGGAGATCGGGTCCCCTTCCTCAGCTTGCACGGTGCCTGTCGGTTTCAGCCGGCAGAGCTCAGTTGAGCACGACAGGAGGTCGGATGTGTATCCAACAAGGCGGTATTTCTGTTGCTGTTCTCCTGAAATGTCACGGGGGAAGTCAGCAGAGTTATTTGTATTTCTGCTACCAAAGCCAGAAAGCTCTTACTCTGTAACCCTGCCCGGACTACGCGTCCCATGAGGCCTTGCGCTGGAGGAGGAGACCGCGCATGCGCGGCGGGCACGGCCCCGCCCCTCGGAGCGGAGGTTTCGCTTCCGGGCCGAGGTCGAGCGGCGGTGCACGCAGTGCCGGCGGCTTCCGGGGTGCAGTGGTGGCGGCTGCGGGGCTGCCCCGGCCCGGGCCCCGGCCCTGCGGGGATGGACGAGGACGGGTTGCCCATCGTGGGCTCCGGCATTGACCTCGCCAAGGTACCGGAGCTGCCTCCCCCGGCGGCGGCGGCTGCGCTGGCCCTGGTGCTGGGCGAGCCCCCCCCCCCGTCGGGCCCTGACACGGCCTCGCCGGCCCCCGGCGGCCCAGTTGCCGCAGCGAGGCCGCCGGCGGCCGGGCTGGCCCGACGCTGGGCCTCCCGGGGTGCGCTGGTGAAGGCGTTTGGCTGCGGGCCCTGCGGCAGCGCTCTGTCGCGGGGCGAGGCCATCCCAGGCTTAGAGCTGGGAGGCAGATCCTGCGCAGGGCTGCGCGTCCAGGCCTGCCAGTGACGCCAAGCCCTTTTCCGAGCTGTGTTTCTCAGGTGCGGAGCGTAAAGACCGGACAGGTCCCGTTGTCCCAGTGGTCCTTCCACGCTCTGCGCCGCCCCGTGATTCCCGGTGGGGTCGTTGGCAGATTTGGAACTACAGAATGAGAACTTTAGCAACCCCTGCCATGCAGGCGCACAGGCTGAGAACTTGAGATAGCGGCGACAAAAGTCTTGCGAAAAATTGGGACATCTTAAGACTGGCAAAGTGTAGCGAGGGGCCGCACTGACAAATGGAAGACCAAAGAAGAGGTGAAGACCAGAGACTCCCCCCCCAAGTTCACAAACTGTTATTCAGTGCCGCTGAATCTTGGCTGCAATGAATTTGCCTTGCAGATCCTTCACTTTAACCAATTACGATTCCATAGAGTAATTTCCTGTGTGAAGTTTCAGACTGAAACAATTGTCCAAGGCAATTAACCCTGAGGCACTGTAATTTTACACATGGATGTTTGTCTGAATGTTCCTGATTCCAGTCTTGTGTAATGGTTTAAGTAAAAGAGCCAACTGCCTGTTACATTATGAGCACCAGACTTTTTTTTTGACAAACATAACATTCTGCCTTTTAGTCTGCAAAGCATGCGTGCATCGGATCTGACCTGGAGGAGTCACTCTAAAGTGTAATTTTAGGATAGTCTGGGCTTGCAAATAAGAAGTGTAGGTAGCCGCTAAAGACCGAGAAGAAATTTCACTACTCTTTTTTTTTTTTTTTGTTATTATTATTATTATGGTGTTGGATTTGTATGGATGACCAAGTTTGCTTCTCCTTCTTAAGCTTCAGAAGGAATAGATTCTGATTTCCTCTCTGTTTTTTTAAAAATTTAACGCTGATTTTCAGGAATGTTCACAGCTTCATCTCAGAGTGTTTTCTTAAATAAGATAACAGTCATTCCTTGATGTGGGTCTTGTTGCTTAGTCTGTGTATCCTGCAACGTTTCAACTGCCAGTAGATTGATAGTGCAGTAGGATTTGTATATGTGTATACGTATATATATTAAAAAATTGTTTATATATATACATTCATAGCAAGCGCACTTAAGGCGGATTTCTAAAATAATTTCTTCTAAAACATTTGCATTTTTTAACAAGTCTTTGAATCCAAATGTGGGAATTTACATCTATCTATAATCTAGTTTTCTTATATCATTTAATGCAGGTTCCTGCTCTTCAGCAGAAGAGAACTGTAGCATTTCTAAACCAGTTTGTGGTTCACACAGTGCAGTTTCTCAACCGCTTTTCTACTGTTTGTGAAGAGGTATGTTTATTATTTTCCCAGCTGTCAGTTTATGCAACAAAAAAAAATTCTAGAAATGAGAACCATTCACTTCAATATTTTTGATGGTAGATACCGGTAGCTTAAACCAAAAAATTTAGTCTGCTTTCTGTTCAAGGCTTCACTTGAGTAAGTGCTTAAGACAGATCTTTTTCCCCGAGATATCCACATGAACTGCTGATTATACCACACTTAATCCTGTTTCCGTAAACTTTTGTATTTGGCACAGTCTTTGAACTTTTTGATACATGAGATTTGTTCTGAGCAGCTCCATCTGTGGATGTCATTGTGTTTTGGAAGGATGCCGTACTCCTATGGTACCGAATCCCTTTTGACAGTCGGTATCCCTCTCACCTGTTTTTCTAGGATATTGAATCAAAACTTGCTTTCAGATTTTAGCACCTTTAATTTAAAAGGGTGGTACACTAAGCTCTGAATGTAAATAATTTTGATGCGGGGAAAAAAGACATTTTTAGCAAGTGATGAGTATGGAATAGGAAGCAGTTAATTTTAGTGTCTTCTAAAAAGGAGAAAACTAAAAATATTTAGTGTTAAGAAATTTTTGTGGTGACTTCAGCTTCAATGGAAATATACCAGACGGACAGAACTAGAGTTGTCGACTGAACAGGACAAGAGTGCTTCTTCCCTTGTAGAAAGGGTGTTTTCTAATGTGGCTTTGAGCTTAGCCTTTTTGTTGTTAGTGGTTTTTTTGTAACTGTTCGCTAGTTTATTCAACAAAGACTACTATACAGCCCTAGCCAGCAGGGCTAGGGCATCAGTCAAATCCAATTAGACTAAACCATGTAATCTGAGAAATTCTGTTATTTGTTTGCAAAGTTTAGAGCCAGACCCGTGACAACTATAAAATTTGGCTACCACATCAGCATGTGGAGCTTCAGAGGAGAAAAAGTAAATTTTTTTGTAGATTTTTAAACTTGTTGTAACTTGATACATGGGACAGTGTAACTGCCTGGTGATGCTGTTGTGAGTTGTCCAAAACTCAGCTGTCACATGATCTCACTATTAGCTCTTACATAGGCACTATGGAAATCAGAACACACTTATTTAAAGCCATCTTAAGCACACAGCAACACTGTGAAATCTAGTTAATAAAACAGTTATTAGTTAACCTGAATGTGTTGTTACCTAAGAGACTCAATAGTTGCTTTATAAACTCCTTGAAAACTTTTTTGTTTTTATGAAATCCAGAAGTATTTTTAATGTGAAAGGTCCCAGTGTAAATCAATAGAAGCCAAGAAATCCAGGATTAGGGTTGACACCATCCTTAATTCTAAATTTCTTGGCTCTTGTCTGGTCAAACTGACCCATAAAGTTATATAACTGTCTTTTGTACATCTTTTCTCCCCTTTCCCCAGCTACATGTAGGGCACATAGTTTCTTTCAATAGGAGCTAACTCTTCTTCATGAACCAAGAACCATCTGTCTTTCAATAGGAGCTAACTCTTCTTCATGAACCAAAACCATCTGTAAACAAGTCAGCGCACTATCCAAAAAGACTAACTCCTGTCAGTCTCATTTTACTTCCAGCATATTGGCAGAGCTGCCATTTTCTTAGGGTGTTAAAGTTCTGCTTCAGAGCCAGACAGAATCTTGCCAACGTGCCAGAAAGCTGTCAGAGGGGTACATAATATGCCAGCCAGCATGCTAGCCAACTTCACTTGGACAGGTCTGGTGGAGTATGGTACTGATTAGTTAAAAGAGCGGCAGTTCTTACAGAGTAATTTTGAAAAACTTAAGTTGTATTTAAAAAAAAAAAAAGTGTCAGAATTTGATTGAGGTGCACCTGGAGCATATAAAGCTTCTGGTTGGTTTTGGTTCACTGTGCATTTTGACTGTATGGGACTTTCAATCTATCAGATTTTTCTGCTTTGTATTTGCTTTGTTACATACACACACATCGCATCTTCTCATCTTCCACATTGGAAAAAGCTTTGAAGAGAGATGTTTTGTTAACTGTGAGAGTACAATATGTCTACCATTATTCTCCAGTTGCCCACAGTAATACTCTATTTGCCTTTGCTTTCTTTTGTACATAGTCTGTCTTCATTTCTGTCGGTCATTATTTGGGAAAACTAACTGCCTAGTAAAATTGCTTAAAATCTGAACCACTGTAGCTACTCTACTGAAAAGGGATGTCATTGCTTCGTTTATTTCATAATATTCAGCTCATTTACACTCTATTGTGCCTTCATCGGGTAGAAGACAAAAGTGATTTTGTTCAGCTAGTTGTGAACTGTTCTATAAGTACAAGTGGCTTAGGGGAATGTTTTCACACCCTCATTGTTTTCTATTCTAGAAATTGTCAGCGCTCTCTCTCCGTATCCAGCAAATTGAAACAACACTCAATATTTTGGATGCAAAGGTTTGTATATGTACAGATTTTATCTTCGAACAGTGACAGCCTCCTTGATTACATGACCTAGCTTCCTTTTCGTAGTTTGAACTGAGCAAATAAGTTTTCATAATGATTTGAAGGAGCTAATACAAATTCTCACATGGCAAATTCTCTCTTTGCATGCCTTGCCACTTACATTGTGTAACATTTGAACATATAGTTGGTAGGGAAGAAAGGAACCAACAGCATATAGTGGAAATGTTGGTTTTGTCTCTGTTAAGGCTATTGAACAGGAAAGGAGCACTTGGATCTTGAAAAGGCAACTGAACTACATGGCAGTTTACTTGTCTCAATTTTATTGCAGTGTTTGGTTTTAGGAAAACCGAGGGAAGTTTTCCAGTACTAAAATAGCAAGTTCTGTTGCAGGGTTCCAGTATGAAATTGCATTTGCCTTGGAAACTTTAATAAGATATTTTTGCCCCCTTTATAAAGCAAAAGTTTCTTTGTAAGTCTTACCAGTCTGTAAAAATTTCAACTGGTATAAGTAGCTAGATAGATGCTTTGTGAACCTATTGGTATTGAAATGTGACCTGAATTGGATCTAAGCTAACACAGATGTGTCTGATGTATCTTCTATAGCTAAAAGGACAAAAGGATATAATCTGTAGTCGTGTATTATCATTTAATTTGCTAAAAGAAAAAAAAAACAGAAAACCACCCACTGTACAGTTTTAACCAATCCTTCTTTCAATAATAATGGAAGCAATTTTGGTTGGCTTTTCTGGGAGCAGGGGTAGGACATTTTGAAACCATTCATTAAGAACTTTGTGAAAAAAATACGCTAGTAGTACAAACAGTGCTTACTAACTCTTACTGATTTCAAAATATTTAGAAATGATCAGTATTGATAATTTTTGCAGAATTCCTCATAATCATGTTAAATAGTATTTCCTTCACATAAATATTTGGTGGTATTTAATATCCATTCTCAGCATTTCCGTAAAAGAGTGCAAGATGTAGAAAACTGCAAAATCTGTAACCAGTTGCCCATCTGTTAGGTAACAGTGCTGTTCTTGTCATGATTTGTTTCACTGTAGAGGAAGTAGCAGGGAAGATGGCACGGCCTTTGTGTGGTTCATAAGTGCAGTAGTGAAGTGCTGGGAAGGGGCTGAAGCCTTTCCTGCACTGCAGCCCTGGATTAACAGTGAAAGCTCCAGTGGGATGTTTTGGGGTTTTGTGGTAGAAGTCACCTGAATAGAATTTTTTTGTTTGTTTTTTTCCAATCAAAATAAAAGTTGGGGTTTTCTTGCCAATCAAAATTAAAAATTACAATTTTACTAATGTGAAACCTATGTGGCAAATAAGTGGTGAGCAGCATACTGCAGATTTTATTGTACGCATAGACTTATGATACATTCATTTCTTATTTAAACATTGCTTATTTGATGATGTTTTGTACATTCAGTTATCCTCTATTCCTGGCCTAGAAGATGTCAAATTTGAAGTGTCCAGTGCAGATATGAATAGTGTTACGAATGGTCCGGTGGCACAAGCTACTACGGATCAACAGACAGCTGTATCGCCTCAATCTGCAGTAAGTAATGAAGCATAATTAATACATTGAAGGAATATACCTCTCTGTGTCAAGTTTCTAGTCTCTTTCGAAATAGATGGAAGAAGCAAGTCTGTTGGAAGAGCAATCAAATGTAAACATCTAAAACTACGTTTTTGACTAATGAATGTGTTTTAATGAGTGACTTAAAACAAAAAAGAGTATACCCTTTCTTGAATCTGTGGCTTAAATAATTAGAACTAACTCAAATCTGATGGTAAATGCCTCCTTTTCTTCAATCACACTAAAATACGAACATGACTTACATCAAGGGACTGGGAAGGTTGTGAATGAAAACAACAGTTTGAATCACATAATTCCAACTCTTTTCTCTTGCCTTTAGAATGAGCTTTCAGCTCAAATTGGAGTTTCTAACATACTGTCTTTTCAAAGGTTATAACAGTGGGTGTTTTCTATAATCATTTATGTACAGAAAGTGCTTATTATAAGTGATCAACATTAAGATCCTATCCCTGCAGTGAAATTTTGGAGGGGTTTTTTTGTGTGTGTGGTTGGTTGGTTTTTTAACCCAGACTTAAATCCTGTGATTACCACTTCCCTAGGTGAGGCTTTTTGGCTCATTTGTAGATGGAGTTCTTTCCCCAGTTTCCTATTACAGTTTCTTTTCTTGAAATCTCCAATTCCAGTCTCCATTACTCTTACTTGGGGGAAGTTGCTGTGGAGCAGCAATAGCTGGAGTACTCTGCTGCCTTTCCCTTCCTGTTAAAGATTGTAACTCTAATTTGCAGCCAGCAGCATGGGAGACAGAATGGACAGTTATGGACATTGTATGTTTCAGTCATGTTAGAGAATGACTCCCCGTTCTTTTGTTTTCTTTGAAATGTTCCTCCTCTTTGATATTACAGTAGGGACAGTTATTTCTGAAAGAAGGTTTCCAATGATGCTTTCAAATAGTCAGTTAAAGAGCAAATACTTTAACTAGTACTATAGTTTCTTGACATTTTTCATTTTTTTAATTAATTACTCTCAAGGATTCTTTGATTTCATGACGTTATTCTTTAGGTTAATGGTTTGTACTAAAAATACAGTTTAAAAGTATGATCTGTATGAAACATTTGTCAGGGCGTCAAATATTTTGAGGAAAAAAGGCATTGGACTACTAGGGGAGATATATAGATATAATCCTTAAAATATTTTTTATAAGGTGAACTTTTAAATTTAGTGCTGTTTTATCCATTAAATACAACAAACTTAACAGGGCTGTTATAGGCCTTTTTTTCACATATTGCGCAATAGCTTAAAATTGTGACTAAAAGTAGAAAGTCACACTTGTAACAGTCAATGACGAAAGATCTGTTTTTTGTGTATTCGTATATCTTGGAAATCCGTAATACTATGAGTGTAGATCAGAATAATCTTGATATAAGAAGAATTGCCCTTTACCCTAAAATTACAAATTTTATGGATTGAAATCTCTCCAAACTCCTGGTCTGCATACCTGACCATTAAAGTGTTATCTTCTCTGTCTGTAGCAGAACAATATACATGAAGAAGGGTTACAGAAAACAGAGGTGGTAACAGAAAATGTCAGAACTGTGGCCAAGGATCCAAGATACGCCAGATATCTCAAAATGGTACAAGTGGTAAGTCAGTTCTCTTACCATTCTTTGGGTACTCCATGATTTTTAGTGGAATGTCACACACAGCTGTAAGTGATCATTAAATGTCTGAAGACATATATTGCATGAGTAATCTTTAACATAGGATAACATCACAATATTTCTAGCACATCTTCTCTAATAAATGAGTTGATTTAATACATTCCCTCAGACAGCTTCAGGCAAGGTCTTTGTACAAAATTCTGCCGATACACTTGTGAACAGAAGGTGTGAAGATGTGTAAATGCAGAGTGGTGCTAGCTGGAGTCACTGAAGATGCCACTGAAACTGTAGTTATTCTGGCAGAATTGGTGTCATTCCCTACACGTGGACATTGTTACAGTTTGGTTGTGCTGTAGGGTACAAAATGCAGCTTTGCTAGTATAGTCCAGAGCAGGAGTATTTGATATTTCTGTAGAGTTCAGAACAGAGATACAAGAATTGCTTCACTACTTGGTTCCGCTTCAATTTCCTGTTATTCAGGATGCAGGTTTGCTTTTCCTCTTTGTCTGTGGGCTGTTCTACAGATAAATAGGAAATAAATGAACGTAATATCAATATTCACATGAGTGAAAACAAATGAAGGGGTGAAAAGGTGAATGGGAGGCTCTTGGTGATGTTTTTTAAGAGCTCTTTTTTTCACATCCACAAAATTAAAAATGAGATTGGAAACAAAGAAAAGAATCTGGTTTTATTTTCAAGCTGTCAGTGGAAATTTTCCTCTGAAATACATGTTACAATTCTGGAAAACATGACTATGTCATAGTATTAGTAAAATGTTGCTTATGTTAAAACTAACTTCATGGTTTCATTCCCTCTTCAGACCAATTATTACAATTGCTCTGCTTGGTACTTTGGATGATGTTCCAGACCTTATTTTTCATTTGAATCACAAATTGGCACTTCATGGGTAGCTTATTACAAACCATTTGGAAAACCTAGCAGTGGGGTAGTAGCAGAGAGTAGAAACACTGTGTTAGTGTATTGATTTAATGCCAGACTTCAAAGTGGATGTTAAAGTGCTGGATGGTCTAATTACTTTGACTTTTTTTTGGTGACTGCTGGAGGAGTGAGGTCTCACTTTCCACATTTATCCTTTGTCCTGGCAGTTCCTGGTGACTCCTCTGCCAGTTGTAAACAGTGTGGTAGGAAAGTCGAACTAACATACTACAAATGAATGTGTGTTTTTGTATTTGCCAATCTTGTCTTCAAGTATTTCAGTTAGTGTCATTTATTTCCCCAAATGAAGTTTCTAGCTGAAGATTTGTTTGAACTGATCATATATTTGTTGCTCACAATATTTGTAGTATGTAAGAATTAGCACTATGAAAAGAATTTCTCTTACACTAAAGGTAGCTGTTCTGTGAAATAGTAACAAACTCATTTTGATGGAGTGCAGTTGAGCATACTAAAATAATATTTTTTAAAATACAAAACAATAATATTTAAGCAAACTGTACAAAAGCATTATCATATTTGCTACAATAAATGTTCAGAACATTTAGTGACAGTGTGAGAGGAGCAGTCTAAATATGAAGTTTATCTGAAATCGTAAAGTACAAATACTCTTACTTGATTCTAAACACCAAACATGACTGCATAGACACCAAGATACTGACTGGCCTGATGTAGATTGATCCTTGCTTTGAAGGACTGAAATAAAAACCAAACATGGAGAGTGCACTGATCTGCAGGAATTGCCAGCACGGTTGGTATGTGACCTCTTTCTTCACTATGGAGAACCAAAACCTGTGCTGCAACAAGATCGCTACTTGCACTGTGGCTTCTCCAGGACCTGCACACTTCCCGAGCTGCAGGACCAGGCTGGGAGTAGGGCTGGGTACACTCTGTTGAGTGTGTAGTGATTTGGATTATTTCAGATCTTAACTGGGCAGAGACAAATGCGATGGAAATCTAGTCTTGGCTCCTATGTTAGAAAAGTACACCTATGTCATTTCAGTGGACCTGTATGCTCAGCGTAGTTACTGTTTAGATTGAAAATAGTGGTCTGTTTTATTTTAGTAAGATTTAGGATCACAGCAGTATTAGGGTCTGATTTTCCAGGTTAAAACTCAGGAAAGTATGAAAGATAAAGTAATTGTAATGCCCTAATTGTATTATAAACAGATATAGATTCAACGTTAATTGCTTTCCTTCAGAAAAAAAAAGTGCACTGTTAAAGGGCATTTTGATTAAACTTAAGATTAGTTTTGTAAATCTATGGTATATCAGGGTACTGAGAGGTTTTTTTCTTACATTTTTTGATGGATACAATTTTGGAATAAAACGCTTCTCCAAGTGTGAACATAAATAAATACATGAACTGTTTCCAGTGCATTCTTACAAGTTCATATACCAAGCTCCCTTTGATTGAGAGCAAATACCAATTCTGCTTCACCTGATCTGACTCAGTCTGGTTTTCACGTGGTTTGAATTGATGCATAAACACTTCACTAGTGACTTCTGAGCTGGGGACAGGAACCCTAAGAGCAGCCAAGCAAGGGGAAAAACATTAGATAGTACGAGGTGGTGTACAGACACACACAATCCCTAGTGTCCAAATCTGTACTAGAATAAGTGAATATTTTAAGCTGTCATGAAATACTCAAATGCTTTCCCTTTGTGATGTACATTAGTGGTGAATTACTGAGAAATTCTTTATTACAAGCTAATACCTCGCAACTATTTGAGTCACATTTTTGCCAAGATGCCTAATAAATTGCTAAAACTATGTACTTGTCTGTGTGCTATTCCAGAGTCTTCATGCACAAGTCTTGATTGTGATCCTTACTGTGAAACTACACAAGGAAAACACAGTAAGACAGCTAGCTTAGCTCTCACTTTGCCAGGTTAGCTACTGCAGCTGTCACTAGTATGACATGCTTCTCTGGAACTTTGGTCATGGCTGCCTTTTATTTTGTCACTATTTTACTTACTTGGGACAAAAGATACTTGTCCTGTGCCAGAAGAATCCTACACTAATTTTCAGTTAGGTTGTGAGGCTCTTCTGACTTTCCTAGCCTAGACCACCAGCAGCTTTGTCCCTTGGAAATCAGAAATTGAGAAATTGTATCCTCTTTTTTTTCTTGGTTTTTTTTTTTTCCTTTGCTCCTCCTGTCTTGGCTTGCAGTGATCCAGGTGGTGTTTCTGATGGTTTGCAGTAGGGGATGGCAACGCAAGAAGTTCTCTTTGAGCAGCTCTAGTGGAAACATAGGAGCAGTTTGTTGGAATGTGTCTCGTAAGAAGAAGTGGGTCAAAGTGTTCTTGGGTATGTGATCCAAGATGAGGGGATGTTTAGGTGTTGCTGAATAAAATAAAGTGGAGAAGCTGTGGAAGGACTTGCAGTGAAAGGAAGGAATTTTTTTGAACATATACATAGTTGGCTAAAATCTGTCCAGAAGTCAGAGAAGAGTGAAGCCTGACTGTACAAGCACTTGTATTCAGAGGAATCACTTTGAAATTGTGCTTCTGTTGTTATGTCCCGTTTGCCTTTTTCTGTATGCTTTTTAAAGGCTTTTCCAATTTTTTGCACTGCTTGAAGATATCTTTCTGGAGCTGTACCAGATGCACTTTCCTGGTTTTGCTCCCTCTTTGGCTATACCTTCAGCATGTCCGAGTCTTCTTCATCTTTCTAGCACAACTGTTCTCTGCTGTCTTTGTGCTACTTTGTGCTTTCCTCACATTCTCATCCATACACATAACTTCGCTTTCCTGGTTTTATCTGCATGAATTGCAAATATATCTGTCCGTTCCTGATGATCTCCCTGAAACTTTCTCTAGATGTTTTGCCATAAATATAAGAAGGATTAAAAGGGCCTTTGATCTCAGTCATTTCTCGCTTCTAGGATCATACTGATGGCAACTGAGATTATCGTTCCATGCTCTTGTTCAGCAAGTGGCATTCATAAATTTGTATGAAGGTGTAGCCTAAAAGAACCTGTGGAATTTATTTCATCTGTTTGTGTCCAGTAGTTTTATATTCTTCCTCCTTCTACACAGGGTGTTCCTGTAATGGCAATACGAAACAAAATGATTTCTGAAGGGCTAAATCCAGAACTTCTTGAGTAAGTAATTTGTAACTTTCAGCAGGGCTGGAATTCAAACATGTGTTTAAAAAACTTGGAAAAAAGTATGCTTAGAAAAGCTTGGTTATGGTATTGTGAATCTAAATTTTCAGCATTAAAACAGGTTTTGAAGTCTTCCGTGAAGGGCGTTTTTAGCAGTTAATAGGTCTGAAGAGGGCCATCAGTACCAAAGGAGGAGAGAGATGCAATCTAAAGTATCAGCTGTCTTTTCCGCGTTGACTAGTCCAAGGCAAGGGCCAGGAAGTAGAGACTGGAATATAAATGGGGAGGTACTGCACCCTCCCAAGCAGAAAGTTGCAGGACTTTACCATTCAGACTTGGAAGGCAATGGAAGGATTTCTTCCAAGCCAAGCAGAGGTAGTGCCGTTCGAGGAAAAGGACATAGCAATGACAAGGTAACATTTGACAATGTGCATTTAGCGAGGAGGAATCAAATAATACGTCAGTAGCCATTTTCGCTGTACTGTTTAGAGTATGAGGTTTTTCCCAGCTACTTTCTTCCAACACTTCAATAACAAAATGTCATCAGTGTAGAGTAGTAAGAACAAACTCTTATTTTATTTTGCCGGATGCATGAGGGACAACACAGTTGTCTCCAGATTCCCTCAGTAGATCGAGTGTACAGCTTGACTTCAACATTGACAGTGTGAATTGAAGTCAGCAGTTTGAAATTCTGACTGTTGATTGAGCTAACCTGATGTGAAGACTACTCAGAATAGATACTCGTTTTCAAAGCTACTTGTCTGGCCATAAGCATGAATTTTAGGCTTATTTTACATTTGACACATAGTTTAGTTTTACTGTACTATTTCACAGAATTTGTTAAACTGATGAAAACAGTAACATTCTTTCTTACATTATAGCCACTAAACTGTTTGAAGCACTTTTGCATCCTCTTCAGAAACTGTCAGCGTATTAGAAAGTCCACTTCTCCTTTCCAGTGAAGTCTTTTTACATTTTGGAAAGGCTTATTCTGAAACTAGCAACTTGTTTAATAAAATAAATAAAAATATAGCAAAACCGAAGTATCGTCATATGTAGAGTCACTTTATCTCCCAGCTACTTCCTGGTGTCTAAATAAGCCTAAAGTAGTTATTCCTTGTTTGATGTTTTTACTGGTCAAATGAGAAATGAGAAGAAGAACACAAGTTAGAACCGGTGCAAGTCTGAGACAGGGTTATCAAACATGGTTTTACTATATGTGTGTTAAATGCGTTGTATTTCTTGCTCCGCGTTTCTGGTCCGTACCTTTCTGTAGATGCTGCTATTTCTTCCTGTTTGGATGCATTTTTATGGTAGATAAAAATAAGATAATAGGTTAAAATTTCACAAGCTTTTTAAAGAAAGCACCTGCTTTTGGATTGTCTATTTTGGGTTAAGACAGATATATTATTACTGTGGATTGGGGCTCACAGCATATGTCTGGGGTTTGGTCTCAAAGTCCACCTTCAAAGATTCTGTGCAACAGTAATGCTTAAGCAGATTTTCTTTAAAATGTTACTGGTTTGAAAACTGTATAGCAAATCTACCCGGTTAAAGAAAGCTAATTATTTGGCAAGATGAAAGTTCATAATACAAAATATTTTAAGGAGTGACCTTTCTTTTAATTTTCTTGCTTTCTTGTCTCAGTATCATAAGACTTTTTTTTATATGTATCTTGTCATTCACACCTATGTCTTGGGTCTTCATGTTCCTTAGGCCCGCTCACTCAGTCCCAGTGAAAATTAGGAAAATGTACGCATTGCTGTATGCTCAGTCGCTTACTGCAGACTCGCCCAGCTACTCGCCAGTGACTGAGTCTGGTTTTTCTGTGGCTGCAGAGATGCTAATTCTTATGATACGGAGTTGTTTATACTCTCTTCCTTCGGCAGTTCTACTTCTCTTATCGTTCCTTTCTTAACTTTTTACAGAGTTTGAAAACTGCCTATTCTATCAAGCTCATAATTCATCTGTTTTTAACTGTTGTTTCTTATCCTTCCTCTCTTGCCTGTCTACAGTTCCAGGAGAGTTTGTCCTGCCCTCACGAACTGAAGGAATTCATTGCCATCGTCCTCTCCTTACTAGAGGAGAGTTTTTGCACTGGTCTCTCCAGATCACATGTCTTTGCACGGCCTTTCTGTTTTGTCATTACCACAGCAACAAGGAATAATATTGTGAAGTGGTATCTGCATGAGAAAGCAAACTCTCTCTTAATTTATTTTGGAGGTGTGCAGGGGGGAGGGAGAAGGCTCGCTTACAGTTCTTTAATGCACTTCTCATTTTTGCACCCAAAATGTTTAGAAACACTTTAAAGGTACCTCAGCAGTTTCCAGCAGAAATTATAATAAAGAGAACTAAAGTTGGAAAAGAAATTCTGTGGCATGGCACACAGGGATAGCCCCAAGATAAATAACAATGGGACGAATAATACAATTGTTGGCTTAGTTTAAAATGTAATATTTTATCTAAGAGAGCAGTTAACTATCGTACAGGAAGCTAGTTTCTGTGAAGATCATTCTTCCCATTCCCCAAGTACAGTTGCATTTATGTTTTCTACCTTGATTCAGAATTTACCAGGCTCAGTCTTGCTTGTCATGTCAAACTCATTACATACTTAGAAGGGAGATTCCAGGGCAAGCCAGCATCTTCAGTCAGTAGTGTTAGTTAGCCTTTAGATGGCTTGCTTCTCTCTCCTTCATTCCCAGTAGATTCCCTGAGCAAATGTTTTGACACAATCTTAAGATTCCGTCTTAAATATTCTCTTCAAAACTAAATACAAGAGATCTGATCATTTATAGTCAATAAACATCCCATGGCTGCCTTTGCATGTCAAATTTAACCCAGTGTTCTAGCCAAATTCCACTCTGAGTAATTCTTTTTTGCTTCTCTAAATTATCCCTGCAGTTTTAGTTGGACACATTATTGCTCATTTCCTGTCTTATTTTTTTCGTGTACTATTTACACTGCTTAATGGTGTACAGCATGTTCCTTTCAGCCCTAGTACCTCTGAAGATTGAAAAAAAAATCGATTTGATCACTATTGCCTGTTTTCAACTCTTTGAACGAGTGTTTGCCGCTTCTTAGTGGTATGTCATTATTTCTGATAACCTCAAAGGTGTACATTCAAACTGATGTCCACAGAGTTTTGATGACCAGTGAGTTACAGTTTCTAGTGTTTATCTTCTCTCTTAAGTGAAGCAATACCAAGAAGGTGTGAGTTTGTAAAGAGTTAATGTGTTAAACGTTGTGGATATAAAGTGCATGCAGTTGTGGTGAAAGGACATTAGCATTAGATGCTAAGTTGCTTGTGTTCTCGGCCGCCTTCTAGGATTTACAACACAGAATGTTTTGGTTGCCTGCAGGACCCCAGATGCCCCTGTGCCTGCCTGGGGAGATGATGGGAAAGCAGAAGACAGTTCTGATAGCGAATCTTCATTTAGTGACTGAAGAAACTTGATTTCGGCCTTGGGAAACCTCTGTTAAGTGCTAATGTGTGTGGAGCTTTAGCAGACAATGGTTTTGCGTGGGTCGCATGGGTGACGCTGTTTATCTGACAGTATTTTTAAGAACTAAGATCCTCCATGTTCTCTCCCAGAAAGTTTGAACAAGCAGCGTGTCTCAACCTGAACCTTTCCACTGCGAAAATTAGTCGTGAGATCCTTGAAATTTTTGTGCTGCATCGGTTCGGATTCCTTTCTGATTCTTCTGAAATTACTTTGTAATACTCTAAAATTCCACGCCTCTAAACCTCCAGGTCTCTAAGACTTCATTCTGGTCATTGCTGGATTTTCTGTGTAGCACTTTCAACCTAAGTCGCCTTCTTTCTGTCCCATAACCTACAGGTACAGTATCTTTTCAAATTGTAATTGTTTAATTGTAATCTGATGAACTGTATTTTTTGCTAATAGACCGTATTCTGAAGGGACGCAACAAGAATTACACAGAACTCAGCTGTCTTATGGTGATTGCAAATTAGTGGTACTCTGTTTTGAGAGAAACTAAAATACAAGTGAAAAATACATTAAAACCCAATGTGAATCTGGTTTCAAAGTATATACTGCTATTTCATTTCACATTAGAGTCTGTACAAAGTTGTTAATTCAATTCCTGTTCTGCAGAAGAGTTGATTTATCAAATTTAGCTTACAGTGGTGAAGAAAGCTACAAGCATTGCAAGACTGGTTTGAAAATGACACTGTAAAAGAAGCAAGTGACTGGGAGATTATTAATGGAATACCAGATTCTCACTACTTGTTCACTGTCACATGGGTCTGTAGAAACCACGTTCTGACTGCTGTTGGGTTTATTCGAAAGGAGCTGTGGCTGAGCAGTTTGCATAGGATAAGAAATCACCCCCAAATTGCCTTGCCCTTGCTTGGAGCCTGTCTGGCCCTGAAGACTTCCCTCCAAAGTACTTAATCTACTGCATGAGTCAAAAACGACATTTCGTTAAAGAATCTTCTTTAATATAATTTATTCCACTGAAATCCTTCGCAATCCATTTGAATTCCCCAGATTATTGTGATTTTACCAGAATGCCGTGGGCCAGACAGTCATTCACTTTCTGGTATTTCACATTCTTTCTGAGACCAAGAAAAGACGAATTCTAAGTATATAAATTTGTTAGCTTTTACGACTGAGTCATTATCTTCTCTCTTAGTTATTTATGCCACTTCAGTTGGTTAGCTGCTTTTTTTTCTGTAACTTCAGCATGGCTCCCTTTTGAGTCTAGCAGAGGTATTTAAGCTCTTCATAACCTGTAAATCAGAGTAATATCTGAATCCCTATGAAAGCATATATGCACTAGCAAATGTCTAGAGATGGCATTTCAACAATGAGTTAAATATTATTGAACACTTAAAAATATTCAGTAGTTAACACTTGATAAAACTTGGCAAGTATTAACATTGACAACAAGTATCTTAGAAAGCAGATATTAAAACACTGGTGACTTTTTGCAATCTATATTCTAAAACTCGTTGAAGTAATCTGTATAATTAAAGCTATGTTTTGTAAACCAAAGTTGTGCTCCTATTTTAATCCTTTACCTTGTTTTAAACATGATGAAAATTCTTCTGGAGTCTCTGTGACACATGTATCTCCAAAACTTGTTACACTGAAGTCGCATCAATCTGCTAGCTGAAAGGGAGCGTTTTGAAAATAAGGGATTGGAGTTTAACCTAAGCCACGTTAGCACTCTGGCTAGAAGAGAACTGAACATCCCATAACCGCTGTTATAGAAAATTTAAGAAGGACCGAAATTAATGAGAACTGTATGTTCGATACTCTTGAACTGATACTAACCTGTGTAAGGAAGTAGCGTGACTTAAGGAGTTGACTTGAGACGTGGTAGTTAATTATTTTTTAAAGAAATAAACAAGGTTACCAAAACACATTGAAGAAGGTGTGACCTCCATTGCTTATCATTTTGAAGAAGCTTTTTGTGTAAAGTAATTTTGGTCTGAAGGAACTAAAATTGATTGTCTTTTATACCACCACAGATGTATTTTTTTGTGAAATGGAGAGGCTCTAGCCTACTGTCACTTGTTATAAGGAGGGATAATTAATTGATGATTGCATATACATGTGTCACAGAACAACAATTTCATTAGTCCGCATGCTGAATTTAATTGTTTAAGACTTGGGTTTTCTTTCAGAGTAGCTGTTTACTTTGGAATAGTGCGATTGTGGTAGGCTTGCAGAAATGTTAAGAAAAACCTTGCCACTTTATCTCCTCTCCCACTGAAGTGGTGGCACGCTGCACAGTAAAGATCCAAGTGTCTGAACTGTGAGGAGACCAGGGAGAAAAAGGTAAAAACTTCCCCGTTCACCTTCAGTGCATCAGCAGCCATAGTGCTCCCACTGCCTTGGGAACCTCTGACCGCATTCAGCTCCTCCGCTCCTGCCAGTCTCATCTGCTAAACACATCCGTGTGCTCCTCGCCTGTAGCCAAGTTCAAGCTGGGATGTTTCAGCTTAGGACACATGCTGACACAAGGAGCTATTAAGTATGGGGAGGTTGGTTTGAGACTGAATGATGTCAGCTGTGCTGGTCCTCCGTGAGGTACAGCGGTTTTCTAGTGAGATGGTGCTAACCCAGAAAGTTGGAAAGCCCTTAACCGCAAGCTAAATACTGTAAGCGGAGAATATTCCAACTTGCTCATTATTTGCCATCTGGTTTGGAATAGAAGATGGAGGGAGTATTTCAACTTGGCTGCGTAGTAATCAGATATACCTAGTACTTTCAAGGGAAGAAGTCCATTTTTAAGTGACTTTTCTTTTTAAAAAGCTTCCAACAGCAGCGAACTTTCAAAAGATGCAGTGTACGTGAAGAGGTGTCAGTCATACACATCTAACGTACCCCAGTTTTACATGGATTTAAAATCATCATCCAGGGCAATACTGGAATTTGTAGACATGAGAACGACTTCAGCTTGTTGTTGGAATAGCTGTTCCATCCATCTGTTGATACTCATTATGTCCTAATTATGTACTATAGGTAAATTATGTACTCAATTTTTAAACAAACTTTTTTTTTTTGCCACATCACCATCTTCCTCATTTTGCAGGTGAACCAGAGTGCAGAATGTACAAAGGTCAGTTTCTTAAAGATATTACGGGCATTTTAAATGCACGTAGATGCCTTAAGACTAGATGCATATCTGTATTTATGTAAGTGAAACCTCAAACAACTGTCAAAGGCAAAACCAACATCTGGACGTGGTAATAACTTCATACTGACGTCCTCATTTAGCACTCTTCATCATTAATCTGTTCCCTCTCAACTCTCCTGTTCAGCTACATTTGAAAAGAAAATTGATGGTTCTTTTTCCAAGCTGGGTCTCTTCCTCTCTCTTGTTTCTCTTTCCAGTGCGTGTTATTTACACCAGTGATTAAGCGTCTAGTTTGACATTCTGTGAAAAAAAGCCGTGAGAAGCTATAGCCTGTACTTGGAAAAAGAGTATCACTAAGATCAGCACTTTGAGTTGCATGATCTGGTCAATTTTGCTTTCCACAATGTTGCGTAGTGAGAAACTGAAGTTCATGATAGTCTGAAGCTTTCTGGGAATCCGGTTTTACCTCTGAAAATCTGAGAACAAGGTTCCAGCGTTGCAATGGATTTTTCTGCAAAATGGAACATGTGTTTTCCCCTTCTGCAGAAAATTTGGCAGCCTGTTGTCTAGACAACTGCAGGTCAAATGCCTGTGCTGGTGCCCAAGGCGCCATTCTCCTGATAATTCACATGGTAGTGTCTCCATTCCGGCCACTTTACAGGCAAGAGCGGAGCTGCCGCTTCGGCTCAGGCCCATGACTCGCGTAGTCTTGCAGTTCTGTCCCTGGTAAAAATCAGTACTTTAACGGGAGGCGTGAAGAGTACCGCAGTGCTCCGGCCGTCCCTGTTGCTGCCACCAAGACTTTACTGTGAGCAGAGATTGAGGTTCAGTGCTAAATTACAAGTTTGTTAGCGCTTCTGCAAACGTTTGCATCGCTTTGGGAAGCTCTGGATATTCCTGCCGTCTGTTTGACAGTCTAACTTTGCTAGGACAGTATTGGTTTGAGGGAATTCTGTGGGCTAGTTCATTATGAGAGAAAATAAACAGAAAATTAAACTAATATACACCATGCTGTACAGAAAATGAGTGGCAGAAACAAGCTTAGCATAGGATGTGTCTCAGCATACTTCAACTCATTTTGAGGAAAAAAGTTTAAACGGATATAAATTAAAATGCAGGTGGATCAGTGAGGACAGATGTAGCGTGAAACGGTTTTGTTTGATGTTTCTTTAAAAAGTGAGTGTCTCGACCTTAAACAAGTGGATTATTTTCTCACTATGTGTTATGTCCCATTTCCAGGTACACAGGTGAAAAGGAAAATTCTGAGCAAACATTCATTTTGCAGACAGTTCTTTTTTTTTTTTTTTTTTTTGCATCAGACTTCATAACTGGTACCCTCTGCCTGAAGGAATTAAGTTGTAGATAGTAGCATTCTCTGATTTAGGAAATACACCTTTTGCTTATCAAGCTCTTGTATGTTCTAGTATATGAGCTTGTACTTGAAAACTGTCTACTCCGTCTGAGGACCTGCTGTTCCCTGTACACGAGAAATCCCTTTTTGTGCTTCATTATTGCCTTCTGACCTGGTCTGTGGAATCAGAAGTTGTGGTAATGTGGATGCTACGCTTGGGACCAGTCTGTTACTGGAAAGAGCACACATCTGAGTACTGAAAAGGATGGGTCAGCAGGAAGGGATCTGGGAGTAATTTTTTATGTTTATTTGAGCAGTTCTTTTTATAGGTGATTGCCATCAACTGTTTAATAAACCTTTACTTCACGTGTAGTGGTAAGAACTTGAGTGCACTTGAATTACCCTTCTGTGAAGAATTTGACAGTGGAAAAAACTTGAAAGGCCCATTTTAAATGCTGACTCTCCTAAGAACTGTGATTATCCTTCTCGCTCTCAAGCAAATGATTTCTAGCATTCAGCTGACTCCATGCTCCCCACAGATTCCCTGATCCCTGTGTGATTTCTTGTAGCACAGTTTACACCATTTTTCAGGGGCGGGGGGACTCCTTCCCCAGCGAGAGCTAAACTATTCACAGTGAATGTCTTACAGCGTTGATTTCTCTATGCCGCTTCCCAACAGCTCTTTGAACAGGAAGACTTTTGCATGCGGAGATGATCCCTTGACCTTCTGGATCCAATTCACCTGCATTTAAAGTAGAGTAGAAGCAGGCAGGGGGATGAACAGAGAAAAAACATCTCAGTTGTTTCATCATTTGCTTTGTCCTCAGTGCAGTGCTTTTAGGGAACTGCCAGATAATAACGAAGGAGACTTTTTCCAAGAAACCTTGAACAGCATTGTCTTGTTTGCCCAGCATGATGCCTGGCATCATCAAAAGCAAAGGGTGAAATAGGCGGCAGCTGGTATTTTTGTAGTAATGGATTAGGTGAAAAATGGCTCATAATGCTTTACCATGTGTTTGGTGTGGTTTAGGGAACGGATGTCAAAAGCTTGCCTGCCTGCGCAAAAGCATATATTGAGAAGACAGTTTCAAAGCAGCTGAATACAGTTAAAATATCATGGGCAGGGGGTGATTATTAGGTTTTTTTCTTACTGTAACTTCTCTTTGCCTTTGTCTTGGCTTTCATCTCAGCCTCCTCTTCTGTTGTAAATGATAGGCTTTGTTATTGTTCTTCCAGCCTCCTGGCATCCTTGTTCTTCAAACATTGTTGAGTTGACCTGTTACCGTAGTTTAAAACCATGCAAGTCTCTCTTTTGAGCTCTTCCATTTTATAGGATGACTCCATGATAGCTTCTGCATAATATTCTAATTGTAGAAAGTGTCTCAGCCTGATTTACTGTGGGAACACCATCACTTTGTACCAGGCGTCTGTCCTTAGTTTTGCTCAACTTTTGGAACCTATTGGCTCGTTTCAATCACGTTTTGGTAGGGAAGAGAGGAT
This sequence comes from Opisthocomus hoazin, assembly GCF_030867145.1. Classification (NCBI taxonomy): domain Eukaryota; kingdom Metazoa; phylum Chordata; class Aves; order Opisthocomiformes; family Opisthocomidae; genus Opisthocomus; species Opisthocomus hoazin. The sequence continues at coordinate 10,993,178 of NC_134421.1, read as the reverse complement.
GACATCTCAAAGATCAGCATCCCTATGGGTTTGATGAAAATAAATAACTGGGTAAAAGGGACGGATAACGTAATAGCATTTGAGCAGAAGAAAGGCCGCATCCTTGGCTGAAGCCTTCTCAGACCCCTGCCAGAAAACAGAGTTGTAAAGTACCTGTTTATCCTTCTCCCCTAAGGTTAGGCCCTCTCATCAGCCAGAAGCCTTTAGACCTCTCTAATTACAGCCCTAACTCAATTCTAGGGTTGTCTCCTGGATTTCCGTTGTTCAGGCAATGGGTCAATCAGCAGAACAGCACAACACTGATGCACTGCCAGTGAGATTATAACCAGTGGCAACCGGCCTGCCCAGCAGCTAGAATCTGAGGTTCACTAAGCAGGGTTTCCATTGCCGCCAACAGATTTCTGTGAGCGTAAGGCTGTGGCTGTAGCCCTGCTTTTGGAAATGTATATGTAGAGCTTGCATCTCAGAAATCAAAGCCAGTCAGGCCCGTGATTGAGCTCCCTAGGAAATCAAATACTGTTCATTTCCCTGAACTTCTTGCTGTAAGTATACAGTTACCAGAAAACATTTCAAAATGTGACCAGCTTGGATGAAGAGAGATGCCACGCTTTTGTGGCGACTGGGCGTCCGTCCCTTTGCTCCGTGACATGCTGTTGCCCTCCGCAGGGTTTCCAGGCGTTACAGTGAGCCTCAGCCACCAGCAGCCCAAACATCAGCTACCCGTCGTCGAGCCCCAGCTGGCTGCTGCACGGTGCATTCACGACCTCGCCTCTCCCGTGGCCAGGTGTTTGACGCTGGGTTCTGTCATCAGCTGCCTTCACTAGGGCAGCGTGGCAAGTCGTGGCCGCGCCGTCGGTAGTGAGGTTTGCCAGGCTCGATACAACGGGCCTGTGCTGACCCGATGACTCGACTCCAGGAGCCGTGAGCCCCACCTTCCCCCAAGAGGGCTTCCTTTTTCCTTCTTTAAAAGATATTGTGACATATTTTTGGCTGTTGTCTTTTGCTATGTCTGTTGAGCATCCTAACTAACATTTTGTTCACACGCTGAGTGCACAGTCAAGCTGTAGCCACGATTAATGTCGCACAATCAATTCAGGTACTAGACACGCAACTTTGACTGCCATACCGTGGCCTTTTTTCAGTACGCGTCCTTCTTACGTGAGACTCCTCATCACACAGGAATCACCTGCCAAGAGTATCGCCCTGCCAGAAGAGAGAAACACATGATCAGTGGGCATTTTGACCATCCCTTCCAGGTTTCGTACCTGTCAGTTTGCAAGAAGTTGTCCGTTGATGCAGTTTATGTCCTTCCTCCAATATCACGTGCACTTCAAGCTTAGCTAGAAGACAGACAGGATTTCTGATTTTAGGCTTGCATAGCAGCTTTGCTTTAGTGCCAGTCTTCACTTAATAGTTTTGCTTGATCTCTTTTTCTCTAGCCTACATACGAAAACTCAGCAAACTGGGGTGAAAAAAACATTTGTTGATGGTTGACGTGATTATGGACAGAGTCTACATCCTTAGATTCTGAAAGTTTTTATCATATAAACTCTTCCACTTCACAAAAAATGCATCCACACATACACATTTGGACATGCACGCTCCTAACTCCCCAGCATGTTTACATTTTTAGTTCCAATTTGCAACACTTCATTTGTTCCTGAGCAGTGCACATTCTTTATTTATGTCCAAGATCCAAGCAACAAAAATTCCTTCAAACGTGTTTCTGAATCAGAGGAGAGAGGACAGTGAAAAAAAGGAAAACAATTAAGTTCTCTCCCATGTAAATGAAAATTTTACTGAGGCTTGTTTTGTTACATAGTGTTATAGTGAAAACAGATGATATTTGAAACTTGGCTTTGGAGCAAGCCTCCCTTCAGCCTCCACAGGCAACCAGACGTTTCCCCCTCCCCACACCACTTCCAACAGCTCTTTAGTGCAAAATATTTCCGTGTTTATCCTCCGAACAAATTACAATTGCTGATCTGAAGTCATTTGTGTACTAAGAAAGTGATGTGTTGTCAACCCCAAATCCCGCTCTTCTGTGTAAACCCTTTCTTTCATGAAGAACTAAATGAAACAAAGAGGAAATTCATTGCATTCCTCTCTTTTCATTTTAAAATATGAAGATGGAAGCAGCTCAGCAGTGGGAAGTGCGGCGAGCAGCCTATATAGTCAGCCGCTGCAGCCTGACGGGCCCCAGCGCGCTCTGGCAGCTTGCGCATGGCCCGGGCAGGGGGAGCTGAGGTTCAGCAGTGCTGCTGGCACCAGAGGAGCAGATGTTGGATATACCTCCCCTAATCTGTGTTCTTTATGGAACGCCTGTGAATCATTTATCAAAATGTTTAGCTTGTTTTGATAGCTGGGTTAAATTGTAAACAAATGGTAACCACATGTTATTTACAGCAGAATAATTTTGCTTTGTTTGGTTTTATGACAGCATTTACTTCGTATTTTATGCAACCTTAGTGACCTACATAAGGTTTTGGTCTGCAAGTTATACTCTTTTTCTGAAAAAACAAAGAATTAACAAGATAGATGACGGCAGGATTTGTCTTTAACCATAGCAGCTGGTAATTTGATGGAAAAAAAAGCCCAGTAAAACATTTTTGGTGTTTTCAGAGAGCAGAAATTCTCTTTTCTGCTGTCCCAAGGGCCTTTAAAAATATTCAGGCTTGTTGTTGAAGTTCATTAAGTCTTGGAGTGATAGGAATACACATCACCATCCCTAATTTCAACTAAGTTCCCCTAATTCCTGCCATCACAAACCATTTCCTGTCTTCTCCTCACCTTGCTCTGAAGCCTTTTTTTTCCTTTGGTCTATGGTTTTTTGTTACTCAAGATTGGGGAAGAAGGGGGGACATTGTGATGAAACGTTCTTCTGTAAAATCACTGAAACCATTACACCACAGTTACAGCTCGGGTCTATTTGCCTTCAGGCACAAGCCAAGATCAGATGGTTCTAGATCAGGAAAGAAGGAACGGGGAAGGGAAAGCCACATAAAAGCTATTCTCCTCCCCAGCACTTCCATTCAAGAGTCCCAGAGGGAAATCACAAATACGCTAGGTCAGCCTTACAAAAATCATTCTTTAAAAAAAACACAGTGAAAAAAAAACCCAAACCCCAAAACACTGGAGTGTGCAATATCTGAATTATTTCATAGTAACGTTGGAAAAGTAGTAGCTGAATAATTCTGTGGCTTGGTTGTTGTTTTCAAAACAATTTTGTAAAGTTGCATGAGAGGGAACAGAAACCTCTTGGTTAGGATTTGTAAACAGAAAACATCCTAAGGCTGCTGTTCCTCTTCTGCTGGATCTTTACTCTCAGGAATCCACCCGTAATTATCTTTGTAAATGGTCTGTGCTGCATGTGAAAGAAGGAAGGAAGGAAGGAAGGAAGAAACACCCTCCCCCCCCCAAAAAACCCCACAATTTGCTGAACAGAACACAGAAAAGTAAGTATTTTTGAAAATGTTTAATTTTCCAGGAGGGATGTCTCCAGTTTTTGGTTCTCTGGTACGCGGAAAGGGGAAAGTTACAGCTGCTTCAAGCACTATCAGCTCCATTTTACTGCCAAGATGACACACTTACACGTGAACTGCAGATATAAGAAACATTAGCATTCCTCAGTGTTGCTCTATGATTTTTGTAGGTTATATGCACAGCTTTTTCAGTGAAAGGCAAAAGATTAAATCATTAACAAAGGCTTTCTTTTCCTCATAGTTAAATCCGTCACTGAGCTTAAACAAAGGCTAAAGTTAAGGGGTTGGACTTACGACTCCCTTTCACTTCTACCACCCAGTTTATTGGCTTGACTTACAGGCTGTCATAGTCTTCATTCCTTCTGAACCCTTTCTGCATGACATCCATTCGCATAAGCAATCCCATGGCAATAGCAGGGATAATATTTAGCTCTCTAAACCAGAGCGTTCGTCCGTATTTCTCAAAAGTATGTCGGCTCTGAGTGCGACTGGTCAAGCTGCCACTTGAAATTCCTGCCTGGTGTCGTACACCATGATGGTGAATCTGCGCTGATTGCAGCAGCTTGAGTGAGTTTTCAGCTCATGTTTCTTTCACAGGAATGAGTGGAGCTCCTGGAGACCAAAGACTGACCTTCTGACTCCTTTTGCTTCCTCTAGCTCCTTCGCGATGCCTGGCTGACTTGCTCAGGCCTTTGTTTCCATGTTTCTCCTCATCACTTGCGTCCATTTCTTGCAAAATGGCACAGAACTGTTTATACAAATCTCAGAGCTGCTCAGAGAAAATTTTTAGACCTGCCATGTTTCAGCCATGAGGGTGAGATGTTCCAGACCAGGTGCCCTTCTTGGGATGATCTGCTCTGAAAAGTTTCATTCAAAATGTCTTCTTGAGAAAGTTAGGGATACAAAGTCCATTGCTTTTTTATGTATTTTTGAAAAGCAGTGGTTTTGAGAAGCTTCAGTGTCCTCGTGTTTAGATCAGAGGGGAAGCCCAGAGTTGGCCAGCCCCGGCGCGGTCCCACAGCCGCTGGGGGGGGTGAGTGGAGAGGGTCTGGTGGCAGGAGCCAAGTTTGACCGAGAGTCCAGATTACCAGGCAAGTCTGTAAGTGATGAGACAGGTTTGAGGTCAGGTTGAGTCTGCAGTTCAGGATCAAGTCCAGAGACAAACGCCGTGGTCGTTACACAGTCCAGAGATCACCAAGCATGTTCTTAGCATGGAGGAAAGCCTGAAGTTAAGCTAGAAAACCAGATCTGAGGGTTTTCTCAAAGAGCTCCGAGACGGGTGATTGGCCTCCTCGATCGTCTCTCTCCTCCCAGTGAGGTCCAGCCCCACCAGAACTTTCCAGCCTTCAGTAAAATGTCTGCAAGCCCATTTCCCCCTTGTGCTGAGTGGGGATGGTGCCCATGGCAGCACCCAGCCTGGCACCACAACACGCCCGAGCGGCAAGGACGCAGGACCTTCGCACAGCCCCTGGCAGGGATTTCCCCGGCCATTTCTCCTACAACATTTTCTGTTGAGTTCCCCTCAGCTGAAAAAGCATCAGAGCGCCATGTGCAGAAACTGTGAAGGTAATGGCTGCCTCGCTGTCCAGGAGAGATCATGAGTCGGGAGGCTCCCTATGGAAACGCAGAGCGTGCCTGCAAAACTAAAAGGCAAACGGCAGTACACTTGCAGGGGAGGCTCAGATTGTACTGATACACGGGTGGCTTTAAAAGGGGCGATTTACAGCTTGCATGTTTATGGGGAAAAAAAACGCATGACGGTTGCAAAGCCAGTTTTGGCTCGAAATTTTAATACGTATAAGTGGCAGAGACTAAGAGAAAAGGGTTGACTCATTCTTCTTGTGTGGGGAGGGATAGTGTGGAAAAGATACCAAATAACACCTAATAAAAAATAGGCAGTGGCGCATATAAATTAAGACGTTGGGAAGAGGTCTGGTAAAACTTTATTTTTTGGCACTAACAGCACACACCAAAAGGCTCGCTGAATATTGGAGGGGTTTCTTGAAAGAAAACTGAAAACTCCAATTGTAATAAAAGGAAATAGTTTTCTGACAGAGCAGTAAAAAGGTGCAACAACAGATGCCCTGATAAACATACCCAGTTGCCACAGGCACCTACAACGCATCCCCTAAACATGTTTTTTTGGCTGGCGAAGTGGAAAAATGGGCTAATCTAGGATTAAAGAAAATTGCATCCCACTTCGAATGTCTGGAGAATGCCTGAGTGGTATAAACTGTGTATCTTGGCCATTCCCGAATATATAGGCAAGCACTTGAGGAAAGGAGTTAGAACTGCATTTCCTCAGTCTCAAAACTCAGTTGCAGCCTCCAGTAAACTTGTATTTTTCCATCTAACACAGTTAGCAACTTGGATTCCTAATGGGGAAAAAAGATAGTAGCGAATAATAAAACGCAGAAGTGGTGACCGATGTCCCACACAGTAGCAGGTTTTCTCTAATCAGTTAGGTGGAACCACAGAGATACTAAACGCTAGTTTTTCCCTAAAAACAAAACACACAAACAAAGAAGCGAGCAACTGGGTAAAACAGCAGCCAGCGTGACTCTGTCATTCCTCTGAGCTCTAGGAGGGGCAGTAGCTTGAATTCCACAAATGCGAAAATGTTCCTCTATGTTTGCGTAGACATTTTGTGTTCAGCAAATGAGTTCTATTCATCTGACAAAGTGAACGTTTAAAAGATTTAGTGGAAAGATCTGGAAAGACCGTTTTTTAACCAGTTTTCTGATTTTGAAGGACTTCAAAGTACTTGGGAGGAGATATAATTGATTTGTAAGAAACTTGAGAACTATGATTTTTGTCACATTCCCTTTGGAATATTATGAATCGTTATGGTCAGTCAGAAATATTTGTGCAAAATTGCTAAGATTTCCTTAACGAACATATGATGTATTTTGTTCTTTTTATGTTGTATCGTAAGATGTTTTGGCTTTCTTTTTCATCCCAATCCTGTCTTAAATAAAAAAACAGGAGTAGAGAAACTCCTGTTTGTTCTACATAAGTAGTTTCTTAGGTGGATTCGTAATTAATCCAGAAGCATTTTATTACCAAAGAGGAACTGAATGATCACAAGAGTCCATACTTTGTCTTATATTTAAAACATGCAAATAGGAAATGTCACGTTATGTGATTTTGCCTATTTGAAAAGCCAGAAGTCTTTCTCGTCTGCATTAACATCATCAGTGTAAGATCTGTAACGTCTGCTTATTAACTTCCCAAGTATCCTTGCGGTAAAAAGCGTAGTACTTGTAAAAGGATGGATTGAATTGGATGCTAGAAGTCATTTCTGACTGACAAAGTTCTACAGATGATTGTGTTCATTCCTTTTCTTGTCTGTGTAAAAGATGACTTGTACACATGGGAGAGAATCACGGACAAAGCGGGACTATGTAACCGTGTGTTGCAGGTACGGACTTTCTGGGTTTTGACATCACTTGCTCTGATCGCGTACTCATCACGGCAAGACAGAAGAGAGAGCAGCTTAGATCAGCCTCATAAATGTTCTATAAGGTTCCTGATAGGTATGGGTAGAGCAGAAAGTGTGAGCTCCCATTGGGAAAGCCTTTGTCCCACATCAGCACGTGTGTATGTGTGGCCAAAGGGTGACTGCTCCCCAAATTTGCTTGGCATTACCTGCTTTAAAATAGCAGGTATAATAATGCTTAAACTGATGCAGAAGCACAGACATGCTACCTAAATAGAAATTATCACGTCTGATTCCTTCATTGAAATTAGGTGAATATATGACAAAATACGAAATTCTAAATATCATGAGAGGCAGGAGCTTTTCTGCTGTCAGATCACTGTAAGGAACTTTAAAAAGATTTAGTGTTAAATTTGCAGTTTTGTTTTCCTTAGATGTCCTGACTTGGCAGCATTCAGTTCCAAAAGTGTCTGGTTTTGGTACAAATGACTCATAAATAAAAACTTACTGTACAGGCTTTAAAGCTGGCGCATAGTTTTCCACAAAGCAAAATCATAAGGAACTTATTCTCCAAGTGGTCACACAAATACTGGAGTAAAAACACAGGGTGACTGGGGGATGGGATATAGGAGAGTTACTCACCTTAGTGCAGAGAGCTGAATTTAAAAGGTGGGGTCTTTTTTCTTTTTTTGCTTCTTTATTGCTTCTTTTAAAAGCAAAGTGCTCTAAAATCACATTCAGGCCAAACTAATTAAATATTTAAATTATTTGCGTTCCTTCGTTGCTGTTTGAATCCCAGGTACAAACCTCAGCTCAAGGACGCCTGTGGTGAGGGGTGCCAACAGAAATGTGGCAGACTAGTCAGTAAGAGAGCTTTAGCGATAGGACGGGAATCAGATTTTGCTGCTTTATGATAATAAATGAGGACTGAAAACAAACCTTTGCATAATTTCAGATTTTCCACATTTCAGACCTTTCCAGCCAGTTTATGGTTCCTGCACTCTGATTTCTGCTAAAAATAACAATAGTTGCCTCCCACTGATTTCGATCCACCGAAGGCAGGAAAAGCCGGAGTCCTGCTGCAGGGCAGGCTGCAGGGAGCTGCCAGAGTTTTAGCTGCCATTAGGTCTAACTTGTTGAGAGCAGAGCTGTACCTGAGATTTATAGCGGAGTCGTGCTGCTTTACCAAGTTAAACCTAGTCAGCAAGACACCAAAAACTGAGCAAGCAGGAACAAGAATGGGAGGTTATAGGAGAAATCTTCTCTCGCATGCCAAGACTGACGTAGTGGCGAACTGAAGTTGGGGTGAGGACAGCAGTAAAGAAGACTGGCTTTTTTCTTTATGGTGTGCCACAATGGCCACTATTTGGGATTTTGTCCCCCTTGGGCTCCGCTTCACAAACGGCATGAACCTTTCTACCAGCCGGGAGCCCGCAGGTCTCTGCCCTGGCCACCATTTTACAGGAGCCCACTGGAGACGAACTCACGTAGGCCTGCATCAGTCTCACGGCGGGCTGCCCTCTTCTCTGGTTCTCACCAGCTGCTGCCGCCCGCCGTTCATGTTTTCTGCTTCTTTAAAACCACAGATGAAAACTTGTTTTGGTCAACTAAGATCAAGTAAATGTAGCATAGTTCCATCCTTCCTGCCCCGCTGGGCTGGCCAGACGTGGAAACACCTGTCCTCCTTCATGTGCCGGCAAAGCTGCGGAAAATAACCCCACTGCCCTCTCACTTGAAAAAGGAAAGTATTCAGAGAGCAAATTCTCCTTCCAGTCAAACAGCGTGAATTACTCAAATTCTCATTTGATTTCAGCTTTTATGTTGACTGATCTGTCACCATATTAACATTCTGGAAATACACTACGTAAACTTCCACCCATTTGTTAAAGAAATTATGTAGACAGTGCAAAATAAAGCCTGTTTTCTCCAGGTAAAGCATTAGTCACCCTTGAAAAACTTGTCTTATTTCTAAATTCCTGCAGGCAATTTGTAAGAGTGAGTTATGTAGTAAGGACAAAAAAATACGCTTCCTAAGCTACATGCTGTAGACCAAACTCAGTGTAATACCTAAGTGACCGCAGAAAGATTTTATTTTTCTGAAAAAGAATTGAGAGAAAAATTATTCCAAGTCAGTGACAGTTTAAAAAGTCAAAGCAATGAACTGTTGTCAACCCTCAGATTTTGTCTGCCAGGAACCCGGAGCATTGGTGGTCCTGAGGATGGCTGCGGATGACTACTGATCCACAAACTCTGCTTGGGAATCACTTTTCCAAACCGTATCTGAAATTGTTACAACTTATAACTCCAATTTGGCTTCTGTATGAAAGGCAGCAATATGATATCACTGTGCAATTATTCACATGTTGTTTGGTTTGTTTGTTTTTTGGGGTTTTTTTTTGTGTCTAAGGACAGCTGACATTCTGGGTGTTTCCCTGATGAAGGCGTGTGAATGAATGCAGTGTCTGCAGCTAAAGCTAGGTATCGATTTACTTGGATATGGAAATACTGATGGACTTGACTTTTCCTTTGAAACCTGAAGACTGCTAAGTCAGCATTGTGACAGCTGTGCCTCCACTCACGTTTTGAACAAACTTTGTTTTGGATTCCTGGGCCTGACTGCTTCTTAGCTTTATATTTACTTTACACTTTAAAGTTCATGTTACAAGATAGGTGTTCCTGCCTCCTTTTTCTCCATTCTGTTATAATTGAAAAAATCTCAGCATCACACAAAGTTCACAGCGTTTACAGTTTGATTTTCTTCTTTTGGTTGGCCTGCCTCCAGAAAAGAAACAAATACTTTTTTTTTAAGTTCTTGGTTTTAGGTGTATTCTTTCAGAACGAATGGACTTTCCTACCCAGACTGTTGCCATTTGTTTCTCAAAAAGCCCAGAGTAATTCCTGTAAAGACAGCTTTCCTCTTTCATCTCATGACGTGCAGCCTGGTGTATGGATAGTTAAGGATAGTGGTATCCACCCAAACTCCCTCATTCCCAGGGAAGACTTTCTTTGGCTTCAATAATTAGCAATAATACTAATATAGTATTTTTCAATTCCAGTCTAATTGCATTCTGGTGACCAAGGGTGGTGTAGATTTTCATAAGTTTATCACCTATCTTTGCTTGCTGCTTTGTGAATTGCTGCAAGAACAAAAGGTTTGGTACCAAACGGTGTTAGGTTACACATAACATAGCCCGGGAGAATTTCTTCATTGCTACTTCCACCCTTGTGCAGTAAGACTGGAAGATCTGTTTTCTCAGTGAAGGTGTTAGTTACTCCTTTCACAGGTGACACCCCGTGCCTTATGAACCTGTACAGCATATCTACTCTGTTCCGGGACTGCAGGAAAGCTTACATGCTGAGTAAGAGAGAAATGTAGCTGTACTCTTTGGGAAGCCCATGTGCTTAGCAGCCTTTACACGCTTTCTGCACATGAGTATTGAAGCCTTACTGCCCTGAATAGGTCCAGAAGACAGGATCTAACAGCTTTGGTCCAGGCACATTAGATTAGGAAAAATAATCTAATATAATTACAGCTTAAGTCTGGGGAGTTTGTTTTTGCCATCATATCTGATGAACGCTTGGTTTTTGGCTCTCTGTTCTCTAGTTTTCTGCCCCCATCTAGCATAGAGTAATTTTAGATACAAGACTGATACAAAAAGGAAAGGGAGAAAACAACCATTTGGAGACCACTTCATGAAAACCAAGACAAACATGTGCTGATTAGATGACATTAGATGGAGGAGTATCAGTCATTCAGAAGGATGTTATGCACAGGATACCTTTGAAACTTTCCATCCAGCAGTCTTTATTGTTGAATCTGGATACATGATCCAGATCACATTTAGATAGTTCTGACTGATACCTCATGAGGTAAGATATGTTTTTTGAAGCTATTCCAACTGCCAGGTCAAAGACGAGGTCACATATGCAGACCGGACTGATGAAGACAGCTGTCCAAGACTTCTACATCTTCAGCCTTACGAACGTTGAAAACTTAACCTGCCAGGTCTCCTGGGCATTTCAACACTGTTGCCATAAAGGTATCAGCAAGCTCTTTTGTTTTTGTACTTCCCTGTAGTTTTGGCAGAGAACTCTCCTGTAGTTTTTGGCAGAGTGTAAATGAGCACAGAACTTCTGTTAGCTTCGGCTCTGGGTTCTCTTGCAAATGAATATGTTTTTATCAGTCGTGCTTTACATGAAGCACCACCTCTGGATAAGAGATTGAAAATGATGATAAATGGAGTGCCAGTTGTAATCTGATAATTAACCCAGGGTGTCAACCTGATCTCTGCGATACCCTTAGTGTTCTGTCATTGTACAGTACAGACAGATAGTTAATTCTTTTCAGGATAAGCTCATTTTCATTGTTTCACAGCAGTGCAAAGAATCCATGGCCAGTCCTTCAAACATACCTAGGCTCAACTGTAAGCATGTATGTATTTGTAGAACTGAAGACAAATTTTAGTTAATGCATTCAAGTGCTGGACAGGTGATGACAAACAGGAAACAGCGATTACACAGACCAGCTCCACCAGTAACATGTGTGCACTGTGTATTTCAATACTCGGTAGATAAAAGTGGTGTCGGTAACCACTGGTCTTTACCTGCCTCATAAGTTTCTGACAAACAAAAATAGTAAGCAGGGTTTTTTCCTGCAAATGGATCTCAAAGGGCTTTTCAAGGTAGTTCACAATAAGCAGATAAGCATGACAGGAACAGAATGTGATTTAAATCCAAGCAAAGTACAAAGATTCCGCAGGATTTTGAAGGTGTTGAATGAGTCCTCTCATAAACAGCCTTCTTAACACGGCAGCTACCATGTGCCATGGTTAGGAGATCTCATTTTCCTCCTGAGGCCAAATTTAAGTACCCTCAGTCTCTACTCCTTCTCTCCAATGAATCTGAAAAGGGCAACTGCTGTCTAGGCCACTGCTCAGTCTGGTTCTTCATCTCTCATAATTGCACCATTATCACCCATAAGGAACCCATTAATGTGGAAGAGGTTTTGAAACCAAAGCCTCTCTTTTCAGAGCCCTGATCTAAGAATGCTTTAAGGGTATATGCCAGCTCGAGAATCAGATTCATTTTGGTTCTGGGAATCAAACCACAGCCTCTGAAAAACAATGGAATTCACAGCTCATTCCAGAAAGTTAAGCAATAGCCTCAGCTTTTTGCTAAAAGAAGACTCTTAAGGTTTGATGTAACATCAGAGGAGCTAATTCAGATCTAATATCAATACTTGTTTTTTGAACACTTTAGCCTTAACACAAACAAATTCTCACTTCGTAATTTTCCTTCCTAGGGCCTTCTTTTGGAATATCCTGCAGGCAGATGTCCTACTTAACAGGAGACCCCTCATATTCTGCCAATTTCCAGCTATGTTTAAGTGTTTACTGATGGAGAACACTTCAACCATTAGGCAAAGAATCCTCTCTTTCTGTGTGGCACGCCAGATGTCAGCTGCAATACCATCTGCAGAAAGACACGCTGTCTTAAGGCTACCTGGGCAGTAGTATGATGAGCTTAGTCACTCCTGCCTTATTTGAAACAGCACCGTCCCTATCTGGAAGTAGATGTTAAGAAATAACGAGCTGTATACAAAGCAGCATGTTGTGCGCAGAGTGGAGTGGCAGAGGAAAACTGTAGTTTACACTGCACCAGCAGAAGAATTGCTGTGACCAATATGGAGGATCACGAGCAGCAGCAAACATAACATGATCTCAAGGGAACGGACATTTCAGAATGTGACTGGATTTGTATTTCAAGCTTAAGAGGATTCATTACAAAAATATTTGCTCCCATCACTGCAAAGGTAGATGCCAGAAGTAGCCAGCTACTCTGACCTTTATAAGCAGCCAGGAAATAACATAAGCCTAAATCATGCCAGTTTGTTCTAGGATCTTAAACTGCGCTTCTGATAAGAGGTGGTAGCAAAATAGGTGGAGGAAAGATGACACCAATTGCTATGCTTTAGAAAGAAGTGGGTCTAAAAACAAAGTAAAAAAATACCAGGGGAAAAAAGTGACAAAAATGGCTAGGTTTCCTGAGAGGAACTTGCCCTGGAATGCATGTCCTGTTTACAGTATCTGCTGTAAACTTCAGCCTCATACAGACCTGCCCAGGTCTGGTGTAGCTGTACACAGCCGAAACAAATCTACGTCTGTGTGCCTGTTCATGCACAGCGTCAGAAAGAAGATCACAAGCTGTAAGTGAAGTTGGTTTAAGAGCAGGTTTAATGATTACACTTTAATTACTAGTGAATCAACTGGTCTCTGTTCAACTTTGTGCAAATCTGAGACGAGTAAGTTTGTTAAAAAAATATTTTTAAATCCTAGGAAGTTAAAGGCACTAAAGTAGCCATAAATAAACGTTGAAGAGTAAAACTAGATGTTGAAAAACAGACTCCCCAGATATGTTGGACAAGAGCCTACAAAAGCTTTCAAAAGTATTTTCTTCAAAACACTATGAAAGTTAACAGGAAACGCTCTATAGGAAACTTCATGATAATTATAAAGATGTTGTTTGGCACTTTCTGAATAATGTGTTCCCTTCTTTAAAGAAAACAATACTGACAATTCACAATAGCCCAAAAATAAATGCTCAGGGAGGCAACAAACTTATGCTAAGACGCGAGTTCAGATTAGCAATATTTTGTGTTAAACAGCAGTTTAGCAGCAGGCTAACAGAACTTCCCTCTATGCAGGGTATTTAGGAGATGAGAATTAATTCCATAGGTTTGGCTGGATGAAGTACGGCGCACGTTTGATTGATCCTAATGCAGCCCAGTATAAACACACAGGTAAGAAAAGCCATCTCCACCCTTTTCTGCTGGAGTGTCTATCCTCCTTCTGACTGCCAACAGATGTGTTAAGACTTCATTACGTATTATTTGATGGGTGGCCATTTACGTTGTGGCTCTTCCAGTTGCGTCAGCATAATTCTCCTCCCTTTCCTCCTCCCTAGAGCAGTACTGGTCCATTAGACTCACCAGAGGTTTGTAGTTCTGGATCTGTTTTATTTCCAGTTCCAATGGTTTTCTTTCCTGTTTTTTAAATTTGATTTTTTTTTTTTTTTTTTTAATTTTCAGTGATGAGCATGAGTCTCCTGACTTAGGTTTCTGTTTTCCCATCTTGTGATGTGGAGGGTTCTTGTGCGTTGACTCCTTGAGATGTATTTCAGCCATCCCTTGGCTGCCGGGAGTGGAGAACCCATCATAATCCAGCAAACCCTCCTTGCACCTCAGTGACACCCTTTTCAGAGCCTCTCACATGGCACCAGAGACAGGAGCAGATCACCACAAACATCTTTCCTGTGTAGCGCATTCCTTAGTGTTTCATTTCAGATGTTCTGTTCTTCTTCTAGCTCTGTCATTTTGCTGGCAAAAAACTCTCGTGTGTTCCCTATGGGGCTGCCAAACAAGCTGGTGTCTTCCCACCAGAAGCTACATGAGGACCTTTACAAGCAAGCACGATCTCCTGTTTCCCCAAATTCTACACTGAAAATCCACAGAAGGGAGAAATCCTCCTGGCTCTGACTGATCTGCTGCAATCTGTGAGCAGGTAGCAATTCTCCAGGTCCTCTGACTGCAGCTATAACGTAACTTTGCTCCTAAGAAACCCACCAAGCTATTGATCCTCAGTATCTGGAAACTGGAGTAAAGTGCTTCCTGCTCCCTCTATGTAATGTGCTGTCATTTAATGCAATTGATTGTATATACATTCCTTACAGGATAATAAAGAGCTCTTTATGTTTTTCTTTATTTCCGCTGAGGCCAGTGACAAGTGGCACGTTCATTTCCCCAAGGTCTGAGGCAAACTTCTGTAGTCCTACCTTTTCCTTCCCATCTTTTCTCATATGAGGACTCTCCTCTTCCTCACTTGTTCCCTCAGCTTCTAAACTTTAGACCTGTTTCTGAATCTGCGTGTCTTGAGAGTAACTGATAAAAATGCAGGGGAACTGCTGATTCTGTCATAAGGTTACATAATTTAGTATTCCAGATCATGAGCCATCTCCAGCTCCCCTTGAAGAAAGTTGAAGGATCACTAATTCCCGTTTAGCCACGCCACTTAACTGCTGCCATGATTTATGGGATGCTTTCAATAACCCATCCATGATATTGCTAGGGTTTTGGTTTCTGAGATTTCTGTATTTTCCCAAAACCCAGAGTTATGTGCAAAGGCAGTGTTTGTATTCTTTCTAAAAATCTGGGACTTACCTGTCCCCAGTGCTGAGCTGAATGCTTGATGCACAGCGCCTTCTGCTCGCTGAATGTAACTACGTGGTTTGAGAGTCAACCCCCTTTCATCCTTCAACCCCTACTCAAGAAGACTCAGTGGTCTGCAGGACTGCATTTTTACTCCAGAAATTGTTTTTTATTTGTCTGTTTGTGCATTTTTCCGTATTGAATTTTTATCTGAGAGTGCAATGAACAGTTTCCAACTCCGTCTTTCTTTAGTTTCCTCTCACTCCTCTTTAGTCCTAACATTGTTAAATATTTTTGCAACCAGAAGGTATTTTTGGAGTGAATCTACTGCCATGACTTTCTGTTTTCAATGGCAACGCTCAGTTCTGGCTGCCATGAGCAGAGACAAGATGCCATGTAAAACTGCAAGTTGATTTTTAAAAAATCTGATTATATAATGTTGTACCATTCCTTTTGGTTGAAATTCCAGGAAAGTAGCAATAAGGATTTTGTATTGCTTACCCCAAACAGTAAGCATGTTTTAAATTCAGTTCAAGACTATAAAGCTACGCTAATACAACAATAATGTTCAAAATTTAAAGCTGTTTGGCAAGGAGACGTACTGAGAAAATGTCAGCTTCACCCTTTGACAGCACTGGCAATCACCCTTTAAAATCTGCTATAATACTATAATTACCCCAAATATTTGGTTTAAACACTTTTAAGCTAACCAGCCATGCCAGCTGTAGGCAGGATCTCAGTTGACAGTTGATTTTGGTCGGCAGTCAGGTCAGAGAGCACCTATGACTTACTACCTGCATACGTTTAAATTCCCCAGATATCAGACTGAGACCACAAAATGGAGGAAAGTAAGGCTAATTTGTTGACTGTCATGAAGAAAGATGAAATCTGGAACAGAATCATAGAAACCACATCCTAATACTAACATACTAGAAAAGCCGTTTGCCAACACAATTTGTGTGAATTGAGTATTAGGTAACACAGAAGGACAGAGGACAAAGGGAGAAATAAGAAATGGCGCCATCTCCATGCCCCCAAAACCGAGAGGAAGCCATGCCAATGGAAAGCTTCCACGCTCCTGAGAAAGCGAGTGCTGGCTGAAGCCTGTCTCCTGATTCCTCAGTTGCTTCTAAGACTGTTACAGCTGCTCCGGGACTTCTCTGATCTTGCCACAGTGCCATGATCTTTACACACAACAGCTTTTGCACTGAATTTTGGATTAAATGTTGTTAGAGGCTTAATCAAAACTACATCCTTTTGAGATCTGTGGCATTGGTTCTGATACCTCATGTCTAAACACTGCGCTTTGAACGCTCCACTTCCATTTCTTCAATAAGGAAACAAGTTGGGTTTTAAGGAGCGGGGCAGAACAAGCAGAGAGTCTTAGAGCTTGATGTCTCCTTCAAACTGGCTTACAGAGAAATAACTTGTTTTCCAGATCCATCCCTGAGGTTGTTCTGCTCACTCCAGAAGCTACCCAGGCAACATCCTCAGGCACTTGCACTTGCTGAGCAGAGTGAGAAATACTAACAATTAAAGCCAGTAAAAGGCTCACGATCTGATTTTAGTTGATTAAAGGTAAGATCACTTTTCCTTCAAGTCAAGTTTCTTATCTCCTATTGAATTTGGATTTTCAAAGGTTAAATTGCTCTCTGTAAGAACAGAGTGATACCTCATCAGGAGGAATTTTTGAACGTTACGTTTTTGCCTTAAGATCAAGAGCCATGGTCAAAATCAGTTCTAAGCAGTAAAACCAACAAGATTTTATGTGTAAGCCTAGTGAAAGTACAAATCTGTAAAACATTCTATTTATCACGTTTTAAAGGAAAAAAGTTCAGAAATTATTTTAGTATGAAAAACTATCCTGAGGAAGAGACTAGCAATTGTCTAAAACACTCTTTATGGTAATCCCAAAAGAATAGTTTTTTACTTTCCCAGGTCACCTATATGAATGAAAGCTAGCACAGATTACTGGAAAAAACAGAGCCAGCCTAGAAATGCTGGGATATGACAAAGCCTAGCTGCGCAAGCCTTTGTTTCAGAGGGTTTGATTGGAGCGTGGTCAAGGCTTTTGAACCATCTACACACTGGATGTTTAAGGGGGAAGCTGGTTGATTTGAATAAAAAAAATTCCTTTGAATTATAGTATTGCTAAACAGTTGCATCACCCAGTCACCCATTGACAGAAGATAAATAGTTCCAGATTTTAGCTAAAATGAATAAAGATCAAAAAGAGCCATTATGCACAACGATAAAAGCTCAGGCACGTATTATATCTCATTAGCAGCGTTACTTCCTTTTTTCCTGGTTAGAATTTCCCTAGTCTTCCACAAGACCCTTAAGATTAACTTTAAGCTATTGACTTTTTGCGTGGTTTCTGCTTTTGCCAAGCAAAACAACACAAAACCAAACCCCTGTGGCAGACAGATTAGCTTCTCCTACCGACCTGCCTCTGCCTGTGACGTTGCACCCTTGAGTGACGCCTGCTGTCACCACCTTACCAAGCTGGCGTCAGTCTGTGCTGCTGCCACTCTTTCTTCGCATTGCCACAGCAAAATACTCTTCAATAATGCAAAGCAAAAGAAAAAAAGTCCATGAAAATCATCTATTGTCTTTCAACTATTGGATGGAGCTTAAGAGGAACAAAAGATACCTCTTTGCTAGGAGATCCGTCAACTGCTAATGTCTATAACGAAGGCAGAGCTACAGGGACTGTTCCTGCAGCTCTTGTGATGAAAGTCTCAATGTTCGTCAGAGAAACCTTCTTTCAAATGTACCTTCCACTTACAATGAATTTTATGGTGTGTGCTGGGAGAGGAGCCATGTTGCGGAGTAAGAAGTGTCTGTCAACGACAAAGTATTCATATTTTGTTAAAGTACTTTCTATATTTATTAAAAAAAAAATCCATGCAACACTTGATGAGAGTTTTTAGAGGAATATCTAAGCTCGGAGTGGCTTGCATAAGACCGAGAATTCTGAACTTGTAGAATTCCAGGTAAAATAACAACTGTTCAGAGGCCTGGATTATTGCTACACTTCACAGAAGACGGTGCAAAAAATACTATCCCAGTGTTCAGTTCAGCAAGGAAATAACTGAAAACAGACACATTATATGTAAACAAAAGGGAATTTTAAATAGATACTGCAGCTGCCTTTGAATTTTTTTTACAACCTGACCTGTCACTGTTTCTGGGTGCAAAATGGCTAAAATTTTGAAATGTTAAAATCTTGTTCTTTTTATATTGTTATCTCTTGAAAATAACGTCTATATTGTCTTCTGATGCTCCACTGCAAACTGACAGAAGTCTACTGAAGCTACTGAGTAAAACGTACCCTTTGTAATAGGGTAGGAAAAACTTCCCAGGGGAAGTGGCTTCATGATGACAGCGGAATTGCAGCTTTTGCCAGAGGTAACTACAGCAAGTGGCTCCTTTGATTTTAGACAAATTAATTTGAATACTGAAGTTGCTATGAAACTATGTGTTTCAGCAGCAAAACATATTTGCTTAGATTAAGGCAGGAAGGGATGGCAAGAAAACTTAGATCTGACTTGTTTTCCACGAAGGCATAATAAAAAACATCATTTCACTGGGCCTCCAGATGACTATTAAAAACAGTTAAAGCTACCTACAAAACTATTGTACTTGCCAGCCTGAACGTGGAAAATGAACCCTGATCATGTAGTCTGCTAGTGCCATCTATTGTGTACAGGGAAAAATACAGTTACCGAATGTGGAAGTTGCCTATTTTGTCTTTAAAATGTGAGAAATACTCTTTCTGCGTTACAGTACCTATTAGAAAACATAGCCAAGCTCATAAAATTACTTGTTTTTTATAAAATGCAGCAATTATCACTTCTGTGTATTACAGCAATGTACAGTATTCTACCCACTGTCAGGCTTCATCATGCCAATACCATTCTTGTCTGCATGTATGGATCACACAGGCAAGCACACACAAATGCAAAGACAGAACCAACCGTGATAGTTTTACTCAAAGCTACAGAAATCTTGTAAATTAAAACCTATTGCTACTTCCTTATGTTAAATTTCTCCCAAATAAAGGGACATTAGTTCATCTTCCAAGGAAAAGAACACTACCCATTCTTAAAGGGGTTAAAAAAAAATAAAATCCAAGCACTGTGATGCCTTTCACCATTTCTTGGAGCAAAACAGCTCTTCCAGCGAGACTATTTGTAGTGGACATTGTAAATCACTAGGATCAGCTCACCAACCCCAGACACTCTGCAGTCTTCAAGCAGACCCTCCAAAACCCAATGGCTTGTGAAAGGGTGGTGTCAATATTGAGATTAAGTCTCTGTATTTACAGAGCAGTTTAACATACCAAGCTCTTGAATGTCTTCAAACTTCATACTGAATTGTCCAAACCTTACTGACATATATTGCCATAATCCCTCTAGTCTGCTTGAAAATTTTGCAACCAGTACTACCACCAAATAATAAAGCCTTTGACATCAAGACAGTTTTACTACTATCAAATACACGCTGCTGTCAGAGATAAGGCAGTATGCAAATAGAGCAGATCAGAAATAAAAATTTGGAATACCTTATGAGGAAAAAAAAAAAGGTGCACTATGTGTTGATCACTGGCTGAGCACACACGGCAGAGAAGAGCAGAGACAGTAACAGCGTCCGAAGACAAAGCAGGGTTTAGGTATGTTGAGGCCATTGAGTTTCATCCTTTCATGATTTGGAACTGTGATAGAGACCTCAATGGTAGGATTTCATCAGTAGATTCAGCTGCACAACCTAGAAAAATCAGGCACTGCACTTTCGGAAGGGTTAGAGAAGTGATTTAGTGTAATCACTAAAAATAACTGTCATGTGATTTATTGCAGTTTATTCAAAAGAAGTTTCTCAATCAGTCACGATGGGCTGACAAACAGAAAACATCATGCAAACAGAGTAGATGGTAAAAATATTTCTAGTATTGCTCCCAAGAAAAAACCAGGTGTTTCTTGTTGCTAAGAAATGTGAAAATACAGAAAAAAGGGTCTGTGCAAAGGAAGTGTACTGTGACATTATCTGTACTAACCTGAAGAAAACATTTGATTGTAAAAAGTTAAATACCATTATTTAACAAGAGTCATCTACTGCTAGAATGATACAACTTGGTAGAGGAAAATATTTTTCAATTGCTTTCCACATGTCAACTCATCTTTAAACTGAAAAACAGTTAGGACTGTGACTGAAAAGCTGCCTGGAACCAGAGAATAATCAAAGTCCTTTCAACAGTTGTTCACAGCACCAATGAAAAGCCAATAACCCACTGTCTCCACCCGCATGTAGATGCATGGTCATAGTTTTGGCCTAACAAATTAAATAAAAAGGCAACTGTTGGCTACGCATTCTTTTGGTGATGGCTGTAACTCATATAAAAATGTACATGATAAAGCTTGGAAAAATGGGAAGGATTTCATTTGGTAGTTCTTCAGTACTTGAATTAACACGTTGATGTCAGCAAGCAAGATTATCTTGATTTAGCCACTTTTGGAAAAAATTTTTGTGGGTTTTTTTGTCTTTAGGAGACTGTAAGCACTGTAAAGGTTCACAGGAACCTGGATATGATTCTTTTGAGGCAGATAGAGTACTAAGAGGTAAGTGGGAACTTGTTTCAGGAGCCTTGTATTGGGATGGTGATTTAATGTTTTTTCAGAGTTCTCTCACCTTGAAACTTGTGAAATTTATTGTGGTGATTTCCTGCCTAAATCAGAACAAGACAAAGAATTCTCTTCCTGTTTAAGTTTACTTGGATTCACTGTAAAAACACTAATATAGTTAAGGCTGAACTTCAAGTTAACTTAATTTCTTTTATTCATGTAAAATGTTTAGTAAATTGATGAGCTGAAATCTCATATCTGGTATCATTTGAAATAACAACTTCAAGCTCCTTACACTTCAGTTTAAGCAAGCTAGGAATTAAAAGTAATACAAGAACAATAATTGCACTAAGAAATACGGTCTTTTCTTAACATGGCCTTCAAGATAACAGTATGTCACTTTTTATGGTTGGTATACTTTTTCTTGTATTTCTGATCTCCACTTGAAGGAACATGTGCCCCCTGCAGGATACCTAATAAGTAAGACGTAAGTGCTGCATTTAGTCAGCACTAGATTCGATTTTTAACCTGATTGTAACTATAAAACTCTGCAAGATAACCTGAATACTGTGGACAGAAAATCTGCCAGTGAAAAACATTTTTACTATTTTAATTTGGAAGAACTTATAAAGAAAACGTGGACTCTTTAAGTTGTGAAACAGCTGAATTTAATACAGTTAAAACACACATTAAAGGAAATATCAACAGACGACTAGTCTTCAAACATCACTGTCCACGCATTTGTTTTATCCCATAGAAAATTAGCAACTGAAAAATCATCAATATTTGTGTATAAACTATGATAGACCATGCAAATGTAATTTTCAGAGAACTTGATTGATAGCCAAGTGGTTAATGCTCTAAATGGAGGTAGTGAATTAGTTCACGAAAGACCCTTTTGCCTCCAGATACTTGTAATATCTGACTTCTCAGCTAGATCCTTTCCAAGTCTTTCATTATAGAAGTAAGTTCATAGCAGCAAATATGCCATATCTTAACTACAGAAACTTTCCAGGATTTTTTTTCTTATTATCTTTTGGATATGTCCAAAATGGAAGAGCTGAGGAGATCAAACGTCTTTGAATGACTTTCAAGTGCTTCTACAGATTGCTTCTATTACAGTATTCTTAATATATCAAACAGTATAAAAAATACAAAATATTGCAAAAAGGTAGCAGGAACTTTGATCAGTTTTCAAAATGTTTTAGTGGTTGCTGTTATAGATGTTGCAGAGTTAATGGCATGGGTTCTTTATATAACTTTGAAAATCCCTCTCCCTCTGCAACATTTTCTATAAGTAAAAAGAAACCTAGAATGTTCATATATATATAAAATATAATTTTCTCTACTATCAGGAGTCGTTGAGTATTTCTGTTGATATCCTTAAAGAAAGTCTCTAAAAGAAAAATAAAACAAGATCAGCTTAAGATAAATTAATTTTACAGTTCTGTGATAAATTAAGTACAAGGAGATAAAAAAACTACATTTAAGTGAAATACATACTCTGAGAAATTTAAAAAAAAAGAAGGCTTGTTTTTCTTACAGTCTGTCAGGGTTTTTTTCTGAATTAGTAGTTTGGTTTTCTGTGATAATAGTTTAGGACAAAAAGAGGATAGAATCTAAAAAAATCTTTCTCTCATTGTCAAACACTAACACTAGATTTCATGCTGTTTTATAGCCTGTAATTTAAAATGTCTGTATTTCTATTTAGTTTAATTCCATCCCTTTCTCTTATGTTCACAATATTTACATATAGTTAAATTTTCAGTGTTGAACACTTTGCGATCTGTGATCTGAGGCAGACTTATCAACAACGAGGACTACAGCATTGTCTGCAAATACGTATCTCCAAAGCAAGAGTATGACTTTCAATAAAACAGATACCATCATATATGCAGATGTCAGAGAGTGATGGACTGGCAATCAATACCTCCCCCACAAAATTGTAAATTTAATGATGCATGCGTTTCTGAATGGTACTCTGGTATTTTTCACAGCTTGAGAAGGCTATTATATGCCTTTAAGATAATGCATTGTGTAATTTTGAACAATTATTTTTTTTTAAAGAAGCATTTTGTTCTGCAGAACCTAGCTTATTTTTAATAAGGGAAAGCCCTACAGCCATGGTCTATTCAGTACAATGAGTCAAAACCAGGTGTAGAAATGTTTGCTATCAGTTAGCCAAACATGTTACCTCTGAATCCTTAGCTGAAAATTTATTTCTGTATATGTTTATGAAAGTTACGTACAGACTATACATAAGCATTAACCACTTCCATGCTAAGCAAACATGTAAGGGAAGAAGCAAGTAAACTAATTACAAAGTTTTACATCATTTGATGTCAAACTTCGGTTTTATGCTAGAGGACTTAAGAGGGGTCTCACCATTTTTCCTCCTTTGCCACCTCCACAAATTCTGGATATGGTTTCCAGCAATTTATCGCAGCACCAACTGGCTCACATACGTGATCTCGATTATTAGTTCTACCGGTATACAAGTACTTGGATCTAGTTTTCGACTTCCTGGGACTTGTGTGAGGCAATGGTACATATGAAAGACCAACATATGGGGTCTGACATCTACAGTGATTACAACTGAGTTAGTTCTTCTTTGTGATTATGGTGTAAAGCACCAGTTCTCAGTCTTTTCTACCTTAAGCTCTCTAGTCCAGTCTTGCAAAGATCTAACTACTTTATGGGGGAAACAAAAATCCAGAAGTCTGAGAAGGATAAGGAGGCCATGATCATCCTAACACCTACAGTAATATCCAAGAGGTTTTGTCCTCAAATCTCCACAAGGCACTTGCCATCAGCAATATTTTTTATATTTTTTTACAAGTTCTTTTGCCAAAGTTAAGCTTCACACATTGGTATTTTCAGCATTTTGTATCCTTGTACCAAACAAAAACCCAACGAAACACTGCAGCTAGAACATGCTGTGTAAACAAGAGTTGGCAAGGCAAAGCTTGGGGAAGTTCAAGGCATGCCTTTCACAAATCATATAAAAGTGTTGACTTTTTACCTAACATTTTCTCTTCCTTAAAGTCAGGCTTGATGCAACACAAGATCCAGCTACCCAAACCAGAAGGTTTTCATGTTAATACATTTGAAAAAGTATTTGATATTCTTTGCATTGTGAGGGAACAGATAGCAAAATGTGTAATTTTTAAAAAGAAAGGAAATGTCTATAGTTGAAATGCATTGAATTGTTATGTAAAATTCCTCAGGTAGAAGGAAACGCAGTTTTAGTTGCATCATTTATTTTGGTATCATGTCACCTTTAGAGGACCTCTTTCTACAAAAAGATTGGTAAATAAGTAGAAGACATTAATTTACTGGATAATTTTCAAGACCAGAGACCTATTAAACTATTAAGCTGATTTATAAAACTGATTTTTATGTTTAAAACCCAGGGGAAAAATATTCATTAGGTAGACAGAAATCAGTTCTGTGACTGATAAAATATGTTTCTGTATAGCTTTGGTGTATATAGCTGAGATAAAGAATGGTAATTTTCTATTGCATTTGTTGTTATACAATTCATAGCACTTCATAGTCACTGCTAAAATATGTAGATACCAACCTGAAAATCTCTAATGAATGTTAAAAAGAAGAAGATAAAACCAAAGGCCACTGTCCATTCACAGATCGCACTCACAAAATGATAAGTATAATCCTGATGGAATGAGACATAAAACAAAATTTCAGATAAAACAGCTAAACAAAATAACTGTGGGATGTTATAAAAATAGACATTTCCTTCTGTAAATTCAACAAATATTCTAAGACTTCTGACTCATCATCCCAATACCCTGTTGTATAAAAGTCAATTCAGATTTAGTTTTTACAGAATGGTAAGCATATTTATCAAGGTTGCATATGTTCCATTATGCAACGTCTTGTGAAATAACATAAAAAAATAGTACAAGAAAACTACAATAAGCACAAGATCAAAACATAGCTTGAATCTGCACCACTAAAATTTTAGTTCACATGTGAAGGATACCAAAGTCCCATATTTAAAATTTTTACTCAGGGCCACTGAGTTCCGTAGTACTGTCCCTTACAGAAAATTCTCACGCTGTTTTAAAATGGAGGGCTACCCTTGTATGACAGTTCCTGACCAGACCTTTAAGTAGATCATCATAGAAAACTTACGTAATATGACACAAACAGAATGTAAAGTATTTCTTAACATGCCAACAACAACAAATATGTCATGTTTCAGTAAAAACATTTTCTCATCCTTGCATCTCAAGTAAAAAAAAACCCAAAACCTCAAGAGGTAGATATGACTAAGATTATCTAACTTGTGAAGATTTATCTCACAGCTGCCTTGCCACTGTCTGGTTGAAGTACATTTGCCACTATTGCTTTTATTATGCTCTTCAAGCGGGATACACTCTCTGCGTTATTTAACCTGTTTTTTGAATACCTCCATGTGGCAAACTTTGTCCAGAAAGAAAACTTACCTTTCATAGTTATCATTCCGAGAACACTGAAATAAATTCAAATACCTGATATTGACTTCAGCATGCTTCACGTTGGACCCCTAATGTCATCACAACAGTAAAGACTCTTTAATAAAGAACGGCGAAAAAGCTGAGAAAACCAATGTTGTAAAAAACCTCCAAAACTTCAGGATCAAACTGGTCAACTTTCGTTTCATGTGTGAAGTTCATTTTCAAGAAATGTGACCATAAAAGGAAGTAGAACAACTCACTTCCAGAATATTTTAATTTATTTTTACAATTTATTCTATGGGTAAGTTTCAAAAGCTTGGTTAAAATGAAAGTCTGGCTCTTTGAAGATTTACCCATATGTGACACGTTACCCAAGCCGCAGACAGTTTTCTGATGAGGAAATAACTGGAAACCAGCACTGCACAAATTGGTGAGATTTCACAAATCTGTTCATGATGATGGGCTATTTAGAGTCTCTGAAGTGTTTGTACGATATACACTTTCAGATAAACATAACAGCATCCTTCAAATAAAATGATACAGGGTAAGTTGGCTATCTCATGAGATTTTACCTTTTCACCTGGAGTCCAATCAATTTTTGTGATGGAAATTCGTGAAGCAAACACAATCACTGGGAAAAATACAGTGTAAAGGAAACTATAAATTTTTAGTGAGCAATAGTGAAAATATCTGCTTACAAAAAAAGACCCCATCTCCCCCTTCTGCAGCACAGGAGATCCTCAACAATCAGAATGTCAAATCAAAGTATTAAGAAGACAAGTAAATGAAACACATGATTGGAAGGTAACTGATAGTGGCAATCAAAACAAACTTCTGCACAAATAAAGGTTTCTGTGCGTTCTTCCAAAGTACAGAGGGTAAGGGGAAACACTCCAAAACTTAGATCACATTCTTGATTGAGAACTGCACGAGCAGAGTCCTGCATCATTGGAAGGGGAACCATGTTGGTTTCCACTGGTCCACAACAGGTGCCTTGATATATTTGTACAACTTTCTCTCAGGCCTGGGGGCCTCTTTAAAAGCCCTTTCACAGCTGCTGAAACTTTTCAACACTGGTAGGTCACCTAAAGCCCAACAAAATCAATGGGATGACTCTGATTTCAGCAGGCTGTGGGGAAAGCCAGGAAGTGTGTCAACTGCGTCTCTAGAGGAAGCATCTAATGAAGACAAGCACCTATCGACACGATCCAAAGCATCTGCTTAGGCTTGAAGGAAATCTTGTGTATGCCAACTGTATTTTACACGTCCATGTGTTAGGTTCATTTCAGAAGCAGCGTGCCCCTTTTGCAGGTCTTTCTCCATACCCTGCCTCAAATGGAGGAGGCTGGAAAGTTGGTCTGCCTAACTTGCTGAGGTCCCTTCCTATCTGAATTACCATATGATCCCATGAAGGATACTGGGGCATTAGATTTAAATATACCACTTAAAGAAGCAATACAGCTTTTTTAGAAAGACTCTGAAACTCATCTTTATGCTATTAATGGTGTCTTGACATGCTATATGCATTATTATAGCAGAAATATTAGACAACCCTAAGCAAAGATTGTGACCTCATTTTCATGCTTTATCAGCAATGGTTTAACTTAAAAGGAAAATCATGAATGCATAAAGGGAAAACTGTGGGATACACCATAAAGGATACTGGGAATGAAAGCAATGCATGATATTACAGATATGGCCATCCTTATGTGACACACAAAGTAAGTATTCCATTGTGGACAGGACTTGTAAGAGATTATAGACTGAAGTGTAATGTATACAACACCCGAGCCAAATGCCACCAAAGCTCCTATGTCGTGGACACTGGGAACAGACAGCTCCTGGAAAGAGAATCAGCACAATGGTTAGCTGCTACTATTTGTGCAGCGGTAGGAATCACTGAGCCCTGAGAAGACGGTAGCCACATTATGCTGGGCACGTACAAGCAGTGGGAAACAGTCCCTTCTCTCAACAGTCTACACAGGGAAGATGAAAGAAAAAGGAGAAAGAGTAGTTCAGAGAGGTAAACTAACCATGTCCAAAGCCACCAGGTCAAAGTCCTTTCCTGTGTTCACATAAAAGCATAAATCAATTTTAGTGCTGTTCAACAGTTGGTCTATAGTTAATGTTTCCACAAACAGAAGCTGGCTTGTGTTTTACTTAAGAGGTTCCTATAGATTCTTTTTCCCTTTACCCTGCCAAAGATTTTCACCCTTTTGCATTGAAATTCTAATCCACATTTGTGTGGCCATACTCTAAGTAACAGTAAAGTTTCATGGGAGCTGTTCTAAACAGCGACTGCTATAGCTCTGTTCCCCACCCTTCAGAGGCCAGCCACAAGGCCCCAGCAAACAAGTCAGCATAAAATTAGTTATATATTTAAAGAAAAAAAGGGTTTCCTGAAATAAGTTCTTGATATGAAAGTCTCATGCTGTCAGTCTCTTGAATTATTCAGCCCTCTTACACTTCCCCACATCATTAGCCACTTTTATTCAAGTTCCGCAACAGGTGAAGGTGTGTATAAAAATCCAGTATCACATATGTGGCCTATATTTTTGTAAGACCTACCTATAGAAGATTCTCTCCTTTAAAACACAAACAAGTAGAAAAATCCAGTAACAAAACAGATGAAGACTCCAGAGAAATCATTGTATTCTGAATGTTTAAAAAAATTACAAAGTTATGCCACCTTGGAATCCAATATCAGACAGGTAAGTTAGCTTTAAGGCTCCTTTCTGTCACCAAAGCATAGCAAAACACGTGCTACGATCTGCCCTACTACAGTTCTATTTTACTGATTCATAAAAACACATCTATATCCTTTCATTACATATTTTAACATACTTCCTGCCTGGAGGCCACTGTTTTCTTTGTCTTGTAATGGTGATTACTTTCACATGCTCTTTATAAAGATTCTTCCCTGTGCTTTCCTTTGTACTCATTCCCTTCTATCTCCTTGTGCTGTATTAAGTTCTATCACATTTTAAGGCAGGTTTTTCACACAGTTATTTAAGTGGCATCTCATCTATACTTGCATTTTCTTCCCCTCTGTCCTACTTTTTGCCTTCCACATAGGAATGACAGGATTTGGTATGGAAAGCATTAAGCAAGTGTAACTGTTGGCTTTTGCATTTAGCCCCATACACAATATATAGAACTTTTCTAACACGGCTCTCATGATTGCTCCTATCGAACTGCCACAGCTTCCCTAAAAAGCCCATCACATTCAACCCCTACACAACCTGGGAAATGCTCCTACATCTGGTGCGGTAAGTCCCCTACGCTTTCTAGTCAGAAGCGTGAAGATCTCTCTGTAATCATCTCTCTTTAACATCTAACAGGCAAAAACAGACCTGCTAAGACCTAGGTTTTTGCTTTCTCTTATTCATTAAGGGCTACAGGATTTTTCCTGCAATATCCAATTACCTTCTTACAGCTAACCCTCCACGGTCTTTCATTTTTATATATTTACATTTCAAGCATTATGTTCTTTAAAACAGAGAATAAACACTTTATTTGTGACCGTTACTTTTTTCCTCAGAAACACTCGTAGCATTTTCTCCCAGCCTTTTTCTCACTTTTGTTAAGTGTTCAGAGACCAGTATCAATAAAACCCTATGCTACCTAGCATATCTTACCTTGAAGCAAAAAGGATGAAAAAGAAAAAACTTACAGCTGATCATGCTACTTAAAAAGACCCATCACAAGTGGAATGACATTTGAATAAATAAAAGCAAATCTTAAATATTTCCAGTATAATTTCACACTGAAGCCTTTTCAACAAACTAGATACTTTCCTTTGGGGAAAGACAAAATGAACTGAACATGTCAATCACCTCTACTATAGTGCTCAGGTATGGTGTTAGCTCACCTGCTGGGGAAAAATAAGTGTCAAGAAACAAAGAGGTAGTGCACATGAATGTGAAATTCCTGCGTTGACCCCCTGATTAGACGGACCAGATCGAATGTCAAAGAAAAACTTCTAATTCCAGCTTTGCTTTGGTCTCCTGACCTGAAACGATCACCTGACCTTCAGCAAATCTCACAGCTTCTTCATGTCTCAGTTATTCTACTGGTAAATGGGGAAAAGAGTGTACTGTTCACTAGTTGTACACTATACAGTTGAAAGACTGAAGACTCGCAAGCCACCATTTCCATCTTCCTGGGCAATTAAGCATGCTCAAAAATCTGCTAGATCAGATCCTCAGCTAGATTCAATCCTTACTGTGTTCTGAACCCTTCCTACAAACATGCAAAGTAAGGTCAAAGCAGAGGAAAGAGAAATCAAGTGAGGAAGGAGTTTATGAACAGGCAATGAGAGACGACAGAGATTAGATAAAAACCAACGTTGTAACTGTCAAGCGGCCCCTTTGGAAACTTTAGGATCAAAGTTTCTGCTTCCCTGACTCTCTCAAACTAGTTTGCATTCCTGATTTTGTCTTTTCCTTATTGAAGCTGAGTTTGCTTTCTATTTCAGTCAAACAACACTGTTCCCCATCATCTAACTTTTTTATATGTCACATATAAATCTTCTCAATGAGTACAGATATTTAGACGTAGAATAACATGCTTAGAATAGACTGCAGTGCCTGTAGTGTTTGCAATCCACACACATGGCCTGGAGGAAAAACTAAAACCAGCAAGGTATCAGCCTAAGGCAGAGTTTTTTGTCTGAAAATATCGTGTCACTTACTTCCAAAATTATATTGACTGCTGAAGCTCTGACAATCTTTATTTTCAATTTCTCTGTATGTTGTCAGGTCACTATATGAGCACAACAGTATTTATCAAAATGTTACTCCAGTTATAACACCCTTTAAAAGAAATAATTCAGCTGTTTCCACAGATTTAAAGGCACTGCCAATTAAACTTGATTCTCAGCTGAAGTTTTCAGTGCAATTGTCCTAATACTTCCCCTTGTCAGAATCTACCTCATTACATGCTTCCTCACTAGAACAGGTGAAAAGAATAATCTGTTTCAATATTGTTCCTCTCTTTTGAACTGTCTTTCAGACACTGAGGGCTGGACTTCTTTGATTTATAATGAGATATCTTATCCTTCCTGGCAAAGTAAGTGGTAATTCTACATGTCTCTATCAAAAGACTTCACATTATTGTTATGCCGTCTCCTACAGACACAAAACAATGGGCTAATACTGTGCTCAATGCTCTAACCTGTCAGCCAAGCCAAGTTTACTCTGTAGAATATGCTGCTAGTGTGCGTGCCGTCATTCAGGTAACAGCACAGGTGCTTTTGCTAGCCTGACTTATTCTTCCCTACCTGACTGTAAGGGAACTAAACTGCAAACAACAAAGCTTTTTTACAGTAAAATTTTCATAGTAAAAATTTTACAGCAAAAGCATCTATATTGTTTTCTAGTACAGACATGTTACAAGACAAGCACACACAAAACCCCTTACTGACATAACCATACAAGCAAAAAATCTAGCTAATAGGGAGAAAGCAAATCCGTCTTTTTAAAGCTACCGAAAAAATGCAAGAACAAAAAACACATTCTTACTCCGTTCGCCAACTATCCACACTGGGATAATGTTAATCTAATCTATTTGATTTTTTAACTGGTAAACCAACTTTAGTTTAATTTATGATATGAAATTTATGGTCATACCTGAAAAGTTGCAACTATGCCCATTCCAATACAGCCCATCAATCCAATACATAATGAAAACATGTTGCATGAAGACCTAACAAAGTGCGATGATTCATTTTGCTTCTCTATTAATAAGTATCTGATGTACATTGTAATTACACCTGAAAAACAAAAAAATAGGTATTTTGTTCAAAGATAATGTATCGCTTGCATTTTAACATCTTGCCCTGTAACATATTTGCATACAGAATAAAATTATAATCATAATACAATAAATAATAATGCCTTTAACTCTACTGGGGTGAAGAAGAAAAGTAGTGAATTTCAGATGTATTACTTTCAGATAGAACTAACATTAATGTTATCTAGAAATAACTGCACATCACTCCAAGAAAAACACTAATTTAAATCCCATTCTCCTGTACGTTTCACGCACAGAGGCACTGGCATTCCACATTAGGAGTAGCTGTTACAGGGAGATGAGCCACAAGATAGAAGTGGGAGAATTTATTCTGTTATGATACGCAGTCTTGTAACAGTACTACATCTCCTTACAACGGATGCCCTGAAGAATGAATACATTTTTGTACAGTGTAAGCATAAAAAAGTGTAACTAGCTGTGCATTCAGAAAATATTTTCAAAGTTTTTGGGCCAATTCTGGCTGCTCTTTAGTACAAGAGAGTCCCCAAACCACTACACACAAATTTTATTGCAGCCTACCTGACCCCAATATGCAGTTCACCCCTGACAAACACCTCTACTGAATCAGAAGATCGTGGTTTATCAGGATATAATAAACTGTAGACTGGATTCCACAGTTCAGTAACAAAGAACATAGTTTCAGTGTAACTACAGTTGGAAAAATAAATCAGGTAACTTTTTCCAGGCACTATGAGGTTACATGAAACACACCAAGATAGTGTGACTGAATGAGGCTCTTACAAACAGTAAAATATGTGATTTTCACTTTGCATGAAGGCCATCACGGACTGCATGTATACAGAGGTACACAATTCTTGATCCTCCATCCCCTAGAAGTGAACAGAAAATGCCAAAACTTCCTGATTCAAGGCCACTAAACATTTAATGGAGGAGTGGGCATCTTGCAGAGGAAACCAGGTGTTGCTTCAACACTGTTCTTCCCCTTGCTGCAGCATCCTAGAACCTAATGTCTCCCTGTACCAAAGACACAGTTTTGGCAAAGTAATAATGCCAGCTTTCTTCCACTTTTTATTTCCAGGTGCACTGACTACTTTGCACTGACGAGGTGCTCTTAAGAGACAGAAGTGCTCTAAGCCTGCACTTACTGACCCTAAGGACCTGGCCCTCCAGATATTACTTCCATCTCTATCTCATACTGCCCCTTGACTGTGGAGTGCTTTTTCTGCAGGATATTGTATGGACTGCAGTGTAAGCAGACAGCTTTTGCTAGTTTTATTTCTTTGCTGTGTTCAAACCAAGTACCTCATACATACCTAAAAGTGCTGAAATATTAATCATAAAACCAAAGATACCGCTTTCTGGAGGTTTAGTTCCAGTGTCACTAAAGCAGGAAGAGAGAGAAGAAATTAAAAGTTAATCAAGATCCACCAAACATAAATGAGACGTACACATGAAACCCCAAATGTAACTTGTGTGAACTGCTGCTATGTGCATAAGGCATTTAAATACACACATCCGAATGCCACCTGCTGCACACTTAAGCTCCATTTGTAGTACTGAATCTTTCTTTTGAGAAAGAATTTGTATTTTTAGAGCATACTGTTTGAACTGTATTTCTTCCTTTTCTGTATGCAATGTGCAGAGATGTGACAGAGCAACACTTTGTCCATGAATGACATAAATGATTACATAAATGACGTTTTAGAAATGACATTTCTTTTATCTGCTAAACTAACACTGTGACAGATAACATAACTATGCCATAACTAGTGGCATTCAGTATCCCAAGATGCGAGAGAATTTGGCTTAATTTCCTGATTTATTTGAAAGGACTTTACCCCAGGAGAGCAATTGCGTTCCAATGCCTAGGAGCATTCCTAGGCACTGTTTAATTTACTAATGTAGATACAGCTTAAGAGTACTCTAGGCCCAAGGTGTTCTAAGTCACTTCTGCTACAGCAGTTCACCCTCACAGGGGATAATTAGAAGTTCACGGGGGCAGACAGACAGAGCATGAGTGTGAGAATATATACTGAATTTATACACATACACACAAACATATATGAAAAATATCATATATATAAAATCTATATATGTAGAAAATGGAATACCTTTATCACAGAATCCCCTTCCCTCTTTTCCTTACACATGTGCAAACACCCACACAAACACCCACCCCAGAGAACGCCCCTTCCTCGCAGGAAGGACATACTCCTGGCAGTATGTGGGTTCAGGTTTCTTCAAGCAGATCTCTTTAATACAAGTTGAGTGCTCTGTTGAAATAAGAATACTGCAATGTCACCACCTCTTTACATTAATTTTTTCTTGTCTAACGTACAGTAAGTCGAGGTTATCTGTTTGATCAGGCTCTGTTGATCAAGCCAGCAGAAAACATGTAGCTCATAAATCTTTACACAATTTGGGTATTATTATGACCAGTACCAAGAGGCGCGATTGTGTGTAAACAGAGGCATCCAAGGAACTCTGCTGTCAGAAATGTAACAACGTAAGGATTTTAGCTAACGCTAAAGTTTAGTGGAAACCGAGCAAAGATTCCGAGAATGAATCTTTCTCTTAGGTGTATGACGGGACAAGTAGGTACTAGCTAGAGATTTTTTTTTATGTGATTCAAGAAGATGAATATTCTTCATTCCAGCAGTGAGGCTGGATTAGTTTCCAGTGCTAAACTTCTGCGCCTACCACCTAGCGCAGCCAAAATGACAGGTGCTTAGCACGAATGCCTGTGCTCTTAA
Organism: Opisthocomus hoazin; assembly: GCF_030867145.1. Classification (NCBI taxonomy): domain Eukaryota; kingdom Metazoa; phylum Chordata; class Aves; order Opisthocomiformes; family Opisthocomidae; genus Opisthocomus; species Opisthocomus hoazin. Next base: position 10,959,442 of record NC_134421.1, on the reverse strand, counting down.
TACCCAAAAGAAAAATCACTCTACACAAGCAATCATTCTTGAAGAAAGATATTGACAATTTTGTTAACTTCAAGCCAGAAGAGTATGACCACATCAAAAGATTTCTTTTTTTAGAAATTATAGTCTCTCGCAATCCCCTTTTATGTTACAGAAGCATGTGTGTAATCAGTTGCTAAGATGATTTATCAAGAACGAGAAGAAGCGTAGGGTGAAAGGCGAATCCTTTTCTATGAGAAGCTGATGCAAAAAATAGAGAAACATCTTATATTTCTTTTGACTAGATTGGTTCCAAATTCGTAGAAAACAAAAGCTTGGATCAGGCTTTTAGACAAGTTTTTACAACTTCTCAGGCATTAAGAATCCCTATTCATCTGTATTTTCTTGTTGTAATGCTTTCTGCAGACTTGCGCCAGCTTGTAGTCTGCATTAATCTTGTTTCTCTTTGATAGAGGAATTGATGAAAACAGTACAGTACCTCTCATTTTTTTGTTTGACACTTCCAAAAATCACCTTAATCCATTCTTCATTTAGCCCATTTTTTAACCTTGAACTTCACATCTTTTCTTCATCTTTCTGGAGTGTTTTCATAAATACGACAAAGGACTCCATTTAAATAGTGGGCCACTTGTGACAACCTTGAAGCACTTTTGCAAATCAGAAACTGCTCTATGCTAAGTACCAGACTGTGGTCACTTCAAAGTTTTGAAGGACTTCAGGTGAGAAGAGAATGGAACCGGCATATGCAAAGAAAGCCATCTGAAGTTCCTGGAACACTTCACATCATAAGAGCAATCCAAATAACATGAAATTGCACTGAAGTCCATTTTTTAACTAAAGCTTTTCTCAAGCTAAGGCTTTATAGGTGAATTTTGTTATTGTTGATTTTTAAACTAAATAATCTTAGATGTACGCTTTCAAGAAATTTCATACCAAGAATACTCTATCATATCTACAACGTATTTACAAAGCACTGCACTGGAGTTTTAAGGACACAATCTTTTTAATGCCATATTTTCCAGTAAAAAAGTCCCTGAAGCTAAATAAAGACTTATGTACATTTTCATTTTACTTCTGGTCTATTGCTTTGGAAAAAATAATAATTAAAAAAAGTGTTCTGTGATAGTTACTGTCTTTTAATGAAAAAGAATAAAGAAAATGGCACATACAACACCAAAACTTGTGCTCATTTATTTGCAGTGGTGCACAGGTGAGCACAACCACCATGGAAAAGATGGGGAACTCTATATGAAGTTGACCGCATTTGTGTCACCGTCTCATGTAGCAGAATTCTACAGTCAAACAGTCTTCTGAAGAGTGGAAAGACAAGAAGGCAGAGGAGACAGGGATTAAATATTTTAGGGCCAAAAGACTCATCATCATCAAATTTTCTTCACAGTCAAGCCATCATAAACTATTTCTCTCCAAACTCAAGTCCCAAATTTTTAAAGTAGGAAGATTATATTCTGCCTGCACGGCTTCTGATTGATCCAGAGCTGCTAACTGTCAGCAAACACCTCACAGAAAATTCTCTTCACTCTTTCACTGAGAATTCAAACCACCAAACAGCCACCCCAGCACATCGAAATTAGTTTGGATTTTGAGTAGTATGAGCAAGAGAACTAATTTGGGCACAACTTAATCATCATTTAGGCCTCAGCTGCTAGAAAACACAAAATCATATTAATTTTTATCTACACAGAAATGTATTTGTATGGTTTACTTCATGATATATCAGCAGTTTCAATGATGAATCTAGATGTGGTCTTTCTCTCACTGTGACAGCTGTTATGGTAAACAAATGTAATTAACAAGTTACCTCAAGGCATACACAGGGTACTTAAGGAATGTAACTAAGAATTACAGAAATATTGAACTAAAATTTGTCTATGTTTTTCTCCTTCTGTAACTGGAATTCCCCCGTAAAAGCTCTATTTAATTGTTATAGTTCATTTTAAGCTATTGCACAACTGAAATGTTGCAACATTCTTCCTCTTTTATCACTCCAAGTTTCACTAAATCACATTCTTAATCCCATGATTCAGCTTCTCAGGCTAAAGCAATGACCTACAAAATAAGAATGGTAAAATAAACTATGGTATGACTATTCGCCCGAGTACTTAGAAGGAATCATGACATTACTCCCAAGTGCACCTTCTATGAAGATCATATGCTTAGACCATATGCCTTCAGAATTATTACAGATTGTTCACCAAGAGTCAATGTACACCTTTAGTCCAATGTTATGTTAAAAGGATGTAAATTGAATAAGACAGCTGTTTTTTAAAAAACTTTTCTAGCAAATACAGAGGGCCTGAAATGTGAGTGCTTTTTTTTTTTTTAATCACTGACACAGCCTGATCTATCTTGGTTTTTTTTAGGGTATTTGGGCATTTATTGTGATTCCTTAGTTAAAGGATAGGAATTAATTTTTCAGTTAGATGTTCAGTTAGATTGGTACAACTATGGCAGCTGAGATACATTCATCACAGTTACACAGCTGTGACTTGTAGGTTTGGTCTACCTCTTCAAAAAGAATGACACTTACAACTGACATATGTGGGCTGTCAAAAACTTGACTGCAAACACAATTATACAGGAAAAAAATGTCCCGTTGTCTCATATATTTTATTCCAGGGCATGGCTTAAGCTGCAACATAAGAAACATCATTTATCAAATTTCTTACTACAGGACCTCAAAATCCTTCCGAGAACAAACCATCTACTGGACATGGACACAGTTACATCAAATGGTTTATCTTTCTTGGTCGATAGGGGATAAACTACACTGGCTACAAGTGCTTTTGTGTTAGCAAAACTGTGCATGTAATCAGGGTATAGCATAACCACAATTGTTCATGCAGTAGGGTATTTGTGCATGTACAAGAAGGCAGCTTCCCAAGAGCTGAGTCCAGATTTGGGCAGACAATCTTCAAAAGTTTTGCTAGCATAAGCATGCAGTCCAACTTTCCTTGGCTCAATTTGAATGAAGCTCAGCTTTCTTGCGGGTTGCAGTGTCATTTGCACCATCTCACTTGCTTCTGATGACAGACCCTAATTTTCTGTCAAATTTACATGTATGTACAGATCAGGTAGCAGTCTTCTGAAATTATGCATGTCTGCAAAGTCCTTCAAGGAATTAGGCCCAGATGTATCTTTAAACATGTATTTGAAAATGTTTTTTAGATCCTCTGTGTATGAGAGACCACTCCTGGATTTCTGGCTTGCCTTTAATCTATGAAGAGCTAAATATGAGTAATTTCACAGTTCAGATTTAAGTGTTCAATGTATAGTCAACATATAAAAATTGATTTATACAGAACTGTGCTTAAATGACTAAGGTTATAGAAAACAGATGTCAGATATCTCTCGGGGAGCCTTTTACACCCATCGGTCCTATGCTGAAATTTTAAAAGTGCGTGTTTGTGGGGGTGTGCGTCCCACAAAACCTGTCGCAGGCCTTCGAGTCCTGTCACCCTCCAGCACAGTCTGCCCAGGCTGCAGAGTCACACAGGCAAAACTACCCTTCCACCACCGACCCCAGGGCAGACACCTCAAGCTCTGCTAGGATCGGGCCTGCGAGCGCGCTTCGGCTCCGGCAGAAACCCGCTTCAGGTCCTTTCCACCACTTCGGCCAGCGCTGGGGTCCCGCGGCTCTCGCAGCGCGGTGCCAGAGGCGCGATGGCGGTAGGATCTCTGCCTCCCCTCACGGCGAGCCCCTGCCACCGCCGCCTCTCCTGCCCCGGGCACCCCACACCGCCCCGGGGGCCCGGACCCGGCCGCGGGGGGAAGGACCCGCCGGAGCCCCCTCGGCACCTCTCGGCTAAGCCGTCGCCTCACAGCCCGGGCGTCGCCCCCTCCGCCGCGCCCCGCCGCCTCACCTGATGTAGGGGACGAGGGGCTCGACGTGGCCTGCCAGGACGGCGATCACGTAGGAGACGATGAAGGCGGCCGAAGACCAGCCGACGAGCAAAGCGGGGACGGCGGCCACGCCGGGCATGCGGCACAGCATCGCCGGCGGCTGCCTCGCCCTGGGCATCGGCGGCTGGGACGGGAGCTCCGTGGCGGCGCCCTGAAGCCACGCACCGTGACCGAGGCCTCCCGGGACGCCCGCACCCACCCACCCGCTTCCCCCCCACTGGCGTCCTCCCCGCTGTCGTCCGCCGCTACCCGGGACCCCCCGCCGCCCGCGGCCGTCCCGTCGCTTTCGCTTCTCCTCAGCGCGCCCCCTGGGGGGCAGCCCCGCACCCGCCCCGCCCGCCGCGGCTAACGCAGGGCTGACGGCCCCGCCGGGCCCGGGCGGCGAGGGGGCGAGGGGCCCGCCCGGGGACGTCCCGCTCGCCTCTCAGCTGCCGCGGCGCCTCGAAGCGCTTCGGGGGGTTTCTTACCGACGCCGAAAAGTCTCCTCACGGCCCCGAGGGGCGCGGAGGCGGGCCGCGCTGCCGGGGAGCGCTTGGCAGGGCCTGCGAGGGAGTTCCCGGCGCCCCGTGCGTTCCCAGTTACCTTGGAACGGGAAGGGCCGAGAAAAGCATCCAGCGTTGGCGTCTGTCGCTGCGGGCTTCGCACCTTGAGGCGGCGGCGAGGGCCGCTGCGCCGGCGAGGAGCTGCAGAGGCGTCAGCAGGGCGGTGGGGACTGGTTCAGAAACCCAGGGGCTGGCAGGGTCTCACCGTGGAGGCCTGCCCAGTGCGAAACTCATCCGCCTGGGACGTGCGTTTCCAGCACGCGGTGTAGCCTTGACTGGCACAGCTCCTGGGGGATTTGCTTTTTCGCACGCTCTGAGGGAAGCCACAGGTTAATTCAAAATCGTGCTGCGTTCCGCACTTTCACTTCGGTTTAACCAGAAGCCATGGACAGTCTGTCAAGGTTGTTTCTGTTTCCTTCGACTGTTCATATTTATCTGCCTTCCAAACTAACGTCCAAACGCATGGTCACCGTTCTGGAACACAGACAGATACGTGCATACTCTGCCTCTCTCCTTTCATCTCCTTGCAAATTTACAGAATCACAGACTCTCAGAATGGCAGGGGTTGGAAGGGACCTCTGGGGATCATCTAGTCCAACCCCCCTGCCGAAGCAGGGTCACCTACAGCAGGCTGCACAAGACCTTGTCCAGGCAGGTCTTGAATATCTCCAGAGAAGGAGACTCCACAGCCTCCCTGGGCAGCCTGTTCCAGGGCTCCGTCACCCTCAGAGTGAAGAAGTTCTTCCTCATGTTCAGATGGAACTTCCTGTGCTTCAGTTTATGCCCATTGCCCCTTGTCCTGTCGCTGGGCACTACTGAAAAGAGTCTGGCCCCATCCTCCTGACACCCACCCTTGAGATATTTGTAAGCATTTACTAGGTCCCCTCGCAGCCTTCTCTTCTTCGGGCTGAACAAGCCCAGCTCCCTCAGCCTTTCCTCGTAGGAGAGATGCTCCAGTACCCTCCTCATCCTCATAGCCCTCTGCTGGACTCTCTCCAGCAGCTCCTCATCTTTCTTGAACTGGGGAGCCCAGAACTGTGAGTCTTGTGTCACTGCCTTTACACATTCCCTGTGGCGGAAGCGTAGTGAGTTCGAAGGTGAGTACTTTGCACGCATTTGAAGATATTAAGAAGCGAGACAGAAATTTAATAAAAGGACTTGAGAATGTGTACATCACTGTATCTACAGAAAAGTAATCACACAGATTTTTCTGCTGCTAAGACTGGAGGTACTCTACACGCTCTGCCTTTTGGCAGCAGTATGTTGCTCACATTCTTAACGTACAACTTGAGTCTAATAATTGACTGATACTTTATGATTACACTCGAGCACTTTTTTAAAAAAAAAAAGCCTGTCCCTTTTTGTATTGGCTAATACTTCTGTGCTACTCTGAATGAGGTGTTTTAGGGACAGGGAAAGCAAAGGTTTGAAAAAGAACACAAAAACCCCACAATTTCATACTTAATCTTTCCATAGGTAATCTGTCTTCTAGTAATTATGAGTGGCAGAAATTTCTGGCTGAAAGAAAGGGTTTATTTCTAAGTTGGACAAGCAAAAATAATGGAATGAAACTTATATTTGAACTGTCTTAATTTATGCTGATGTAAAACTTTTTGTTTAATTACCCCTCAATATCAAGTATCTTTGTTTTTTTTCCCTTGAAACAGAAAATTAAAAGAAATACTATAGAGGCACTATAGTCTCTTTGGTAAATAAATGGACTGCAGAAATGTATCACTGCTCAGTGTATTTATAGAAGTACAATTTGACTTCTTTTTTTGTCGGAAATGTAGCATTCTGTTTTGGTTCCTTGTAGAAAGAGGATAGCTTTCATTTTATTTGCTGCATCAACACTTAAATGACATTGTTGGAAAAATGTTTCATCCACCATTCTGCAGAATCACTTGAACTAACTACAGTTTTGTAAGTAGTAAATGACTTACTCTTAAGTGAGAGTTGAGTATTTAAATTCTTCACATGACTTTTTGCAGTGCCTGGACATTATTTGGAGCAAAACAGAGACACGTCTTTGGCTCAAGCAGGTGTTAACTTACTATTTGACGATCACTAGCAAAGGCACTTTGTTGCTATGTAAACATTTATTATAGCTCATGTGATGTTTCTTTATACTTTTATTGTAGGTAGTAGTCAGAAACAACGTACAATTTGAGCAGTGATCTTTAGTCTGTTTTTGTCAGCAGCGTTAGCACATTGTTCTTCAAAAGATCACTAGGAGATGGAAGGAGTGACAAACACAGGTTACTCATCAACTTGGGGGAAGTCGTTTTATTTACTGGACTTGAGAACATTAGTGTGGTATTTCAAAAAAGGTTTATGTATTTTGATTTATTGTGCTTTGGACAAATTATATTAAAACATTGGCAGTATAAATATATAAAATAACTATGGACTTTAATGTAGCTTCACTGGATTTTTGTAGATGAAAAATTAGACAGGAGCTGGCAATATGCGCTCACAGTCCAGAAGGCCAGCCGCATCCTGGGCTGCATCAAAAGCAGTGTGGCCAGCAGGTTGAGGGAGGGGATTCTGCCCCTCTGCTCTGCTCTGGTGAGACCTCACCTGGAGTCCTGCGTCCAGCTCTGGAGCCCTCAGCACAGGAAAGACGTGGAGCTGCTGGAGCAGGGCCAGAGGAGGGCCACAAAGATGATCTGAGGGCTGGAACACCTCTGCTATGAGGAAAGGCTGAGAGAGTTGGGGCTGTTCAGCCTGGAGAAGAGAAGGCTGCAGGGAGACCTTATGGTGGCTTTCTGGTACTTAAAGGGGACTCGTAAGAAAGATGGGGACGATCTTTTTAGCAGGGCTTTTTGCGATAGGACAAAGGATAATGGTTTTAAAGTAAAAGTGGGTAGATTTAGACTGAATATAAGGAAGAAATTCTTTACAATGAGAGTGATGAGACACTGGAACAGATTGCCCAGAGAAGATGTGAATGCCCCCTCCTCGGAAGTGTTCCCAAGTCAGGTTGAAAGGGGCTTTAAGCAACCTGATCTAGTGGAAGGTGTCCCTGCCCAAGGCAGGGGGATTTGAACTAGATGATCTGTGAAGTTCCCTTCTAACCCAAACCATTCTATGCTTCTGTGGTTTAAAAAAGTGATCAGACTACTTCCTGTATGTTTAAAACATTGATATAAATTTATGCTTGTCAGTGCTATATGATATTATAATCATTAGAAAAACAGATGTGTCAAGAAGTGCAAATAATAACATCCATGTGAGTGATTTGAAAACATATGGAGGTACAGGAAATAGTCGTGGAAGAGACCTAAAACAGACTATGCTGGTGGTACTTGTATCCCCACTTTTATTCTGTTTTATTCACAATCTGTTTTCCATGGATTTTATATTTATTATATGTGACTGTTTTCTTTATCACATTACCTTCTGAGGGAAGTCAGGTAATTTCAATTAGCTAAGGTGCATAAAGAGAGCTTCTGTGCGAAGTGTCATGTAAGAAGCTCATTGTTTTGTTGTGTCACCTCTATAGCACTCTTCAGTTTTTAAAATGTTGTGTCCTAGAATAAATTTTGCCTTGGCACCTCCAATTTGAGAATGGTTATATACTGATTTTTAAATCTCCCTCTGTCCATAACTGTATTTGATTAAAAAAAAAAATGCACTCATAACTCAAATGCACTCCCAGTGCCTTGTGGGTGTGTACCCCATGGACTTTTTCAACTGCTGGTGAAAGTTTATTTATTTGTCATTGGCAGGCATTCTCTTTCTAGTAGAAAATACAGGTAGCTAAAACAATGTGGGGGGAAGGACTTGTTTGAAGGCTTTCGGATTGAAGCAATAATAGCTGGGCAATCACATTTTCTAGATATATAAGCATCTCACTTTGAGCATTGCTAGAAAGAATATTGAATAGTACCTTCAAAAACTAGACAGGTTACTTGCATACTTCCCTTCTCTGGTATGTATCTGTCACATCTAGACCATTTGTTCTGGTGAATCCATTCTGGCATTTAAGTAATGGAGGCTGGGGTTTTCTGGGCTGGCTTGTAAATAGCCCTGATTTCCTCTGAGAGACACCGAGACAGACACTGCAATGGTCTCTCTTGTAACCGCTCCTGATACTGGTTTGCTTCAGTCCTTCCCCTGTTACGCTCCATGCACTTAAACTGCTTGCTGCCTGAGAACTGTGTTTACAAGAAAGCTGTTTAAAAATTAGGGTATGGAGAACCAGCATAGTGTAATTTAGGCAGATTTTGAAGAGATCTAAATAAAATAAGAAGGTTCTGGCTGCAATGTGTAATTCCAAACTCACTTGTCAGAAAGTGATATGGAACATGAAAGACCTGCTTCGAAAAATCCCCCTCCCCAAACATGTTGGTCTTTAACACCTCTGTGTGGTGTTCAGACAGATCCTGTGCAGAATAGTTGCAGCAGCTCTTACTTCCCTGATTTGGTAAAGAACGTGCTGGAGGATGGAAGAACAAGTGAGATGAGAACATGACAGTAATGAAAGTCTGGAACGTGAGCAAGAGAAAGGTCAAGTATTTCAGTTACTCCTGAAAATCCTGTATTTCACTACACGCAAGCACTAGCAAAAAAGCAGCCTTGATCTATGAATGGGATGCTTAATTTTTTTTTTACTAACACCTGCCAATCCTTTAACAAACTCTACGGCAAAGCCAAGTGATTTTTGTCTTACATCATATGTATTTTTTGAAGATGAATAAAGGGTATCTCCTAAGCCTCCTTTGGCTGTCACACATAGGCATTCAAAACTCTAAATAAAATCAAAAATATGATTTTTTTATGGCCTTCTTCAGTGTTCTAGCAGTTTTACCCTTTCTTTAAACTTGAAAGTGTTTCCAGTGTACCAAAACCCCCACAAAACTAAAAATCTGTGAGAAGATTACATTAAGAATATGAAAACATAAGGTCTGCAGATTTTGCACTCAGAGATTACTTGTTGGATTTATTTATATGTAACCAGACCTGGATATCCAGGGAGCTCCACTGTAATGACATACCCTTTGGGATTCACAGACTTACGACTGCATGCAAACAGAACTAGATCTTCCCATGGAATAAAGTGAGAGAGAAGAGGAAGAATTTGTTGCTTGTAAAGAGAAAGGCAGTGTATGGTGAAATAAGGAAATGAGGGTGTGACAGCTGTGCAGCAGCTGGGGACTGCTGTGGTAAAGATGGTGTTGGCTGGAAAGAAGGAAAGGTTGTGCCACAAGGGCATTTACAGGAGGAATCACACTACCTGTGACTGCTACAGATTACTGTGTGAAGGGTTCAGGCTGGTTTGTGGTGTCTCTTCCCTTCCTCTGTGGTCAGATGTGAAGTGTCTGTAATCTTCTCTCAGTAACAAAAGCATGTGTAAGATATTCTCGCTTCTGACAAGAAGTTCAGAATAGCACTAATAACAACTTACAACATCTGTGAAGTCTTATGCTTTGAGGCATTCATGGCATTACATTAATATTTCTGGCAAGTAAATTAGTTGTCAGGTGTTACTGTCCAAGACAAAAGATAGTTTATTTTGCTCTGTTTTGGTTTCCTCTGTAGTTAGCTAATTCTAGTATCTAACCAAATGTCTAACCAAACTATAGATAAAGATGTCTCAGCTGTCAAAAAGAGCAGGCAAGTCAAAAATATTGACGAGTCCTTTAAGAATGATGAGAGTTAACTAGTGGGTTGAAATTGTGTAATTTTCTCTCCAAAACAGCATAGAAGCTTCCTGTGGTGTGGGACAGATTTGGATCAATATCTCTCGGTAATACTGAGATCTGAAAAATGTTATCCCAGGATTCCTAGAGAAGATTAGCTCTCAAAATGTGTATTTTTAACTCCTCTACTCTCTATTTTCTTTTCAGATGTTTTTCAAAAGGAAGGGTTTAGTGGGATAAATCTTTGTTTCCAGAATGCACGAGCTGTAGACTGATGTGGGCAAGAAAGGGGCTGTTTAGCTGCAGATGAACCATTCTGCAGTGGCTTTTTTCTCCCTCACTATAAATGAGGTAGTCAACATGCTGAAGCAGGCAGTGAGAGAATTTGGCTCTAGCATTTTAATAATTCTGGCACTACATTTTTAGAGAAGCACATTTTTAGGGAAAAGGCCATCATTCAAAGCAAAATGGTAGCTTTTTATGTGGCGGTGCCATCTGAGGGGAGTACCTTTGCAGTGCTTTTAGTGGAACAGAGTAACTGACACTAAGTTGCTTGCTGAGGAGAAAAAGGAAGTAATGAAATTCATGACCCTGAGTCCAATTAGAATGCAAAGGGATTAAAGGAATCAGGATCCAAACAAAGAGGATCTGATCAATCCTAGCAAAAGCTGTCAAAAATATCTTTTTCACAACATCAGAAGTGGCTCATGATGTGCTATGTCCAACATAAAACCTCCTGGAAATGGAGAAAAATTAGATCCTATTTTCATATGTTAAGCTAGATTTGCCAGAACAATTTACAGATGTTGGTTTGTCTGCCTTTATCACAGTACATTGCTAAATATAGGGCATTCAGCCATTTCTTCCTGTTTATACCATGCTTTGCACATTGCTGGTTGCATTACTGTTTGCTCCTTTCATAAACTTCCTTCTTTTGTGTCTGGTCCCAGCTGACACCAAGGTCTAACAAGGCCAGAGAGAGCAGCTACATGTGCTTCAGGGTAATATTATGAAATCTCTTTAGGTTGAAACTGTTTGTTTCAAGCTGATACAAATGTAACAAGTAATCTTGATTAGTAAAATGTAATTTTATAAACCCTAAATATTTTGCCCCATTTTTTTTTTCACTTTTAACTAGCTGTGTTTTCCATCCTTTCTTGGCCTTTGCCAATGTCCTTCATAGTTCTTCTGTATCAAAGATTTGTGCTGCGCAGCAACTCCAATAAGACCACAAATAATATGGAATAAAGGCAGAAGGATTGTTCGTCTTCAGTACAAGTGCAGTGAAATCAGTATCATGAGGTATAAGCAAATGCTCAGCTTTGTACCCTGGCCATGAGCACTGCGATAGCCTGTGCATCACTGCTTCTTATTTGGGTGAGGAACTTTGGTTCGAGGAAAAGCTGATGCAACTCTGGGAGTCTCAGAGAAAAGGTGGTGAGCTATACCTGGGTCTTGTCTGTACCAGCTTTTCCACACTGTTGAACAGCAGTGGCAGATAGAGGCATCAGGTTTTCCAGTGGTCCAAGTTGTGCATTGTTGCAGCCCATTATCGGGGTTCAATGGGAGGTGGGAAATGGTGCCACAGGCAGCAGTGGCCAGAGGCTGCCCATTAGGGACCACCTGAGTGGGTTGCTCCATCTCACACGGCCACCCGCCGCCACTCTGGTGGAGAAAACCCCCTTGGTCCTTCTCCCTGGGTGGGCACTAGGGGATTCAGGTTGTTCCCTGGAGGCTCATGGAGCAAGAATTGAAAGTCTAGTTTTTCTGGGGATAACAGGGTAATTCACTGCAGTTGTAGGGTACATGAAAATAAAGGGGTTATGATGAATTCTTGTCATGTTCTGAAACAAAATACACATGAAGAACAACAGTTAATAGGGCTTTCCAAAAAGACCTTGTCATTATTTCCACTCTACTCTCTTCATAGTTTCTTAAGCATTTTTAGACATAGAAAATAGATTTCCAAGCAACAAAGGAAATTGTTCATCCTAAACAAGTCCTTTATCTTTTTCATCCTTCTGTCTGATACTGTGATCCATATCCACTGATTGAGAGCTAAACAAGCAAAATTAAATGCTATTCTAGTGTTCTGAGCCTCCATCTTACCACTGTCATGTAAAAATTTGATATAGCCATAAAATGTTCTCGATGACTCCTCATCACTAAAGGCACCTCCATTTTTTTCTGCTAAGTCTGCTGCTGAGCAGATTTAAAACACTACTCTGCCCATTCTAACAATCAAATATATGCAGTCTGTTCTCTGTGCTATTACAACTTGGTAGAATTAACAAAAGCAACACTAATTCCAGCGGTATTATGTAACAATGACATCAATGTACCACAAGCCCTGTGTTTTTGATGTTAAAATACAAAATAATACTTTCTTTTTTCTTTGAGCACAATTTAAAGACATTAGGAAGTCAGGATTCCCACACCATAATAGCAGGTGCTGTCTGAGTCATTGAATTTAGTCCCAGCAACAAGCACCAATTTAGTAGTTTGTTCTGGGGGATTCTGCTCCTGGCCCTGATACACACCATGGAGCAGAGCATAATCCAAAATCCCACTTCAGACACAAACTTCAGACCACAGCAAAAGAGCAAAAAGAAAGGACTTGTGGAAGGTATTGCCATGGCCCTGGATCCCTGAAATGGTGATGACTCCATTAAATTAAATTTTCACATTCCCATGGGTACATACCCCATTCCACACCAGGCAGCAAAGGACTCTAGCAGTTCCTACAGCAAAGGCATATAGGGAACCTACTCTTTCATCTGCTGCAGAATAAGAAACTAGCATATGAATTTTGAGACAGGCAACTTAATTGAAAATAGATCAATCAGTGATTAATGCATCAGCAGGTGTGAACTGGCAAATTACTACTGGAATGAATGGAAATGTATTTCTAGGCACCTACATCCACTGAGAATTTTGCTGTTTATACCTTTTTACTCTTTAGAATAATCAAACATTTCAGAGACCTAGACTTTACTCTGAGAAATTCTATTCTATTCTATTCTATTCTATTCTATTCTATTCTATTCTATTCTATTCTATTCTATTCTATTCTAAGTGATAGCTGAATATCAAACATAATGAATTCTAACTGTATATTTTCCAAAAGCATGATGAAATTTAATACTTAAAAATAAAATTATATTTATATAATATATAACCTTTAATATACATTATATATATTAAAACATGGCTTTGGGAGACTTTTCAAGCCCTTTTATCTACTTCTTTAGGGACTGGGGAAACAGACATACAGATATGATTTGATTTGAAGGTCACAACCTATTTCAATTGTTGTTGCTTATTGCTAGAGCACATGCTTTTAAATAGCAAGGACTTGCTATTGAAAAACAAAACAAAACAAAACAAAAACACCAAACAAAAAAAAAACCCAAGTATAAATGCCAGATTCTGCACCTGAGACAAAGTACAAGTATAAATAGGGAGAGGAGTGGCTGGAGAGCAGCCCCGCAGAAAGGGACCTGAGGGTGCTGATCAGCAGCAGGCTCAATGGGAGTCAGCAGCATGCCCTGGCAGCCAGGAGGGCAAACCACATCCTGGGTGCATCAAACACAGCATACCCACATGGTTAAAAGATGTGATTATCCCACTGTATTTAACGTACGTGCGGCCTCACCTTGAGTACCGCGTGCAGTTCTGGGCCCCGCAATTTAAGAAGGATGTGAAGGTCCCTGAATGCGTCCAGGGGAGGGCAACACAGCTGGTGAAAGGGCTGGAAGGCACATCCTATGGGAGTGGCTGAGGACTTTGGGTTTGTCTAGTTTGGAGAAAAGGAAGCTGAGAGGTGACCTTATTGCTCTCCACAGCTTCCTGAGGAGGGGAAACGGAGAGGGAGGTGCTGATCTCTTCTCACTGGTATCCAGTGACAGGACACATGGGAATAGTTAACAGCTGCACCAGGGGAGGTTTAGACTGGACGTTAAGAAGCATTTATTTACAGAGAGGGTGTGCAAACCCTGGAACAGGCTGTCTTGAGAGGTGCTCAATGTCCCATGACTGTCAGTGTTTAAGAGGCATTTGGATGGTGCCCTTAATAACATGATTTAACTTTTGGTTGACCCTGAAGTGGTCAGGTAGTTAGACTAGATGATCATTGTAGGTCCCTTCCAACTGAATAGTCCAGTCTATTCCGTTCTGTTCTGTTCCATTCTGTTCTATTCTATTCTGTTCTATTCTATTCTAAATATAAATGGAATTCCATTCCATTCTAAATATATCACCTAAGTCCCTGATTAATTTAACACATTTTTAGTACTTGATGGCTCTTCATCCCTTCTTCCACAGAAGACAAAGCAGTTGACATTCTGCATAAGAACTGGACCAGGCCAATTTGCCTGCTAATTTAACCCCATTGACACTGTAGAGCTATCTACAAAGTTTCAAAAGGCTTCTTCTGGCTTTCTGCAGGAATTTTTTATTTTAGTTTGAACTGCTCAGAAAATAATGGGGTATTTCAGAGGAAAATTTTGGCAAGTATTACGCTTTGAAAATTTTATTTCAGCACCAGGTGAACATGCTGCCTCAGCCTCATCTAGATGCTCACTTTCAGAGATTTTCAAAACGCCATTGTTCCAATCCTTTGCTCTCCAATCACTGCTTTTTCTTCTGTTGAAAAGACATTATAGTTTTTCTTCTGTTGTAAAGAAATTATTGTTTTCCCTTTTTCTTTAGTTACATCTCATATTTACCAGCTGTGCACTTCAGCTTATTATAAATATCCTTTCTAGTATCTGCACAAATAGAAATGAAGTGGAAAGGCTAGGGTGACTGGTTGCTGTTTAAGAGACAATAAAATGTTTTTTCCTATAGAGAAATGGGGCCAGTAGAGAAATGGCATCTGGAGCAAAAAGAGGATTTTATATTCTATAAACAAAATTTTCAATAAGTCATAACTGTTCCTTGCATACCTATCCAGAGGGTTAGGAGCTGAACATCTGAGGATTTTCAAAACAAGTGACACGCTGAAGTACCGAGCATGATTTTCAGATTTCCACCTTTGCTGCAGTACTGAGTGAAAACTCTCACTAGCTGCAGATAATCAGATTGCATTCGCTCATGAGGCTAAAATTACTACAGACTAATTTAGAGATAATCTATTACAAGGCGTAGCATCAGGGACCAACATCATCTCTCAGAAACTGACATCCTGATCACTTATATTCAATCTCTATTTTAGAGGTAATGTCAGTGTCATTGAGTCTTATCAAAGGCCAAGATCTCTATAAATGGTGAGTCAAAATGAGATTTTCTTTTTTTAAGGATTTTGAAGGATAATCCTTTTTGAAGGATTACGTACTGCCCAGTGACAGTCTTTTACTCTCTTATGTTCTGAATGACTAATTTTCATCTAATTATTGTATTTGATAGATTTGTACTACCAAATTCACTGCACTGTACTGAGCTACTCATTCCAATATGCCTAAGGCTACTGCTTTAAACAGGATTTCAGAAGCATAGGTACTAATACTTTTTCTGGGGGGTGGAAGACAAGAGAATTCCTAGAACTCCCTATCATCTCCCATTTTCTTTCCACATAAAGTGCTAATGCAGCTCTTCAAAATACTGATGAGCACACCAGCCTGTTTTGATTGTTGGTTAGGGCCTAGCCATCTACAAAGTCTTCTGTTGGCTCCTAGGAGCACAGAAGATACATAATTCTCAGAGGAGCTGGTCCTTAAGAGTATGTCAATATAGTAAATAAACATGCATGTGTAGCAGAGAAACCTTTGAAGGGCTTTGGCAGGGAAGAAATGGGTCAGAGCTGTAGAGAGGGGCTATAGGTCCCTCTTGGTGGGTCAGCAAGTGTGTCCAGCTTCCAAAATACCATGCTGCAACTCAGCTAGTTTTAACCCAGCTGCCACTGATTAGTTGTGAAGATCTGGCAACACAGCTTGCACCGTGGACTAACAATGTACGTGCTTCTTACCAGGAGCTACATAACCTGCTCTGAAGTCCACACTGGCAGGTCTTTACTCTTACTCACTTTCTGCTAAATAGGACAAAGCTACCCTTGATATTTACACATGCCATTTTTGCATGATATAGAGATGTAATTTCAATGGTAGGTATTGACAACCAAGGAAAAATCAGGAGGATTTCTGGATTATGTTGATGCTAATAAAACTGCTTTTATTTCTTTTTTTTTCTTCAATGTTACTGGAAAGAGAGTGTTTAGAACAGATACACAAAGGTAATTATGGAGCATGTATTTAGGCAGGTGTCTAGACTGCTACTAAAATCAAGAGGAATTTAGACACTTTTACAGGAATTTTTGATGACTTCAATCCTTCTAGCATGTGCATTATACGAGTGAGTGGTGAAACAATTGGCTGCTTTTTTCTCCTCTCCATCCTTTAGTGCATGGGGTGAACCTGTTCGCAGCTGCGTAGAAGAAATTCTAGGTTTTTTACAAAAGTTCTTAGAAGATCTCTTGTGAACAGGGCAGGAATAGAAGTGATGGCTGCATAATTACAATAAGTAAATATACATCGGCCCCTGCCTCTGCTGCAAAGCTGTTCTATGATAGCCAAGTTGCTTTAAACTTTCCACAGGTAAGTCATTACCTCTATGTTCTTTACTCTTGCTTGCCTGACTTGAGACACCTCTGAATGTTCAGAAGTTCTGAGCATTCACAAATGCAATCAAAGTCCCTAAAAGCAAACTGCTGCGCCTTCAGAGTACTACCGGTTAGCTCCTGTACTGTGAAAAATCAGTCCTAAAGTGGAAGCAGGCATTAATCTTGCTAAATTTTGTCTTTGCCTTTGTGATCAGTAGTATTTGCTTCATAGAGGTGCTACAAGGTTAATTCGTGTTTGTGAAACAGACCATACAGTGATGAACACCAGAAGCCTATGAGGACATTAACCCTCTTTGCTTTAGCGCAAGATTCGAGGAGTGTGCAGAGAATGTTATTCTTGGCTTACTAACAGAGAAGCTTGAGATGCTGGGTTGATCGTTTCTGGTCTTCTGCCTCAACAAAAGATAATTACATTATTGCCTTGGATATTTAGCTCCTACTTTTTTCTCTCCCCAGCAAATTAGAATGCAAAAGATTTGGAATGAATGTTCCACAATACTTTGGCTTTTCTAAGGAAAGAACAGTGTGAGTGATTGCTGTTTTCCCAGGTAGACATGAAGTAGCAGCAGCTTCTGCCTTCCTCAAGCCTTTGAACATAACAGGATCTCCAGTCCCGTTTGAAAGGAAGTAGTTATTACTTGACTCTTGAAAGTAGCTTACACCCCGTCTTAGAAAGAAGGTCTAACTGTAGTCAGAAAAACATCTGAAGTTCAGAGAGCTTTCTGAGATCTAAGAGACAGAAAATGTTGGTAAAGGCAACTTCCAGGAAATCAGGATCAAGACAAAGTGTATTTATAATTATTTGACTGCTTATTTAGATTACTTCATATTCCACAGAAGGCATGTCTTTGCTTGAAGTGCTGCTACGTGCATCTTCAAGTTAGTACAAACAGTACAGTTAAGTAGTACAGTTAAGTAGATTAT
This sequence comes from Opisthocomus hoazin, assembly GCF_030867145.1. NCBI lineage: Eukaryota > Metazoa > Chordata > Aves > Opisthocomiformes > Opisthocomidae > Opisthocomus > Opisthocomus hoazin. The sequence continues at coordinate 10,941,797 of NC_134421.1, read as the reverse complement.
TCCCAGAGCCCAATGGTTTACATAGATAGCAATTTGGCAATGCCCTTAAGTATATGTTTAATTATAATGGCAGAGTCTAATATTTAGATATCCTGACACCTAGTGGAATTTATTGCTCCAAGCAGAATATCTGGGTTCATCTTCCTGTATGGTGACTGGGGAAATGAAGGAAGTTAAGTATCCCATTCTTTGATACAATAGCAAGATACTCACCTGGACAGCTGCCTAACCAATGCATTAGATAAAATGTGAAAAAAGAATTTGGCTTGAGCCCACCCTCTTTCAGAGACAGACTCACAAAGCTGGTTACGAAGTGATGCAAGGTCCCTGAACTGGTGTCTGGTTTTGAGCTTGGAAAGATTTTCTAGTGACAGATGTAGAAAGATCCAAGCACTTTGGATTCAGAGTGTCTCAAAAGGGATTTGAAACTGCATCTTCTATGGGTACTCTGTAACTGGCAATTAACTAGCAAGTTGAGAGTGGCCATGTTTTCACCCATTTTCCATCATGCCTTTCTGTGTTGCATGGGACAATTCAGCCTTTGATGGACTGAAGATGGCAACAATATATGAATCCATGGTGAAATGGGAATATAGGGGAACATCTGGAGTATAGAGTCCTGTTTCCTTTCACAAGCTGGCTAAGCTGTCTCTCCAGGCTTGATATTGGATAGCAATACAACATACTTGGTATAGTATAGGTATTCCTATTTCCTGCTATTCCTATTTAAAATATGTTCCAGAACCTGTTTTTCTCCCCCCCTTTTTTTTTTGCTTTGTTTGTTTTGGGTTTTTTGTTTTGATTTGTTTTAACCTGGTGGCAGTATTGCATTTAGGTTAAATAAACTACTGATTTTCATTCCTGTGATGTGAACAAGGCAAAATCTTTTAGTGTCTTCTCAGAAGGCAGGATCTAGTTCCTTTTTGTGCATCTGTTTCAGTTTAAATATATATTCCTTGAACATGAGTATTCTGCAAGCAAGGACAGATATAGTCTCATCATGATTTGTCCAGTAGCTTTTTACATGTCTATATATACTGGAATACTTTGGCTGATACCTTACAAAATCATATAAACATTATGTGAATTTTAATGGCTTTATCACATTGGTATTATATGGAAGTATTTATTACTCTGTATAAATGTATCATCCCACACTTTGCACTAATTATTAATCTAGGCCTTGAAATCATTCTGTTTTCCCTGACTGATTTTAGAATCATAGAATCGTAGAATGGTTTGGGTGGGAAGGGACCTGACAGATCATCTGGTTCCAACCCCCCTGCCATGGGCAGGCACACCTTCCACTAGAGTAGGTTGCTCAGAGCTCCATCCAACCTGGCCTTGAACACTGCCAGGGAGGGGGCAGCCACAGCTTCTCTGGACAACCTATGCCAGTGTTTCACCACCCTCATGGTGAAGAATTTTTTTCTTTAATCTAAATCTGCCCTCTTTTAGTTTAAAGCTATTCCCCCTTGTCCTATCACTACACACCCTTGTGAAAAGTCCCTCTCCAGCTTTCCTGTAGGCCCCTTTCAGGTACTGAAAGGCTGCTATAAGGTCACCCCGGAGCCTTCTCTTCTCCAGGCTGAACAGCCCCAACTCTCTCAGCCTTTCCTCGTAGCAGTCCATTTTTGTGGTCTTCCTCTGGACCTGAGTGCAAACTCAGTGTGACCTGAGTGAGATTTTCTGCTTTACTTTGATGTCATGTCTCTCAGCTTCACATCTTCAGTGCAGTTTAGTCCGTTTCTGCATTTACGCTGTATTGTTGACCAGAACTAATGTTTCCATTTATGTAATCCGCATGCATGCTATGCCTCAGTTCTCAGTGAAAACCTCAGTCTGCCGACTCAGAATACCAAGCCATCATTAGTACTGCAGCCACCGTGCTGTAGGCAGTGGTGAAGAGACACTGCCAGTCAATAGTAATAGCTCAAAAACAGTAGCCTGGTGCTTGAACAGGCAGTGCACGTGAGGGAAGTACCAGCAAACATCTGAAGATTATATTCCTCCAGGGTAGTACTTTGGCATGTTAGTGAGAACGTGTGGAGGAAGAAGACTGCATGTGTTAGGAGGAAGTGCAGGCTGTGCTCAAGGGGTGATGAAAGCTTAGCTAGAGGCTTCTGCGTACCGAGACGCACTCAGAAGTTTGGATTATCGTGAAGGGCCGAATATAGCCACGCTGATAACACACCATAAGGAGGTGGAACACAGTAGTGTGTGGTGGGCTCTGAGACTCTGAAGGTAGCCTCTAGTGAATATGCCATCCCGTCCCACAGCCCATGAAGAAAGGAAAACCACTGTGACACCAGAAAGGTAAATAGGAGTAGGGCTCAGTGGTTTGGGAGGGCTGTGCCGACCAGCTGTGCGCTCCTGGGTGCTGCTTACAGACGTACAGCCAGGTGCAGGTCTCTCACACCACAACTGTGTCAATACGTGAGGACAAACTTCTGGGATCGGTCAGGCATTGTTACTTTACACAGGGGAAGATAAGAACATGTGGGTGATGTTTGTTACTTGGAAAAATCACTGCAGTGAGTTGTCAGAAATACTTAAAAGAAAGCCTTCCAGCGCAGGGGTAAAGGACTACAGAGACCGGTGCTGCCACCCCTGGCCTCATGAGGGCCTTCAACACCACTTTATTTCGCGCTCGTACCTGGGAGTGTTGACAGCGGCGGTACCTGCAGTGTCCCATGCAGATGGCTGAACTTCATGGCAGAAACCAGACTGATGCGGATTAAGGACTTGCAGAGTCTGCTGTCAGCCAGCGACCTCCAAGTACTTTCTTGTTATCATGTTTTTGCCCCAAGAACCATTCTTGAAGAACTCCATGAACAGCTTTCTTCTAGCCTGGTGGTTCCCCTTTCATGCACCTACCCCCTCACTTCATTTCTGTGCCGAAACGAGCATAGAAACGCTTAAATGAAACCTCAGCACGTAGCTCTACCATGTCGTTACGGTAACCGAGAGTCCTCCCGATCCCTCATCGCCAGGGAAAGCAAATTTGCTTTGCGGCCTGTCTGGAAGCACTGCAGGACAGCGCAGCTCCGCTGGCCGCAGCTGGAGAGCTGCTGACACACGCAGGTCGGTAATTTCAAGACCACCTGGGACATGACACATCAAAACGTTTAAATTTTATCCCAGAGGCAGTAGGTGACAGAGTCACAAGTGCACGCATGACAGCGAAATAAAACCGGGGCGGTTTCTCGTTCCCGGGGGCATATTCCCCCCTGCGTCGACTCTGGGGGAGCGCCGACAGCGAAGCGCTGCAGGCGCAGAGGCCGCGGCGTTATTTCGTGCCCCCCCGCCCCCAGCTGCAGACGCAGCCCCGGAGCCGGATCGCGGCGTCCGGCCGATTTCTCACAAAACCGCCGGGACAACGCCCCGCCGCCGGCGGGGTCCGGCCCGCCCGGCGCCCCGAGCCCTCCGGGCCGTCAGCAGGCGGCCGAGGCAGCGAAGAGACCCCACGGCCGGACCCGCTGCTGCCGGGCCCGCGGGACGGGCGGCGCAAGCCTCGCCCCGCCCCCAGCGCGAGGCTGACGGCGGCCGGACTCGCTGCGGCGCGGGGGGATCCACCGCCGCCTTGTCCCCTCGCGCGGCCGCCAGGTGGCGCCGCGGCGCTGCCGGAAGCGGGGCGGGCGCTGAGGGCGGCGGGACCCGGCCGCCCGCCCCGGCGCACGGCAGCGCGGTGAGGCGGGCCGGGCCGCGCCGCGCCGGGCCGGGCCGGGCGAGGCGGCGGCGGCGGGACCCGGCGGGCCATGCTGCTAAAGCTCCTGCAGCGCCAGACCTATACCTGCCTGTCGCACAGGTATGGGCCCTGCCTCTGCCTCGGGGGCCTCGTCCTCATGATCGTCTCCGCCCTGCAGTTCGGGGAGGTCAGTACGGCGTGGCTGCCCGCCCTTCCCCTCCCTTCCCCCGGGCAGCCTCGGCGGGCGGCACGGAGAGCGCGTGTGCGTTTCGGTTTGGAGCCGGGTAGTTGTCATGCCCGGGGAGCAGCGGGTTCCCTCGGCGAGCGGCTTGGGCGTCAGCGCCGGTTAGAGACGTGCGTGTAGGCAGACACTGAAGACCTGAGGGAGGCGGCGTGCGTTGCGGCGGCGGCGCGCCCGCGGCTGAGGAGCGGCGCGAGGCCCCGGCGCGGGCCGTGCTCCGGGGGCGCCGGGGGCCGCAGCGCGAGGGGCTCTGAGGAGCGCTGGGGAGAACCCGCGTGCTCCCGGAGCTCCTGTTTTCCTGCCTTGTGCCGTTCTTTCCACTGCCCTTACGGGGTGGTTTCTCAGTGCTGGGGGTTTTACGTTGTTATTATTTGGCTCTTCTGAAGCCTGCGCTGATGCAGCCGTCAAAGGGCAGCCGGGAGTGACGGAATCCTTCGCCCTTCCGGAGTGCAAGGAGTTAAGCGAAGCCTCTCCCCGAGCTGCCCGCAGCCCAGCAGAGCCTGTACTGCTTTGCTCGCTGCTTGCTGCTCAGTTTACCTGTTGCTTTGTAAATGACGCAATAGAACTTCTACTTATTCTAGGTACAGTTTTATATGGGTGTATAGTGTATTTTAAAGCTTCATTTCGTATTACCCTATCTATTTCGGGAAGTCGTCAGTGAAAGAATCTGGAGGGGAAAAAGCCAATCCTGCTTCTGTGTAGTGTTTGAGACAATAACAAGTATTTGGGGAATTAAAGTATTTTTGTCAGTGTAAAAGGGTGGCAGTGTTACATGCAAACAGACTGGAATTTCCTGATTCCTAATTTTTTTTTTCCCCTCTTTTTTTTTCTTCTCTATTTTATTTTGATGGGCTCTTTCAGATACAGAAAAAAAACAGAGAGCCATAAAGAGTGTTATCTGAAAACTTGAGTGTTACACAAAGTTCTGATTGTGTATCTGTACATCTGCTTCGCATGAAGTGCTTCATCCCTGCTGTCTTGCAGAGTTCACAAGTTCCTGAAACACTTGAAAGCCATCAGCGAGTTAATTAATTGTGTAGTACTCTTAGGTACCTGTTTGTACATGATTATCAGCTTGAATTGGTGTATTCCTCTTGGTGCTGTGAAACTTTGAGTATACTTTTGGCTTTCTTCAGAATGGGGACTTAAACCCAACTTCAGGATTCCTTAGAACTTCAAACGTTTTTTGAAACACTTCTATAGTTGTCCAGGTTATAACTGACTTTACTGAGAATCAGTCAAAATCACCACTCAGAATTATTTTCCTACCAAATCTAAGTTTGCTACTTCCAGCCCTTTTAGATCTAGTTGGAAAGCTTAGATGCTGTTTAGACAGTGAGCAAAGAACTTGCAGATTCATGTAGGAGTAAACTTTCAAAATTATAAGTTAAGAAAAAAAGACAAATGACCAGAAATGTTTAAAAAAAACCCAAACAAAACACCAATAAAACCACTACCCTTTATGGAATGACTATGCAGAAATACAGAAAAACCTTTTTTTTTTTTTTAATGATGGTAAATGAGCATGGTAAGAGATGTTTGCATGCATTTTGCTCTCTTATGATTTCAGGCGACGTGTTTTGGTAAACAGTGGTAGCTTAAGAATTTAGGAGTGACTAGACTTGTGAGAGTGAACGCTGTTACACCTCTTCTGACAACTATAGGGTGAACAGAAAACACTTCTTTAGGGCAGAGTCCACAAGGTAGCAACTAATGAAAGTATAAGACTGTTTTGAAGATGAAACCAAAAATCTTTCTGGCAATTATCAGGTCAACCATTTTTGACAATCTTCGGGGAACTGTCAAGCAATAAAAACCAGCGTAAGGCAATGCTTATCAGACCCTGGTGTCTGAGCAGCGTTTGCAGTTGTGCTTTTCCCCTACCCTCAGAGCCAGCTTTTTCATCCTAGTAGACAAAATTAGATCTGCTTGCATAGATTCATGCTAATATCAGTATTAATGCTGGAATAAAAATTAATGACCGGTGCAAATAATTTGGGATTGGTAATGATGTGCTTACAGCCTCAAAGTGAAAATTAGCTTGACTTCCAGAAAAAAACTTGAGCTCAATGAAATGACAATGCATTAAAAGCATGATACAGGAGCATTTCTGCAAAAACTTCTAGGGTAACTGGGTCTAAGCCAATGCTGTAACCTAGTCGTAAGATGAGCTTTGGGTTTTAGGACAGTGTGGTTGTAAACCCTTCTTGGCCGTCCTTCCGTAGGTCGCTCAGCATTGTAAAAAATTTTGTAGCTGGAACATGCCGGATAGACAGGTGATAGCAGTGGCTGATACAGTATCTCCTAATAGGGGGTGTCTCTCCCCATTTTTTTAATGTTATTCCCTTAGTGGTTTTATAATATCAGTATGTAAATTTGAAGCAAAGCAGCCCCCGGGCACTGTTGCAACATGGACAATGCGGCAGGAGCAAACAGTTACAGGAAAAAGATGTATCAAGTGGGAAGAGCTTAACTTTTTTTCCTATATGTGTTTCTAAAGAGATCTGACCTGGGCCTTTTTGGTTATAGTTGCACAAAGGCAAAAAAGCAAATGTTTGAATGGTTACCGTTTTTCTTCTGGAGAGGTGTGTTATTTATATAAGAAGTTTCTTACTCCAATACTTCTGCATATCTTCTAGAAGCAGATCAGTGGGTGTCAACTCAGCATTATCAGAGCAGGAGATGTTTCTGCATGGCTGTCCTTCTGTGTGCTGTATTAATAAACGTGTGTATTGAAGTGGGGTGCAGCTTGGGATTTTAGCTATGTGACCTTGATGGCTGGATGAAGGCAGGGAAGACTACCCTGCCTTCAGCTGTGTGTTCCCACTGTTTCTCATCTGCTCCAGCAACCAAATAGAGGAAGATGAAGCACTCTGGTGTTTGAAGTTTCATCTTTCTGTTGGTTTAGCTCCGTGACTTGCCTCGCTGCATGTTGGCTGAACTCATGTCAAGCTGAAGGGGAGTAGCAGAAATGCGGGGGGATGAAAAAAGGCTGCAGCCAACAGAAATACTTTGCTGTTGGGTTAGTCTGGCTGCAGTGCAAGATGTTACCTGTATTGGGAAAGAGCTATTGTGTTTTAAGTTTGTGGCCAGGTCAATTTGCATAATTTGATATACCCTGGCCTGTCTGTGTGTTTGCAAAGCTCAGATTTCAGAGGTGTGTATACTTCAATATGCCCTGTATGAGAACAGAAAGGAAGATGAGGAAAATTATGTGGGGGGTAGGGGTTTCCTGCTCGTAATGAAGTATATTTGTTTTAGGTCTCAGTTTTGGGAAAACATTGTGAATTTTTAAAGGCTAAGAGACAATGGGGCGGTAACTTAAATGAATAGTAGCTTAAAAAGTGTGTCCGTAAAACATGAAATCTATTCTTGCGGAGAAACACCAAAGTTTGTTTAAATCAAGTGTGCTCTTAAGTTCGGGGTCTGACTGCTGGCTCAGTGTAATAACTCAGTTTGAATTAAGGTCTAGTCAGTTGTGCATTAATGCGTGATAACTTTGAATGAAATTGATTGTGACTGAACATTTCAAAAGGAGAAATTTAAGTGTCTGATTTTAGAAGGTGGTGAGATCGAGCGTATTTTTTTTTTTTTTTTTTATTTTGCAGGTTGTGTTGGAGTGGAGTAGAGACCAGTATCATGTTATGTTTGATTCATACAGAGACAACGTTGCTGGCAAATCGTTTCAGAATCGGTGAGCTTTGCTTGCACTTGACAGTATCGCACACTGTACTGTTCAATGAATTTTCAAATATTTAAATCAAATATTCTAGATGAAGTAACATGCTGTTGAGTAGGACTTTACTGTATGGACTCTAAATCTGCAGCAAATTTTAAACTTGGTAGTTTTAGAATTGTGAGTTAATGATTAATATCCCAGCCTGGAAGATGTTTGGCATTTGGAAGCTCTAATCATGTAACAGAGCTTACATTTTAAATGCATTTAATTCATCAAGTCTGTAATGAAATATCAAAATGATGATAATGTTAACAATAAAGGGAGTGCATGACATGTTTTCCATATTAAGATAGGAAAATATAAGTACTGTTCCCATGCGCTTAAAATTCCAACTTTCACTGTTTTTAAAAGTTATTTTTCATTTACCTTATATTTTCTGTGACATCTGATGAGGGACATTATTTAGTAGAGAAGTCACAAAGCTAGTAAGAATCTTTTTTAAGCTGAGTGCATGGGAGAAGCCACTCACAGCAAGTTGCAAACCAAGGCATATGGGTGATTTGTTTCAGTTGTGTTAACTGCTACCTGACTTTTTGTGGTTTCATCGTTAGCGTCTGGATAGTCATGGGATCTGTTGCTCAGGAAGTCAGTGGACTGTGAATTGGTAGCTGGAAGAAGCTACTAAGGAGATATCATCTGACTCTTAAGTGTTGATACACTCGATTGGAAAAAAAAAAAAAAACCAAACAAAAACCACCCTGAACGGAGATGCTTAATCTTCTTGAGGTTTGTTGAATCATGGGACATTAGAAATGATGAGATCAGTTTGTCACATTTCAGCTGGTGCAAGATAGCTCTGTAAAAGTACATTGCATGGTGTCAGTGAATCCTGTATGCTTGTATAGTCTCATCTCTTACCTCCCTCCCTTATTTTCCAAAGGGTTGCAGATGGAAGCAGAGTGATACAGCTCATATGGATGATTAGCTTAATGTTTACATGTTTCTGCAGTACTGAAGTGAAAACATGATAGTTTGTTCTAGTCAGTACTCAAATGCCTGACTTTGTGATAATTAAGTACAGTGCTTTAATAAAATGGTCGAGTTTGTGCCAAACAAAATCGTACATCTTAACTATTGTGATGTGGGTGTAGTCAGCTCCCATTTCTGCAGTGAGTTGTCTTCATTTTGATTGTTTAAAGTACACCTTAGCTAGAGTTGATCTCTGTGAATCGTGAGCAAAACATTCAGTGCTTGGCGAGGAACTATTGACTGCCTGAGCAAAACCTTAAGGTTTTCATGATGGATGCTCAGGTTATTCCATATGCCTTTAATACTCTTATGTCAGGCATGACAGGGAGGTTTGTTGTTATATTTGTGTGCAGATACCAACTTCCTATAAAAATTCATACCAACAAAAAGTCTTTGTGGACACATAGTCTTAGGCATCCATTAACTTGAATTGGGGGGGGTTCAGTTTGTTTTTATTATCAGACTTCACGAATGCAGTAATGGACCCTATCTTGCAGTTTGCACCATATCAGTGATGGTTTGCTGGAGTTTTTAGGGCCGATATCAATGCAATATGTAGGGTTCTCACATGGTTTTTACATAAACTGAGGATTGTGGACTTCCAGTTTTGATCCTAGCTTATCCATTGATTTTTATCAGTTCTTATTTCAGTGTTAGAGAAAAATATTCAGAATTGGAGAAGAGGAAGCTTGTTGGTTTGGAAATTAAGCAGATCTACTGCTTAGTGGAAAGTAAAAGCTGCAAGGCCGTTAGGAAATATTATTGGATCTTCAACTGAATTAAAGCAGTGTTGTCTTCTATGAGCTTTTCAGGAAAACATCTTCATTCTTGTTAAAGAGTTGTGTTATAAACTTTTATAAAGACAATCTCAGTGTAAAATGTAGTCAAATTGGTGCATGTCGGCAAGATCCTCGTGATTATAAACTCAAAAAGCTCTTCTTCCTGAGTAACATAAAAACAGTTATGTTGCTAACCTCTTTAGTTACACCTGTTGAAAGCTGCTGTCTGCCAGACTAAGGAAGACTTCTTGTTTTGCCTTGAAGTTTAGCAATTGCTTTGGTTTGCTTTTCCCTCATATCACATGTCCTTCAACATCCCAGCTGTTGCACTTTCCAGGTAGTCACATCAGCTGCTAAACTTCCTACTTACATTGTCCAGGTTCTTATGCAGCTTGAGACAGTGGAGTAGAAATTCCAGGGCTTTTTACCAAGCCACGTCATCAGAACCTGTTTTTGAAGACTTAGTTAGTTTTGGTATGAAAATAAAAAGGGTGAGAAGACTAAATAATGGAGTTGCATGTATGAGAGTCTTGAATGACAACTCTATTTCATTACTCTCCGCCAGCAAATTCTGCATTTTGGCAAACACTGAAGTGTAGTTTTTCCTTTCCAGGACATAGCCAAATCATATTTAAAACTCCAAAATACATATGGAAACAAAATGTGAAGGAAGAATCCTCAGCGTTTAAAGTGTATGGACTGATTTCAGTATAGTACAGCAAGTGAGCCATCGGTTGTTGAGCAGAGTGAGGCTGGAGAGAGGAAAAGATGCACAAATGAGGGATCCAAGAGTTCCTGGAACAGGAATAGCAGTGGAACACTTCAGTTGCAGTTGGTGGGTGGTTAGAGATGTAACACCCAGGAGGGCTGGGAGGTTTACAGTGGGGAGCTTAAGGGTGTAATAGACTTACACTCGTTCATAAAGAGGCTCAGCAAGGTTGGAGATCATGGTATGGTAGCTTGAGAGAAACCCAGAGGCTGCTGTGTTCCTTCAGCAGCTGTGGATGGTGAGACAATGAGGCTTTGTCTTCCAGCTGCAGTGTTGGCTGTGAGTGTGGCTCTCGTGTGTAAACAAACGTCACAGGTATGGAAAATGCTTCTTGGCAGGTGGACAGAAAAGGCAACATGTGACAGGTCTCCTGTCCTGCCTGGGAGAGCTGGTGGTGCTGGATTTGTCTTCAGCAGGATCCTACTGATGTTTTTAGGTTTGCAAGTAAAGAACGGGTATGTTTTTGAGAGAGGAAAATGTAAAGGAGTATCCAATACAAACCTTGTTAATTGTCTGGGAGTCTCCAAGGAAGTTTCCAAAGCCCGTGTTTGCTGATACTAAAATCAGTAGCAAATAGAAAAAAGGATGATTTTCTGTAGGAAGGTGTTACGTAATTGCCATTTAGGCAGCTCATCTTGGGCTTAATCTGTTTGCCAAACCGGTATTTATGATGAAGACCAAATGCATAAATCCACATGAAGGAGAAACACAGCTACAGTATTTGAGGGAGAAAGTTTTTGATCTCTTCTGACCTTGAACAACTTGCAAAAGACTCTGCATATTAAAAATAGTATTTGAGAAGGATAATGCAGAAGTGGCTTTCCTGTTCCTTTTTAATTTTTAAGCGAAATTCCACTACATGCTTTTGAAAATATAAACTCTCAGTAATTTTTAAGAAGCCATGAGACCAACCAGAAAGCTTTGGCAAAGAACAAAAAGGTGAAATCTTAACAGCGTTACTGATCCTACTTGGGAGCAACAAATTAACTTGTGTATGATACCTGTTTTTTATTACTATGTTTGATAACCACTACTTTCTCAAACAGTGTATTCTGTAAATATTCATTAAGACAATTTATGCGAGTGGGTAATTTTTAAGTAGTTAGACTAGTGGATCTGCAAACAGTTTGCTTGCTTTTATAGCCTTTTTTGCATCGTCTCTATTGCCACTAGCAATGAAGATTGTGCTTGCCATACCAGGGTTAGTTCAGAGTTGGCGTAGCTGCATCTGACCAAAAATGCCTTTCCTCTATGGAGTTTATTAGTGTTTGGCTGTATGTGCCGTAATTCCAATGCTAAAAGTTAAGTGTAGCAAATTACATAGCTTTATGTGCTGTTGCATAGAAACACGCTTTTAGCAAATGGTAAATTGGGAAGAGGTTTCACAGAAGTCAAAATTGCCTCATGTCCTAGAAAGAGTTGGAACTGAGGAGCTCTTTTTTGGCTTTTTATGTTCTTCAGTGAACCCTGGGTAAATAAACTCTGAACTTTGCCTGGAAGACTGAGGGTTGGGCATTTTTTAAATCTGCTGACTTGAGTCAGGTGCTTCCATCTGAAACACTCTTGTCCTAGCTGTAGCAATCAAGAGACTGTCAATCTAAAAATTTAACTCATCGCAACAAAAGTAGAAAAGCTGGAAGAACTCCTGCCATTGAGTTTCTACTCCTGTGGAGGACTTTTTAGTTTAAAACATGCCTTGAGTTGCACATGTTAATGAACCAGCAGCTGGTATCATCTCCTGAGAAAGAGGCGAAATAACTGATTAGAAGGGTAGTTGTATTCAGTAAATTGACTTCTTTTGCCAGCGGAGAGGGTAGCCTCCTGCACAGTGTTGCATGTCGTGGGTGAGAGACTTTCTGGGTGGTGCTGCTGGGAGAGGCAGCGCTGCTTCTTAGGTGTTTAGACTGTCTCGGGATGACTCACCATTATCATCTAAGTGTCATAGCTGAGTTAGGAACAGCGATGAATTGAGTGCAAAGTGTTCCTGTCCATTGCGCTGTGACCAGTTACTGGCAGCCCTTTTACCAAATCTTGTGCTTTGCTTATTGAATCTCAGCCAGCGGAAAATGAAGCTGGGTGGAGGTTGTCTGCATATCATACTGTGCATGGGAAGGTGGAAGAGATACTCACCTATAAGCTCTGTCTTTCTGTGTGTGCTTTTTGAAGGACGCAGTCGGCGGGGAGAAGGGAACACCTTTCCTTGGAAACCTCATTGTGTGACCCCGTGGATCTTAGCATTAGACAAGGGCTCAGTGTTTGCTAGGCTATCTACAGTTTAGGAAGGTATTGAATAGCTTGACACTGGAACTTTTGACAGTAACAGTTGGGGTATCTTCCTGGGGCAGCAGCCTGGAGTACCCACTGAAACAAAGCTATGAGCCTCATAGAGGAGATTATCGGGTAGAAGAAAGGTACTCAAACCCCTTTCTTTTCTTCTGCCTTAAGTATGCTAGGAAATCTGTAACTGTCCAGAAGCAGCTCCAGGGTATTAAATTGTGTTGAGAATGAATTTGACTGCTGTGTCTAGAATCTGAATTCATGTACCCTACTTAGATCGTTGGTTTATGAAATGCCCTGTTATTAATATCGAAGAGGCACTCCTAGGATAGAGACCTGGTCTGGCTGAGATCTTTTTGGCTCTGTGCAGTTAAACAGCAAATATGATGTAAGTCTTTGTGCTGTCCTGTGTAATGTAGTTGGTGTATTAAGGATGTGGCTGGATGTTGGTACTGATTTGAGAAACATTTTATGGGTTCAGAGGAGTTGGGTTATAGGTTAATATCAGTGACATTTAGAGCATAAAGTTCAGATTTCATTTAGTTACTGAACTGTTATAGCCACTGTACGTCCTTTTTTGGTTTTATGACTGTGCTGTTTTGTCAAAGGCTTGCGTATAATTAAGAGATATACATATAACTAAAGAGCAGCTTTTTGCTTTGTCTTTTTTGCAGCCTGGCCACCAAGTATTTCTGTTGTTAGACAGAAATTGCTATTGTAGGATGACACAAATGCTTGTAATGTAATATTAAACAGCTCATGTAGCTTTCATTTGAATTATGTAGGCTTTGTTTACCCATGCCGATTGATGTGGTATACACCTGGGTGAACGGCACAGATGTTGAACTGATCAAAGAATTGCAACAGGTCAGAGAACAGATGGAGGAAGAACAGAAAATAATGAGGTAATGATCTTGTGTGGTTTTTTTCCCTTTAACCAACAGCAGCAATCTAATGCGGTTTTAGACCTCTTTGTTTTTCTCCAGTGTTACTCAACATGAAAATAGAGTGCCTTTTCTCACTTCTTCATTTGATTATTCTCAAAACCTCGTTTCAGTTCTACATTTAGCTATAAAGTACTGTCTAATCAGAAAACTGTTTAAGATACAAAGCATAATAATTTAAAGTCATTAAGGGTGTTGTCTTGCATTTGTAAAATGCCATGCAGAAAATTGTGCTTTGTGTACATAATTTTGTATAGATTTCTATAACTCAGTTTGTAAATAATAAAACTGTATCTCAAATGTGTAACTTCTCTTTATCCCTTTCTTCCTCCTCATCCTCCCCCCAGTATTTCTTTTTGTAATGGGCTTAATAAAATCTTAAGCATTATGTTTCTTCGAGGCTCCTTTTTACAGTTAGATTTATAGTCTCCCAAACACTGAAACTGAGAAAGATGAAAATAATTTAGTCATATTACAAAGGTATGAGTCAGCCTTCTAACTAAGGAGGGAAAGACATGTATTGCTGCATTTGGTGTTATAGATTGTGCTATACTGTTTGCAAAATTACTGATCTGAAGCTTCAAACACAGGCTGCTGCAGATGCCTTGGATTGTGTCCCATAACCATTAATTTAGTTCTTAATAAGCAACTCTGTGGTCACGTGATCCAATTTGGCCAGAAGATATGCTAAATGGAAGAAAAAGTCTGTATTTTAAGGGTTGTACTAGTTTAATTCGGAATAATCTGAAATCCACAAGCAAGTGGATGGATCTGGTTTTTGGCATGTTATGACTTGCAATTTAGGTAGCACTGACAATGTGATCAAAAGTGAAATTCTGGATCTTTATTTTGTTACCTAAGCAATGAAAGTATTAGTAGAACTTTAAATCCATGAAGTTTAAACGTCTTAAACATAGACATATTCTCTGCTCTGAAAAGCTTTCAAATTTATACTGATCTTTTCCGAACTGTTCATGTAGCAAATGTTAGTGGTTTAGCTTTGTCATCACTCATGCTGTGATTCCCATTTTACAAAGGGAAAAACACATACTGTTTTATTCCATAATGCTGATTTGGAAAGTTGATATCAAGCTTATGAGTAAGACTGATGCCCATGCCATATTCCTTTTCTACAGCGGCACCTCATTCTCTCCCTTGTAGATAATTTTTTTCATGTACTTTGAAATCAGTTAGCACTGTTACAAAAAGAGCTGCAGATCACAAGAACTGCAGAAAACAAAGGCAAGGTTGCTGTAAATCTCTACTAATGAGTGTATGTATTGGTTGCATAGTAAAGCTTCGTAAGTTGTAACTTTCTTGTTGATACACCTGAATTGAGCTAGTCAAGGCCCAGTTGCTTTGTTTTTCGGTGGGAGAGAGTAGCTTGATGGGTGGTGGTTCTCTTTGTGTTGGTGTGTGTAGAAGGGTGCTCTTCTGATGTTATTATGATTATTATTTAGCATTAGCACTGCACTACATTTATATCAATCCTCATTTGCTTCTGCGTGCACATGGCAAATGCAGGATAGACCTTATCAGAATATGTATGTTAAGCAAAACAATCAAGTCAGCCTGGTTTTGGGTCACTTCACCCTTGTGTCTGACCAGTGTTTTTCATATCAACATCAGTTTTGTTAAGTAATTTAATAATAACCCATGAAAATCCTGTTAGCAGAGTCCTGCTGCCACGGCTGTCAGCACAACCAAGAATTTTTGAGCTACACTGTGTGAGGGTGAGCAGTGAGGGACACGTGTGTCAGCCTGTGCTCTCCTCGGCAAGGCCAATGGCAAGGCCTTGGCAATTTTGTAACTTGGTTATGGGTGCTTTCACAGTGTGTTCCTGACTCAACAATCTGAAATTAGACTAAGCTCCTTGCTGTCAACTAATTGTTTTTTAATGTAGTTGTTTTAATTTTTAATAGGGAAATCCTGGGAAAGAATGGCACAGAACCAACAAAGAAGAGGTGAGGTTTTTGTGGTTTGGGGCATAAATTGGAATAAATTATATCCTACTCATTGTTAGCTGAAAGCAGATGCTCGTTGGAGAGGTTGTTTCATTTTCTATAGCCTGTACGTGCTTTCTTTCTATGTCACTTCAGGAAAAATTAGCAGTGTGATAACACATATGTTGAATAAAAGTAATGTTACTGTGACATTTATGAATGAGCTGCTTAAAACAGGACAATTTCTGAAGTTCGGAAAGCATATCCTTGTCATTGGTTAGGCATAGTTCCTATTCCGAGTGTGGATTTTTAGTGCGTACATACCTGGAGTTCTGTAATTCAAAAGCATGAACATTTTTTCCACCTGCCGTTTGTATACGTGGTACTACAGGTTATTGTCTATGGAGGGGCCAAGCCTCTTGTGCCTCTGCTGCCAGGAAGCACTAAGGTCTGGCCTGTCCTATTCTTATTTTGGCTTGGTCAGTCTGCCATTTACAGATCTCTATGAGGTCTGCTCTGTGGGCAGACTTTGAAATCTTGGAAACTTTTGAAAAAACAGATATGGGAATGAACTAAACAGTAACAGTCAGATATTCACCTTCTGCAACAAAATAAGCGTGCTCTTAGCAATTTCCCCCTGCCCCAGCAGGTACTGGAAATAGTCAATCAGATTTTACAAAAATGTATCTCATTGCAACTCACGTTGATTTTTGTCTTAAATTTTCTGCCAGAGTTAAATATACTTCTGTTGTTTTGCTGTAGTGAGAAGCAACTGGAGTGTTTGCTGACGCACTGCATCAAAGTGCCAATGCTTGTCCTGGATCCTGCGCTGCCTATCAACGTCACACTGAAAGACCTGCTCTCCATTCATCCTGCTTTACAAGCTGCTAACAATATGTTCTATGTAGCAAAACCAAAAAATCCTTCTACCAACGTGACAGTAATTGTTTTTGATAGCCCTAAGGATGGTAAGAACCTATTTGTCCGATTTCAGCCATTTTTCTAGATGAAGCTTTTTAGTAAAATCCTGTGAATTAGTTTGGGTTTTTTTCCCTACAGTACTGACTGCCGGTAGTTTTCTGTTTGACTTTAGCAAGTCATTCAGTGTCTCTCGCCCTCAGTCTGTTCCTCTAAATGATGACATTAATGATACTGTTTGCTTACCTCCCAGGCAACTGATTATAGATGATTAGAGTTCTAAGCTTTAAAAGACTATTGCAAAACAGATTTGATATCTGAATATCTCTGTGTTGCACTGATAAACTCAGAATACTGAGGTTTAGACTGAGGAAGATTAGTTTTAGAAATCCTCTTTTAATTGCTGTGAAGTCTAGTTTGAATATTGTGCAACAAGTTCTGCCCTTGCTCAGAGGATTGCATACCTTAAAACAAAATTATCCGTGTGTTCGGCATATGTAAGTAGGAGCTTAGAGCAGGTATGGGCTTCTTATTTTGTTCAATATGTAGTGCCTGACCATTACTGCCTACTAGCCCAACCACTGGTGTTTATTTTACCAGCAAGAATTATTTACCAGTTACAAAGACAACTCTTCACACTGTAAAGATCCAAATCTTTTTAATTTGCAAAGTTTATCTTAGTTACTAGAATATACAAAAGAAGTGACTTTCAGTTTTTGATTTGCAATGCATTTGTTTGTTCTAGTCGAAGCGGCTCATTCTGGAATGTTAAAAGACAACAGCAAACAGATAGTATGGAGGGGTTACTTGGTATGTACTTTTAAAAGCCGTTCATTAGCTTTTGTGCATGTTAAACTTCTTGTACATTTTTAGAAAGTGTTTTTATGCTACTCTCTTTCCATAACTGACATGTAACAAGAAATGAAAGCTTTTTAAATGACTCTATTTCAATTTTGAAATTTGGGTTAACAAAATACACACTATTAAATCTGTCCCCTGATGAAGGATTGTCAGATAAATGTGAATTACTGTAAGTTTTAAAACATCTTTGTACCCTGTTTTCTTGTTTTTAGACTACAGACAAAGAAGTTCCAGGTCTTGTATTAATGCAGGACTTGGCCTTCCTTAGTGGATTTCCAGCTACATTCAAAGAAACAAATCAGCTACGAGCAAAACTACCGGAGAGCCTGGCATCTAAAGTAAAACTGGTAAGAGTCTGGAGGAAGGAGTAACGTAGTTGTATTTGGTTTTTTGCAGCGGTTCTCATACGGGATCTCACCCACCTAGGAGGCTTAGGATGTTTCTGCTAGTAATCTGTTTCTCTGTGTGACTGTTTTCTGGAGTTGTGAAGAGCAGTAGATGGTGACTCAAATAGTTGCCTTCAAAAGACCGATTGTCCATTCTGTGACTGCAAGTTACTAGGCATTAGATGTGCTAGCCTTCAACTGGTTAAAATGTACCAGCCTTATCAGTTTCTCTTAGGCATTTGCTACAGGCTGTTGTCTTACTGAAGTATACTATAGTACTGGCTGGTTTAATGTGACAGGATTTGTGTATGTAGCTTCGTAGCTTTTTTCTTCCCTCTTCTTTCAGAAGAATTGTCTTAATAGTCACAACACTGGATTGTTTCACAGCTGAATGCTACATTTCTCTCTGCCAAGTACTCTGTATGGTCTTGAGCAAGTTGCCCTTCAACTTACCCACCTGCAAGGCAACGGTAAATCACAACTTGTGTGACTGTGCCATCCATTAACGTTTTGTGCCTTCTATTCTCCCCTGCTGTTTGGACACCTTTTCCAGTTACAGCCAGGTTTAACAGATAGGTGAAAGTTTCAAAAAGACTGAAAATCATTGGCTTATGTATTGGAGAGAAATGTGATTCGTGGTGTGAAAGGAGCTGAGGCCAGGGAGTTTGCAGAAGGTAAGGCGTTAACAGGGATAAAGGGATGTCAATCCATAGGTAATCTGTCTTTGTTAGTCTGATGCCCATCTGTAGAATTTGCTTATTGACTTTATGGCTTGTTTTTCATGCTTGAATGAACACGACTTCCCTTCCTTGGTTTTTTTTTTTGGCAGGCTGAGTATCATGTATTCTGCTATTGCAGAAAGTATATCGTAATCATGTATTCTGCTATTGCAGAAAGTATATTGTGTAACCCCTTTCATAGGCTGGTCACACTCCAACTTAACGCAAGCTGAATTGCTTCTTTCTTGTCTTGGCTTGCATAAACAGGCTGTCTTAGAATCTCACTGATGGTAGAAACCTTCTGAAGTATGCCTTTGAACACACAACCGATGTAAACATACAGAGTGGCTATGGCTTTTCCTAGCCTTTGTTTTACCAAGTCAGTCAGGCAGTGCTCATCTCACAGCATTGCCCCTCCATTCCTCTCATCCTTGTGACAGCCCTTCCCTGCCACTTCCATGGTGGATTTGTCTGCCTTCAGGACGATTTACTGGAATTTTGTACAATGTTAAACAAGGCATCACCAGAACTTTTTACCTAGTGAAAAATAAGTGGTATGTAGCTAACCCAAGGCCAGTAGACCAGCAGAGACTTGCTGTGTGTTAGATTATGCTCATTGCAAACAGTGCTGCCACTATTTCTCTGTAACCTCTCTTGCACCCTTCCACTGCTGCGTAGTGGTGCTGTTCATAAAAATTGTCTCTTGCTATAGTGAATCTGTCGCTAGTTTGGGTGAGATCTGCTCTGGTGTGGGCAAGACGTCCTTCCTTCTCTTTCTTAGTGGCACATTGGTTAAATAGCAGTGGATATTCATGTGATCAATCTGCCAGTCTCTGCTTGTTTTATATGCCATGGGTATTTTTTAAATCGCTTTAAAGAAATGGTCTTTACTGTAGAGAAATTAGGTTGTTATCCAACAGGAGATGGTATTTCAGTCTTGCTGTCTAAGGTGCTAGGTTTTTCATTTCAAGTTTGCATGAGGAACATTGTTAGTGAAATGCTTCCTGACTTTGAGCCATCTGAAGAATTTTCTTTGAGTGCAAGGTTCATCCATTTGGGTTTGAGCCTTTTCTGGTTCCTCACCACAGCTGAAGTTTTACAGGTTCCTAGTAGTTTTAACACATTTGACTTAATGGAGCTGAAGACCTCAGAATACCTTTGACTTCAGTTAGCAGCTCTTTTTATTTGTTAAACGTGCCCTTTAGCATTCAATAAATGTAGTAAGATGTTGTTCCTTAATTTTTTTTTTTCTGTTTCCATTTACAATCAATTAGCTTATGTTTTCTTGACCTAGGGTTGTTTTCTAGGAGCAACTCTTCTGTAGCCTTCTCATTAATTACCAAATTGGTATCTGAAATAATACTGCATTTATCAGTTCAAAGATTATTTGGTGGAAAAGAAATCTGTCTGCTTCCACCTCTGGGAATAAATTGGAGCACTATGCCAGGCAATGTTTGTTCTCTGGTCGAACATCATAGACACAAGCTCTCATAGTAACATAGTTCTGAAGAATGTTTTCTCCTCAAACAGTATTTGGAATTTTATTCTCTGTCCCTTAGCAGATGTTGCTTTATGCTCTTTTTCCAAAATGATTGTGACTTAAGTCAGTTTTTATCCATAGTACCCTACCTTTTTTCTTTTTTTTTTGTTGATTTCTGGTACCTGGTATCATTAACACTTGGTGTTCCTTTGTCAGAGTAACTTATGCCTCTCCTGCTGTTGATGTTCTACAACCTTCTCTTCTTCCCTCCGATGTCTGCTATCATGGCTTTTACTAATGTTTTTGCTGCTGTGGGGAGTTTTTTCCTTTTTCTTTTTTTTTTTCCTTGCTCTCCAGCTCTCCCCAGGCATTTTCTAACTTCATTAGTTGCAGTTATTTCTCCAATAGAGTTATCTAAATATTGTTGAAGTCAGTGTTGATGCTTTTTCTCCTTAGTACTCCTGTGTGGATTTTTGCTTCCAGCTCTGAGATTCTCTCCAGGATTTCTGCTGTAAATCTGTCTAGCCACAGACCTTATACTTAGACTACCCTTTGTCTGTAATAGAGACCTTCCATCTTTCATGGACACCTTGGAAGAACGAAATACTCAGATTTCTCCTAATTGCTTTTGAGCCATCTGCTGGTTTTTATTATCTTGTGGCTTTAAGACTCGTGGAGCAATTTTGCCTGGAACTTAATTTTTTGATTGCAGTAATCTTTTTTCCATTTCATCAGACGATCCCTCCTATCAGCTTTTTTCCGTTCCAGTAGGATGTCCTAGCAGTATTAGTCCAACAAAAAACATGATGGAAGGATTCTTTCTGTGTTTCAGTTCTGCTTCTCATGTCCAAGCAGCTGGTTAATCTGTGTCTGTATCCAAACTGGTCACTAGCTTAACTCTTTAGCAAATCCTAAAAATGCTATGGTATCTCTGTGGTTTTGCATTTCTGTCCCGATGGACATAAAGGCTGCATCTCTGGGGGGTCTTAGATATGTCTCCCATCTCCTTGTCTGTTTTTATGGCAGCGACATCCCGTGCCTATTAGCTTTTGTACATGGTTTTTCCTTACTCTGTCTTGATTGTGTTTTTATCTTTGTCATCGGTTACGTGTCATCCAGTTGATCACATATCTTTGTGCTGCTTTTCTTTTCCTTGGTGTGTTCTTATCTTTATGTAAACATTGCCATTGTGATCAGTTCATTATCTGTTCCTAAGAGCTTCTCTTCTGCAATTTAGTTAGGCACTTCTCTATATAAACACAGTTTTTCTCAGGAATCCACAGGATTCTGCAGTTTCTCCATTCAGTCATCGTTGCTGTCTGTGTTTCTTTTCCTGGTGGTGGATGCTTTAGAACAATTAAATCGGGATTATTGTACCCTGTGCGATCATAGCAGCAGATTCTTCCGCAGCCAGTTCTCTACTCTTGATAGCAGCAATTTATTTATGTTGTGCCTACAATGGAATATATGTATATAAATGTAAGAAGTGTTTTATTTGCAAGGAGCAAAATTTTTACATATGAAGTACTGGTGAGTTGTTTCTGTAGAAGCTTTTACTAAGATCCTAGCTCAGAATCAGTTCTTCATTCAATGGAAGTTGTAGGTAGGCAGTTATGGTAAACATTACCAAGTGTGGTTTTCTCCTTACCAAGGAGAGAGCTGCTAGGTTAATGCTACAGTTAAGTAGCAGAAAGGTTGGTTGTTTACAGTTTCCACTGAAATTTGCAGCAATTCCCCTGCTGTTATCACTTCTGGAATCTAAAGTCTGTGAAGTGGTGTGAGGTGCCCGGAGGAGTGGAAGAAAGTTCTACCTGAATTTAGGCTAGACTTGTGTCTCATAGCCGCCTCCTGATGCTTAATGGGTTTCTGCATGCTCTGAGTGGCAGTTTCTCAGTGCAGTGCTGGAAGTAAAGAAATAATAAAAAAATTCAACAATGCTGCTATTAGAATGGAAGAAAGGTGAGAAAGGGAGGAGTGTAGCTGTTAGTGCATTTGTGTTGAATGTTGGTAATGCTGCTTTAATTGGATTGCTTTAGTTTGTTTGATTGAAATCACTTCTGAATCCAAAGAGGGCCAAAAATTGCTCGGACATCTGGGCCAGGTGTTTATAGTTCTAAAAACCTCTGAGAAAAGAAGCTGAGCCCAACTAGAAGGGGTTCAATTGTGAAGATTTTATACATAATGAATCGGTTTTCAAGGTGAGGTATGTATGCTACCATCTACTGAAATTTTCTACCTATGGCCTGCACTGTAATGTAATGATCTGGAAGTTTATTTCCAGATGGAGGGTAAGCAGCAGTGTGTCTGCTGATGACATTTGTTGTTCTACGTTTTATGAATTATGATGGGTGTGGTTGAAAATTATATCTGGCTGCTTTTTGTTTTCCACGCTTTTTTAACGGTGTGTTAGTGAGCCACTAGATGGAGGTGTTGCTCTGGTTGTGCAGCTGTCTGCCCTAAGCTGTATTTCTTTAAAGGGTGTAAAGATGTTACATTGTAGCTATACGTGAAGAACAACTACTGAAATAAAATTTTCACTTTTCCTTTCCCCACCTACATTTCTAAAGAAAACTATTATTGTTCAGCCTAAAAGAGATGCTTGTGACTTAAAAAACTAGGTAGTGACGTAGACTGACAAGGGAAGGATTGAAACGGCAAGGGGATTTGATTTGTTTAATTTTGTTTTTTGAGGCAATCATGCTAACAGTTTCACTGAAATAGTATACAGTAGTGAGCGTTTCCTTCAAGATTTAGTATACTGATTGCTTCAGAGAAAAATGAGAGCTTTGCTCCTTCCTTTGCAAAATGTTGTTTCCTCTTTAATCTGCATGTGTACACACATACACGTATATGGACAAGTTATGTTGGAAACTAGGGGCTGTGATGTGTCTTAATGACTTTGTCTTAATAATGGAAGAAAATCCACATAGGAACCTATAAGCACAGTGGTGCTGGGTGTTTGCTGTTTTCACTGCCTTGAGGATGGTGGGTCTGGGGTTCTTACTGCTGCTCTTGTCAGTGTTGATGGAGCAGACAAGTGGGTTCAGGATTTGGTGTTGTATGTTCACATGGATGTAGTAAGTAAGCTTTGCAGGGAAAAAAACAAAACAAAACACACCGAACTAAGGCATTGCATTGGTTTTGGCTCTGAGATGACCCTCCTACTAACTGCCTTATAAAGGGAACTTGATAAATCTGTAAAGACAACAATATTTCATGTTTGTAAAGCTTTTTTTAACTCTTTAACACAACACATGCCTCCCCTTTCCCTTGCTGTGTGGCACATGAGTTTTCCTAATATCCATACTGGAGTGTGAAAAAAGGAGCATCTCCTTTCCTTAACAGTCAGGTTTGGCCGTTAAGAAGATAAAGTGTAATAATTTAAAGACTGGTTAAGAGTTCCACCTGAGAAGAAAAATCTGATCTTGAGGCCTCTTACCTTGAGAATATGGAAATGAACGTGTTTACTTCTGCATAGGCTGGCTTAGCCCATCTGGCCTGTCTCCTCATCTAGTAAGACTAAACATTGCCAAACATACTGGCTCCAGAGGAGAACCTGCATTTACAGTTACCTGGCGAAGAGGATGCAGTTTTCCTGTCTTGTTTTCAAGTGAATGATATAAGTGTGCACAAGTGGTGGTCTGTGCGTGTGCCTGCATGGCGTCTTTTCAGCCTCCTTGTGTTAGAAGCAGAGACTCGCCTAATCATGCTGACTGTGTGCATCTATCTGCTTGTTTTTCTGTTCTGTTTTCAAAATACCTTTGGATATGCTAGTCTGTTTTGTCAGTATGAAGATGATCGCTAGAAGGTAATATTTCAAGGAAATAGGCAGTTACATGTAATGCCACTGAGAGGAGGATAACAGCTGTGAGACATCGTAAAATCTGCCAGGGGAGAATCCCATTTTGAATACACCTGCAACAAAATGTTCTGAGCAGAGCTTGCATTTTGTTAGAATCTACTTAGTTAAGTCACCAGACAACTTAATTGAAATCTAACTTTATTGATAGCACTGCTTATGAAAAGACTTTTTTCTTTAAAAAGGTATTGGTGGGGAAAAAAAACACCTGATGTAATAAAAATAATTTATGCAGTGTAGGGATTATCTTAACTCCGATGCTGAGCAGTGGAGCACGTTTTTCCCCTACTTCGTGTTTGTGCTCGGACTGTTACATATTTAAAAACCTAGAGCATATATGCTCTGTTAGTGGGGTTGCTGGGGAAGGGGAAGCGTTTTAATGAATGTAGTTAGGAGTCTGTAGTACAGGTACCTATTTTATTGACTTTGGTAGAAACAAAGAGAAATGAAATGTTCTTAAATGCTTTCAAAGCTCTAGAACGGTAGTATTTTTGGTTTGTTATACATATGTTTTAAATGACAGATTCTAAGGGACTATGTGACACTGTTGTATTCCTAAATAAAGCACATACCCACTGATGGCAGCTTTGCAATCTGTAGCATTTCGATATCGATATTTTTGGAGGTTGCTAGCTGCAGTCCGTAACTGTACCTCAGCCATTTAGCTACTGAAGCCATCCTTTCCACCCGTAGGTTCAGATGATTCCCTGGAAGGTCTGAGATTTATCAGATTTTTCTAATGGCAGGCCTCATAAGTCAGATTGAAGGATCTCAAATAGCATATGAGTCAAAGCATCAACAGCTTTAAAATGTCACAAGCAGGACAGCTGCTCTTGCGAAGGGAAGGGGTGCTAACTCGGGGACGAGTGTTGTTTTAAAATGAGCAGAAAAGGCCAGATTTAGTAAAAAAATAAAGAAAAAATCACTTTAGGGTATTACAAAATAAACTGTGATGGTTTTGTTGTTTTCGAACATGACAGTATTCAAATTTTGTTAACTTATGAATTGCTTTTACAGATCTTATGCAACTGAAAATCTGGTAGACATGCTTATTTGCCTTATGTTGCATGAAGGAACAAAAGCATAGCATCTAATAATGTTAATGATTAACTGCATTTATTCTTGGTCTGACTGTTGAATGCATGCTCTTGGAGAATCAAAGTGCAGTTCTGCTTTTAGCTTGTTAGTCAGCTCATGCTACTTCATATGATAAACACAGGGTTTTATTGGGTTATGCTGTATTTCTAGTGAAACGTTTTGGTGCCCTGCAATTTGTAAACTATACTAGCTGTTAGAGAGGGCATGTAGTGCAAGCCCCTTCTTATCCTGTGCATTATGAAATCTGATATACAGACTTAGTAGTGGCAAGAGATAAAAACAGCAAACAGATCAAACAGTCCCCAACTAAGAAATGACCTTAACAGCATATTGGCAACCATCGTTAAGGACTTGGAGACCCACGTGGATTAGTTCTGGAGCCCTTTGTATCTCAGATTTCTGAGCTGTAGGTTGATCTGTAAACCATTCTGAAAATTTCACGCTTCTGACAGCAATGATGAATTGGTGGCCTTAATTCTGAGAAAAGCATTGCTTAAGATGGAAAAAAATATTCTTTCAGTAGTATAATAAAGTTGTAGGAAAATACGAATTTCGTTATTGGGGGTGGGAGGGAGTGGATTGGGACATACTATTCACTTCAGAAATATTAATATTAACATGGACAGCTTTACTGTTGCTGGATCATTGTGTAAAGAGAAATTTTCTTTGGAAAGAAATGCCAGAAATTATTTTATCTGCTTGTATAGTTGCAGCTCTATTCGGAAGCCAGTGTGGCTCTCTTGCAACTGAATAACCCTAAGGGTTTCCAAGAACTGAGCAAGCAAACAAAGAAGAACATGACTATAGATGGAAAAGAACTGACGCTTAATCCTGCTTATTTACTGTGGGACCTCAGCTCTGTCACTCAGGTAGGTAAATTTTGTTAGAGCATGTAAAGGTTGTAGTATTTAAAAACTGCAAGTGGAGGCTAACTAGTCAATGACAAGAAACGTGACATTTCTTCCAGAAGCCTGGAAGTGTTAAGAATCCAGTATTTATTGTGTTGTAAGAAAACATCACAAGAACGCTGTCAAATTCTGAAATCGAGGAGGAAGAAGGATCAGACAGAGCAACATTTAATTGAAATTTTCGTGTTCTCCACTAAGTGAAAAATTTCACCCTCTGCACATGTTCAGATAAAGTTGTGTGCAGTCAAGTCCTGAAAGGCTTAACTGATACTGACTGGCGGATAAGTAGGCTTCGGGGGAGGGGTGGGGAGGAGGGGAGAGAGGGCTTTATTAAGAAACATGATTATATCCTTTCCGATATGTTTCTTAGGCATTTTTTGCCTTGCAGCATCATGTATGCTAAGCAAATGCTAATTACTCCTCTTCCAAAAATTTTGAAGACCTGAAATACAGAAGTCTGTGAGGAAAGGAGGTTTACTTTGAATGCTTTTGATACAAGCAAAGATGTTTGGTTTAGCAAAAGGTAATAAAATAACAAGCTGTCTGTTTCAAGATAAGATCATCTAAAATACTGGGTTTCCTTTCCTGCTAGGGTTTAATTTTACAGTAAATGTCAGGTGGCATGGGTAGAGTAAATGTGCCCTCTCCAGTGAAGCTTGCAGTCTGTCTGTGTCCTGTGAACCTGGCTTTTGGAGGACTTTCCTTGTTAATACAAACCCTGGACTCAAACTTTATACTTCCCCATGTTGAAATTATTAACTATTTTGTAAATGTATACCTACTCAGTGGATGCTGGTGTTGCTGAAATGTTTTCAGCTGTTGCGTTTTTGAGAATGTCTAAACTGCGTTACTGTACATACTAGAAAAGGAGTTATTTACATTGTGTAGAATCTGCAGTATTTGATAAACATTCAAATTTTTCTTGAGTTTCCCGTTTCAGTTGGGCATACTTCTTTTAGAAATGTTCCTTTTGGGCAGTCTTAATTGTTTTTAGAAGTTCTCATAAATGGGAAAAGAAGCATATGTTGCAGTGTCATGTAACCTGATTTTGTTACTTGCCTGATGAGTTTCTAATTAAAACCTTGTCTTTTTAACAAAAACATATGGAAACATTTAGCTATTTGATAGTGAATATTAGGTTCAGTTTTGTTAATTTTCTCCTGCTTAAATTCTTTAAAATAAAAGAGCAGGGGATAATTGAAGAGCTGCTACTACATCATGACACTTCCACATCTATATTAGGTGGCATTTATATATGGCTTATGATGCAATGTACGTGGAAGGCCCCAGCCTCTTAAAACTAGCTTCTCTGAATGGTGATGTTATTGATTTGAAATGCAACTCAGCTTTCAATCACAATCAGGAAATAGTTGAGACTAATAGTCCAGGAAAATAGGAGGGTTTGTTTTTTCTGGCGTTCTTTCTTCAAGGGCCGGGATCACACAAGGCATTGTTAACTTGTAGTGTGGTCAGCAGACATCCTAACGATACCAGGTGGTCAGCCATTGATGTCAGAAGATTGTATTGTTTACCTTGATAATTCAGAAGAGTATGATCCTTTAGAAGAATTATGGTACTTGATGAATGTACAGTTTATTTTTGAACGTCTAGGTTGTCAAATGCTTATGCACCCGTATGCTAAAGCACACTGTTGTTACCTAGCCAGATCAGAACCTGAATGTTCTGTTTAAAATCTAAGAAAGAATTTTTTCTTTTTGTAGTCTAAGCAGGATGAAGATATTTCTGCCAGCCGTTTTGAAGATAATGAGGAGCTGAGATACTCATTACGATCAATAGAGAGGCATGCCCCTTGGGTACGACATATTTTCATCGTCACCAATGGGCAGATTCCTTCCTGGCTTAACTTGGATAATCCTCGGATAACCATAGTGACACATCAGGTAAAACCCAAACAGACAAAAGCCAAACAAAAACAAAAAAAAAACCATCAAAAACCCAGAATAAACAAAAATACCAGCATGAAAGTGCCACTAGTAAAGATTCTGTGTTTGTGTTGAAATGCAGTTATCCCCTTTCACCTAAAGGCTGCATTTACTTGGAAGGTAGAAGTGACCACCTCTTCTCTGTCTCATCCATGGTTTTATTAAACCTCAGCATGTATTTGTATTTTGGCTAAACAGGTAGCTGAATATATATCAAGATTTCACTTCGTCCACTTTTCCAAATGCTGAGGCTTCAGCTAACATACACCTATGTCTAATTTCCTTATAAAGTCTATTTATAAAATACCTGAGGAGAAGAAAATGTAATCTGAATCCATAAACAGTCTCGGGACCAGTAATAACCTAATAAGCTTGTGTTGAGACAGGATGGATTACAATTAGTGGAACTAAGAAGATGGCTGCAAAAACAGTAGCTATGCATTCTGAAGAGTTTATTTAAAAAGAGAAAGGGAATCCTTCAAGCTTCCTGAACAAGTGGAACAAAAATATCTAGTAGCTTTTTATTACGAATCTGGGAGTGATTTTGGTATCTGAACATGCCATAGGAGCCCTGAGCAGCATAAGTGGTAACAAGATACTAATTCATCTTCTGTTGCTGTCTGCTTTTGAAGTTACTTGAAAGAGATGGAAGAATCCTGACTTTCTGAACGCTGGAACAGCTTCAACTTGCTTGAAACTTTGTGCAGCCTGTATTGCATGAGAAGTATAAATATGTGTATACTGGGCCTGAGCCAGTGCCAGTGAAAGGGAAGTTTCTGTCTTTGCAGTGAACCAGGTGCAGTTTCTTAGTTGAGCAGCAGACTTGAAAATGGTTTTGTGTGGAGAAAATGAGATACTGAAGTTTCTCTTTTTTTTTTTTTTTTTTGCTAAAATATTTTCACTTTTTTTTGTCTTTCATATCTCTCCTTGTGCTTGATAAAACTTTTTTTTAAGTAGATAAGTATCAAATATATATGATATGCCTGACCTTTTATGGTTTTGTTTATTTATTTTTGCTTTTTGAAACTGTTTTGGTTTGTTGGGGCTTTTTTGTTTTAGGAAATATTTCAGAATGTGAGTCACTTGCCTACCTTCAGTTCACCAGCTATTGAAAGTCACATTCATCGTATCAGTGGCCTCTCTCAGAAGTTTATTTATCTCAATGATGATGTTATGTTTGGGAAGGATGTTTGGCCTGATGATTTTTACAGTCACTCTAAAGGTCAAAAGGTAAGCCATTATGAAAGGATATTTTACCAGAAGTAGATGTAAAATGTTTCTATGCTACCGTAATAAAAAAATCAAAGAAATGCTACTTTGAAAGGGAGAGCAAAGACTAAGATTTCCCTTTGCTCCCTGCACCCCCTTTTACCTCTGTAGGTTCATTATTCTTAACTAGACAATTGTTAGCAAAGGTGCATGGTGGCGAGGGCTCTGTCTTTTTTGTGTATGCATTGTGTTGATTTTTGGGTTGCAGAATTACTTTTATTCATATTCACTCACAGGTTTCTGGTGGTACAATGGTTCCTCTGTTAGACTTCATGCTTTAGTTTATCAGTGTAGTTCACTTTCTCCCACTTTCTGTCGGAGCACTGGTAAGACTGATGTGGTGTTTGGCAGCTGTCAGTCTTCCCTCCCTTGTAAAATCTTTTGTGGGAAATGTTCAAAACAAAACAATCATTTCTTCCATGGGAACACTTGAGGTCAGATGGTATTCAGACTGGTCGAATACTAAAATTTACCATTGATTATGTCTGTTCCAGACAGAACAAAGATATTCTACAATATCTTTGCCCAATCTATATATAATCATATATATATATAATTATTTACTAAAAGATATATTGTTGTGTGTTCATGAACATGAACTAATTTAGTCTTTCAGCAGAGCTATTATCAACAACTGGGGTTAAGCAAGGAAAGCAGGATGAGGAAACATTAGCAATAGTCATGCATAAAGACTGGTTTTCATCCATGAACTTGATCTATGAGAGTGACGTGGAGGAAAAAAATTAGATTTATGTGTATTATTTATATTAAAGCAGTAAGTACACAAGACACCAGAGACCACTGAATTAAACACTTCGTGCAGGCAGGTGTGCACACTTGAACACACACACACGCACACACAGAGAAAGGTTGTAAAAAATGAGTATAAGCTACCCTAAAATTACTGTTTCAGTACTTGAGGTTGTTAGGAGGCTTTTGGTTGCTTTAAATCTTTAAGGATGTAGGCATATAATTGCAAAATCATATTGTTAGTGCATTTCTACTGTTCTTCAGTTATTCTTGGTTATGATGATAAAGTCGGCTTAGGTGCAATGTTGTTTGCGATAACTTCATCAATAAGTGTTTCAGTAGCAAATGTGCTGCTGAAATCTTGAAACAAGAAGGCCTGAAGGAAAAGGTGTGGTTTTTAATGCCTCCCCAGTTGAAAGTACACACAC
Organism: Opisthocomus hoazin; assembly: GCF_030867145.1. Classification (NCBI taxonomy): domain Eukaryota; kingdom Metazoa; phylum Chordata; class Aves; order Opisthocomiformes; family Opisthocomidae; genus Opisthocomus; species Opisthocomus hoazin. The sequence goes on along the minus strand of NC_134421.1, from coordinate 10,911,829 downwards.
CCACACACTTTTTTTCATCTTGGCCATTCTTAGAATTATTTAAGTCATAGAGGATCAGATGCTTCAGGGATTATGTTCAACATGTGCTGCTTATCTCATGACTCGTTAGTAATGAAGAAACATTTTGAGTCAGGAGAACAAGTGACCTGCGGAGTTATTTCAGGGTTTAAGTTCCCCCTTCTTATCTGATAAAAGACAAAATACTAATTTTCATTGGAATGTGGTTTGCAGAAGTAGATTTGGGATGTCCTGCTTTCTATTTCTGGCCATTGCTGCCTTGCTGCATGGCCTTGGGAATTTTTCAGTTCTTCCTTCTGTCTGAAAAGGATAACATTTACTTCACAGGTGGTAGGGTTTAAACACTGTTTGTAAAGCTCTCTGAATACTTAAGGGCTGTACACAAGGCAGCATTATTTTAAGTCTGTATTGCAAGAAACAAACTCGGCTGACTTCTATTTGCCAGTCCGTGTCTCAGACTGTAATGTTGTTCTAGGTGTACTTGACTTGGCCTGTGCCAAACTGTGCTGAGGGATGTCCTGGCTCGTGGATTAAAGATGGTTACTGTGATAAAGCCTGTAATAACTCAGCATGTGATTGGGATGGAGGTGATTGCATTGGTAAGACAGCAATGTTAAATTTAGAAAAAGCTAACTGTGTTTTTTCTTATAAGAATAATTCTGTAATTTGTCATTCTCCTGTAACTACAAAATTTGCCTCCTTTAATAATAATTAAAAAAAAGTTGACTTACAGATAAATCTTGTTTCCTGCAAACTACAAATTTCTATGGAAAATGACAGCAAATAGTAGGGCATAAGAAAATCTTCCTTTGGATACCAAATTTGGCTAGCTGAAAGGAAGGATTTTGAAATTCAAATAATTATTGTTGTGTATTATTGTATAATATATATTTTAAAAATATTATATGTTATTTGGACTCAGAATCCAGATAATAACAGGACTGTGAAGCTGTACCATTAGTTCCTAGATCAAATTTACAGGATTGCAGGGTGTGAAAACAAAGTGGTACTTCTGGATTGATGAAGTGATGCAGCTCTAGGGGGCTGTAAAATCAAGACTGCAAGCACAAGAAGTAGTAAATCAGTTTTCTGTCTGCCTTTTTGAAGTTAAGACAAAATATGTTGGAGTTTTTGTTGAAATTTTAAGTTGGTTCCTAAATGTCTACAGTGAGATTAAGCACACTATGGTTTTTACACTGACTTACAGAGGTCTAGTTAGCATTTGCCCCATTTTAATTTCACCGGTGATAAATAAGATTGTCAACTCTTCTGTCTAGCTCTAACACTGTGGCTTAAAATGTGCCTTTCCTCCTGAAATAAGGATTTCAAATGACTAGGGTTTTTTGTTTATCTCTTCTCTCCCTGTAGGTAACAGTGGGGGTAGTCGCTATGTTGCTGGTGGAGGTGCAGTTGGCGGTATCGGGAATGGACCACCATGGCAGTTTGGTGCAGGAATAAGTGGTGTTTCATACTGTAACCAAGGCTGTGCTAATTCCTGGCTAGCAGACAAATTCTGTGATCAGGCCTGCAATGTCCTCTCCTGTGGATTTGATGCTGGTGACTGTGGCCAGGGTATGTAGAATACACTGCTGATTAAACTTTCTGTGGGTGTTCGCTTGAATTGCCTGACCTTCTTGGTTCATCGTTACTCTCGGATTGGGCTAAGGTGCCCTGTACAGTCGTAGAAAAGAGCTACTAACAGCTGAACAAGTCAGTCAGATGTTACTTGTATTCACTAATCCAAACCTGAATCAATGTTATATGCTGCTTTATTAAATAAAACTGTTACTGACCCAGCATGGGTTGGGTGCTTGATACTTCACAGAGCAGCAAGCATCAAACTCCTTGCCCCAAGAGGCTTATGTTTTAAATGGAGGAATTGCATGTCAGCTACAGAGTCTTTGCCTGGATCAGGATGGCTGACTGGATGGTGCTCATAGTGGTTAAGAAATTAAAGAACAATGCGATGCTGACAGTGTGAGTTCAAGCCTGGCCCTGAGCTCTTGCCAAACTTTCAGTTACCTGTGAAGTTGAAGTTTATGTTGATATGAAAGACTAGAATGAGCGAATGAAGTGATTGAGAGTACTGTGTGGTGCAGGCAGGGGAAGAGAAATGGAAGAATTTGGCCTGTTTGGAAGAGTAGAGGCTCCCCTGCATCTCAGCTCAGACAAATGTGTTACTGACAATTCTGTTGCTGGCAGTGAGGTTTTGTTCATGTGAGAGCTGACAGATAATCTGTCCTCTGCTGTGGGAGGAAGAAGTTCAGTTCAGCGTATCTGATTTTGAAAGTCTGAAATCAAGATGCAGTGTAGCAGTGAAATCCAACCTTGTAATGTTAATCTACTAAAATGTGACAAAAATGTAGTATGGACATGTTACTTATGAGTGATACATGATTTTAAGTGACATGTGATAATGAGCCACTTAGGCTCTTCAGGTAGAAACTGAAAGAGTGATAAATTATACTGGCTTTTAGAATTACCACTGGAAAGTCTGGCAGGTTCATACATCTGAGTATGTGCTAGTCGTTCATTATTAAAGATAGGTGAGCAAGAAACTGGAAGCAACAGTACGTGTTCTTTCACAAAGCTGTCTCCGTGCAAATATAGTGAATCTAGCTGGGCATATTACAGTTTAAAAAGACTGAAAGGTAAGTGTCACACTGAAAATTGACAGAAATTTGTTTTGTTTCTTGGTTTTTTTCCCAGATCACTTTGAAGAGATGTACAAGGTGACGCTTCAGCTTAATCAGACCTACTATGTTATTCCCAAAGGTGAATGTCTGCCCTACTTCAGCTTCAGCGAAATAGCCAAGAAAGGAATTGAGGGTTCATATAGTGATAGTCCAATTATTCGACATGCTTCAATTGCTAATAAATGGAAGACTATCCACCTCATAATGCACAGTGGCATGAATGCAACTGTGATCTATTTTAACCTTACGTTTCTAAATAAAAATGATGAAGAGTTTAAAATGCAGGTAGCTGTTGAAGCTGATACTAGAGAGGAACCAAAACTGAACACAACTTCCGTTCAAAAATCCAACTCTGATTTTAAAACTATAACTTCAATACCAGAAGCTGAAATGATATTTGAGGATATTCCTGAAGAAAAACGCTTTCCAAGAGTCAAGAGACGTCGAAATGGCACAAAAGAGAGTCTGCATGAAGAGGTGATAATACCATCAGTAAACGTGTCTCTCCTTCCTGAAGATGTTCAGCTAAAACTGCAGAACCTGGAATTCAAACTACTAAATGGGGATATCACTCAGAAAGGATTTAACCTATCCAAAGCTGCTCTCCTGAGACCTTTCAAGTTCTTAACTACAGTAAAGGGTATTATAGGCCTGGAAAAGAAGGGCATGCATAATCATTCAGAAGATCAGAAGAACCGTACCAGCTGGCAGAAGCCTTATAAAGATGTAAATGATGGCAAAATAATAAAAGCAAATGAAGAAGTTCCTTCAAGGCTTGCAGGAACAACGGGGACTGTTGTGACAATGAACACAAATAAACCTATTTATAAAGTAAAGCCTAAATCCACACTTCCAGCCCAGAGCATGGGAAATAAAAATGAAACTCGAGAAAAAGTACTGAATGCACTCATATTAAGGGAAACCCAGAAATCAAAACATACTGGGAATTTAAATCCTGGAGAAGATGCGCAGGGAATGCAAGGAGGAAAGGGACGTGTGCAGGTGCATGCAAATGTAAGGGAGGGGCTAGTGGGAAGAAAATTACAGTCTTATGCTGGAAGTTACCAAGGGTTTTTGCCATGGGAGAAAAAGAAGTATTTCCAAGACCTTCTTGATGTGAGTATCTTAGCGTCATCGCTTATTGGACTAGCTGCATCTTTCTGCATTTAGTGTAATATTGTTAATATGATGTAGCAGTTTGGAATGTGTCTTGCCTTTGAGGCAAATACTGAGATTTTTTTATTTTGAAAGCTCCTCTTGACTTTTCATGTAAAATCTAATTTGTTTATGATCTGAGCCTCTCTTACCTAGGTGGCAAAAGCTGAAGGGCCATTTCTATTTCATTTTTACTGCTTTTTTTCAGTCAGATTCACTTTTTATTCATTGTATGTTGGCACAGTGCCATTGTTAAGACAGCACTACGATAGAAAGCTTACGTTTTAATTGTATTTATGCAAATACAGATCCAGTTCATTAAAAAATGTATAAAAATATGTATGATGGTAAGTACTTGGGTTCTGAAAGGTAAATTGAAAGTCTGCCAACAAAACCGAATATCCAGACCGTGTCAAGAAAATGTGTAGGAAGCTTCCTCTGCTTCCAGCCAAAGCACTTTGGCAGAGTTTTGAAAACCTCTAGAAGATACTGTGCTTCCGTTGGTAGCAACTGCTTTGCACTGCTCCAAATAGCAAAGGGGCTTTTTGGAAGACTGCCTCTTTCTGCTCATCTGAGATTGGATTTTGCATGAGGAATCTTCATATCTGTAGGATTTCAGTTTGTCAAATGTGGATGAATAATCAGAAAAAAAAGGCAATATTACACATAAATCTGCTAGCAAACAGTGATTTTAGTGGGGGAGGAGGTGTCAGAGCACAAATATTAAGGAGTTTACTTTTTGTTAAAGCATGAAAATTTTGAGGAAAAGGTTACCTTTTGTCTTTTCATTAAAAAGGAGGGAACTAAGGAATATGAAGAAAAATATTCAAAATTTCTCTTCCCATTTTCAAATATTTGAAAGAGTTGGCACCTGTCTGCAATGTCATTTTTCCTGCATGTTTAATTTTTCGATCTTTTTCGATAATGTAACCGTAATATATGCCTGTCCTGCTGTTAAGGAGGAAGAGTCATTACTCAAAGAAATGTCGTACTTTACTGATGGTAAACATTTTGGAAGGCAGCTGAAAGATACATTTGCTGATTCCCTTCGATACGTAAATAAGCTTTTAAACAGCAAATTTGGATTTACATCTCGGAAAGTCCCTGCTCATATGCCTCACATGATTGACCGCACTGTTATGCAAGAGCTACAGGATATGTAAGTATGTCTTTGTTTGGAATAATGTAAAACTGTAGGTAATTCTGCCTTTTATTGATGCTTTGCTATAGCTATTTCCAGTGTGTTGATGGCTACTCATGAAAAATATATTTTGGAAGGGGAAAAAGGGAATTCATTAAAACGTGAAAGTTATGCTAAAATAAGGAGACTTTTGAGGACCTTTTAAAATTCTAGATGAGAATTTGTTTTTAGGTAAGGAATGTTTTACGGTAGGAAACTAGTGTACTAAATTAGTTTACATTCTTATATAGGTTTCCTGAGGAGTTTGACAAGACATCATTTCACAAAGTGCGGCACTCAGAAGATATGCAGTTTGCTTTCTCATATTTCTATTATCTTATGAGTGCAGTCCAGCCACTGAATGTTTCTCAGATCTTCGATGAGGTTGATACGGACCAGTCGGGCATTTTGTCGGACCGAGAGATTCGTACGTTGGCCACAAGAATCCATGAACTACCATTAAGTTTGCAGGTACTCTTTCCTTACCAATAACTTTTTGATTAACTTCACTTTTAAAGTCCCGATACTGTTAAAATGAGTCAAATCTTTATTTATCCTTGCTTATAACATCTGTAACACTTGGCAATTCTTAAATTTTATGCAGAGAATATAACATTGTGCTCTACTTTATCATTGTTACATGGAGTCAACAGTTAAATGGAGTTTGAGCACAATCAGAAAAATGGATCACTGGTGTCCTGAGTTCAAGAAAGAGTTTGTCAGAAAAGGTGTTCGCTGGTAAAAGCCACTGTGAAGAGTGGGATCCTGCTGTACTTACCCTTCTTCTTGCACATAGTAAAAGAGAGTCCTTGCCCTGAGGAACTTGTGGCCTAAAGAAATAAGTGAGAAACAGGGTACCAAAGAAGTCATACGGCTAAATCCTGTGACCATATACAAAGATTCACATTTCTGTTTTTCTGGGAACCTGATAAACAAATAAACATGGTCTTTGTAGGACTTAGACCCTCAGAGACAGTTAGCAGAGAACAGCGCGTACTATTTCTGCTTTACGGAGAGGAATCGGCACAAACCATTAAAATAATTTGTTCTTGAAATAGCACACACAGTCATTGGCATAGCGGGAACACAGCCCTGCTTTAGTGTGTTGCTGACCTGTACCTTAGCCAGAAAAACTTCTTCCTGTCCTTTCAGTTCACTTTTCTGTTGTTTGCTTGATTCGGGGTTTAATATGCCAGTGCTGGTTTGGGAATTCTGTACTGTCCTGACATCGGTAAAGGCGTGGTTTTCATTTTTAAATGAAAATGGCATTGTCATACTTTATGTGGTCTCAGTTCAACTGTGTACTGAGCATTAGCTTTACTTTAGGCGTACGGGGGGTCCCACTGACTTCAGCAGTTACTGAATTGGGGTCTGCTGAATATTAAGTCGTCTTTTTCCAACAGTAGCATGGAAATTTGTTATCTAGGTAACATTAAATATCTGTGCACCCTGGATTTTCAGAACTATGTCAGTCAGAAAACAAGGTTATCTTGTTTTTTTTCTTTTTTTTTCTTCTTTTTCTGTTAGGATTTGACGGGACTAGAACAAATGCTAATAAATTGCTCTAAAGCTCTTCCTGCCAACATCACTCAAATCCATGTCATTCCACCAACTCAGGAAGCATATTATGATCCCAATCTGGTAAGAAACTTTGGTCTTAAAAGATGCTTGGTTTCTTTCCCAAGCTTGTATTTACTGTGCTTGAAAAGCTGGTGTGATTTCTAGAAGGAAAGTATTTATAAAAATTTCTACATGTGTACATGAAGTAAGTGTTTTAGAATGACAATTTTACAAGCTACTTCCTAACTTATAAAGCCATTAATTTCCTTCAAAAACAGAGAAAAGCTGAGGTTTAGGATGTTGTTATGTTTGGGATTTTAAAAGTCATCTTTTTTAAGAAAATTCACTTTTGTGCATCGAAAAGACAATAAGCCCAATACCTCTCTGACTAGAACTTTCTGATAAGTCTTTATCTGAATTATAACCCATGTATTTAAAACCAAAACAAACGCCCTAAAACCACCAAACCATCAGATGGACATCTTTACAATAATTCTTCCTAATTTGAAGGCTTCAGTTTAACTTGTTTTAACTGCCAAAAGTGGGCTGACAGGAACCTCGTGGAGTTCAGCAAGAAGTTCAAAGTCCTGCACCTGGGGAGGAACAACCCTATGCACCAGTATTATGCTGGGGGTTGCCCAGCTGGGAAGCAGCTTATCAGAAAAGGACCTGGCGGTCCTGGTGGACACCAAGTTGAACATGAGCCAGCACTGGTGAGGCCGTGCCTGGAGTGCTGGGTCCAGTTCAAGGCTCCTCAGTGCAAGGGACACATACTGGAAGGAGTCCAGTGAAGGGCCGTGGAGGTCGTTAAGGGACTGCAGCATTTCTGCTGTGAGGAAAGGCTGAGAAAACTGGGACTATTGAGCCTAAAGAAGAGTAGTCTCAAGGGGGGATCTCATGAATGAATATACATATCTGAAGGGAGGGCAAAAACAAGATGGAGCCAGGCTCTTCTTAGTGCTGCCCAGTGACAGGAAAAGAGGCAATGGGCACAAACTGAAAACATGGGTTTCCTCTAAACATCAGGTCACCCTTTTACTGTGAGGATGACCAAGCACTGGTGCAGGTTGCCCATTTCTAGGCAGTCTTCATCCTTGGAGATGTTCAGAAGCCATCTGGACGAAGTCCTGGGCGACTGGTACTAGGTGGCCCTGCATGAGCAGGAGGTTGGACCAGATGAGCTCCTGAGGTCTCTTCCAACCTAAACAATTTTGTGATTCTGTGAAAACTGAGGTCTTAGGACTAGATGTTCCTTAAGGATTTAAAGTCCTTTATTTCTGTTTTAGTGGTTAAATTCTCATTAAATGTGCTGGAATTTAGGAATCATGAATCTTTAGATCTGATACTAATACCTAGATTTCTTTTACAACAAGAATTTAATTCCTGCATTAACCTATCCATCTGAAAAAAATGTGTGCATGTACTTTGCTAAATTGATGACCTGGTGTTTTATAGCTTCAAACCAATACTGCATCAAAGCAAAAATAATTTTGATGAGTACAGAACATGAACTGTTGGGTAGGAGAAGAGTATTTTTGATCCCCAACACATACAAATCATAGTACAAAGATCTACAGTATGTGTGTAGATAAATGTATATGGACATTGACTATTTTTTCCTTTTTTTTTTTTTTTTTTTTTCTTCTCTCTGGACATCTATCCTGCCTTGTATTCTTAGCAGGCTATATTACAAGGTTTTAAAAATACTTCCCACTAAGTCTGAATTCCAGAAAAGTTACAACAAATAAAACCATTCTGTCAGTGTGATTGGAAGAAATGAAAATGTGGATTTGAAAATCCTGCACAGTCTGAGGACATTACATCCAGTATAGCCTTACTTCATTTTGCCTCTTTATGACTCTCAATTCAGTTTGCAAAATTCTGAGATGTAAAAACTTTAAAGAGTAGTAATAAAGGATGGCTGCCATGAATATGTTTTAAGATGGGGTTAAAAAGAAGTCTCAGTGGTTGGGAACAATGTCAAATTACTTTAATCTTTTTGGAGAGTTAGTAAAAAATTACTCATCTAAGCAGTAATGCCTAATGTACTAATATTGTCAGTCAGTTCAAACAGTGACAAAATAGTGTTTGTGTTTAGTACAGAGGCCTAATTTATTTTTACTTCTGTTGTCTGCAACAGCTAAATTTCTTGGAGGGAGTATACTACCACAGAAATATCCCTGGAGAACAGGGATTTTATTTCCCAGAACTGTTTCAACATAGCTTGTGATAGAAATAAGGCCTAATGTGTATCAGCTGTTCTGCAGAGTTTGCCTGGCCAGTGTTACTGGTGGCCTCTACCAGAGGAATGTCAAAGACATTTGTCAAATGAGCTAAAATTTCCAAACCATATATTGAGGATGAAATCTAAAAGTTGCAATGTTTTTGCCAAATATAATCTGTATTTTTCATATAATATTTATATGCATAGGAAATCATGATGTTATGCACCAGTATGGGTTTCTTGTTTTTCCCCTCAACAGTTGATGAAGAAACTAGTGGTTTTCATTCCAGGAGAGTAAAGCATATGCAGGCATTTCTAGCTGTAATAAAAGTACATCTTTATAACAGACTCTATAATTTTCAATAACCTGTAATCTAAGCGACGTTTTCTTCCAGCCTCCAGTAACAAAAAACTTAGTGACTAATTGCAAACCTGTGACTGACAGAATTCGTAAGGCGTACAAGGACAAAAACAAATACAGGTATGTTGTTACAGTCCTGTGAAAAGCCATGCTAGGTTTTGTAAAGCAGTAAGAAGACGTATAACTGCACGCGTGACCAAAGATTGTACGTGTATGTTAACCAATCTCAGCTCAATTTATTTTAACAGTGAAACTGAAGAAACATAGGTATCTACTTAGGTAGGTTTCATTGTGCAGAATGATGTGATTGGTTTTCATAGTTTCTTATTTAGCAGACTAAATATTTCCATGCTACCTGTGTCATCTTGGGCCAGATCCTAATTTGTGTTGTACAACAGTAAGCCAGAGTATCTTTAGATGGCTACATAAATTGACTGTATGTAGTAAGTGAAGGCAGCTAAAGTAACATAAAAAGGAGGAAAGAGCTTGTCCTGTACCTAGAAGTGGTAAATCTGCTTCATCCTTCCTTTTACTGAAGCTTAAAAAAAAAGAAAGAAACGAAAAAGCATTTTAGCCTCAACTATCTTGTAGTTTTCCTGCAAGGAGGAGTGACAGGGAGGAAGGGAGGGAGGGAGACAGACAAGAAAAGGGTTTCCATCCCTTTTTGGAAAGGGCAGGACAAACCATGATCGTGATTGTGGGTTTGTTTGAATAACTGTATTTGTGTGGGTCTGCCTGAGATCAGGTTCTCTCAGATCTTTCTTCTCTGAAACCTGCAGACCAACTGCATGCCAGTGAGGCTGTTTGCTGGCGTGGAGCTTGTAGCCTCGTCTCCTGTCCGTTGCCTCTCCAGCGGTGTTGGTCAGGGGAGAGTGGTGCGGAGTATCCAAAGCCCCAGGAGTGGCTACATAGTTAAATAAAACTGTAGAACGAAAGCAGGTTACAGATACTGTTTCAGGCAACTTTTAGACATTATTATACATTAATTCATAGTACCTCAAGTTGTGCTGTAAGCTTTATAAATAAATCTCTGTCCAGAAGAATTTATGCTAAAACTGGAAAACTAACACAACAAATGAGACTGAAAAATGTTGGGGTGGAGGCAAGGATTTGCTGTGCTTAGTGATGTAAACATATTACTGTAAGTCAGTTTAAGATATAAGCTGTGCTTTTGTTCTGTCGAACTTCAATATTGAATACCTATTATTAATTTTGTGAGCTTAGTAAATGGAGTATGTTCTCAGGTGAGACTTAAAGGAGCACATCTTTTCTTATATCAGGATAAGAAAGGTGAGAAAGGTAAGTGTGGTGCCTCTAGTAAGACTGTTGAAAAAGCATTTGACCCTCTTTTAAACTCATTATATCCTTCAGAAATTATATACTTCTGCATTTCATATACTTGTTATGTCTGCAGATTATTAATTAGGTGGTTGAAGAACATCTTATTTGTATATAAGGCTGGAGTTTTATATACTTTTCTGTAATTTTATTTTAAGATTTTTCTGGGATTGGTGATTTGATAATAACATGTTTTCTCATGTCTGAAGTGTAATTATAAGTTACAACTGTAAGTTGTGTGTGTTTAAAAAAATAAAAGCAAGCATAGTAAGTGTTGTGTCTACTTTCAGACTAATTGTTACTCTTATGCCAAAACTTGTAGTTTACATAATTTGTATTAGAATTCAGTTCTTCGGTTTATGGCTGGCTACTATTAGCACTACAGGAAAATGGTTCTGTACAAGAACACTAACTGAAAAATGTAAGTATACTGATAGAAATCAAATTATAAATTCTAATGAAGGTTGGACAGTGATATTAGAAATTATTTTTATTAAATTATTAAATTAATATTTATTGGAATATAAAGAAAATTATTGAAATATTTAGATTCTTCTATTAATGTATATTTTTTTAACAATAAGGTTTGAAATCATGGGAGAAGAGGAAATTGCCTTCAAAATGATTCGCACAAATGTTTCTCATGTGGTTGGTCAGCTGGATGACATACGAAAAAATCCCAGGTATCCTGTTTCTTGATTTCTATGAAGTTTTGACGTGGCTTTCATTTTCTGCTTCAGCTGTTTACACTGAAGAAAACATAATTTATTGCAATGTATTTCTACACTGTGTGTTCCAGGGGAAGACCAATTTTAACGAAAAGTACTTCTAATTTTTTCTATTTAACTGAAGCTAAGTGACTACTCTTTGTTATGCTAGGGATTATCTCCTTAATTTCTTTTACATTTTTATATAGCTAAAATCTTTGAAAACATGTAAATAAACTTCAGCTATTTTTGAGTCTTTCTTTTTTGCCATTCTAGGGGCATACAGTTTGTATTGCAGGTATTTTTTTTTTAAAGGAAGAGCATTTTGATCTGCTTTATGTAGCATTTTAAAATAAAACTTATTATGTGGATTATATTGTTACAAAATTAGTTTTGCATGCCCATTATGCTTTCATGCTCTGTTACAACATGGCAAGAGGTATTAACATTTTTTTTTTCATATTTGGTGAGAAACCATCTGAAGTCCTCTGTCTTCTCCACTCTGCGGTGGTGAAAGGTTTAGATACCCAAATCTGAGAATAGGCTCTGTATTGTTGAATTAGGCTCCTGAAATGACTGAGAGATAAATTGGGAAAATAAATGTCCTGGGATACATTTCACAGCAACCTCCTTGCAATACAACGGATGATGTATTTAAGACTGAACTCTGAATCTAGTTTGCAGAAGCTTTTAACTGTAGTCTGGAGCCCATTGCATAAGACTGGGTTTCAACAAGACATGGGTGAGATAATTTAATAGCCAGCTGTCTTAAAAGTGAGACAGTGCCTCCACCCATCTCCTTCCTTCCTCTTGGTTGCATACTCTTGTCTTGCATCTTGCTTCTGTCTTCAGAAAACTAGAGAGTTCTCTGCCAGTTTAATGAGTTTGGCCTTAAGGAGGGGTTTGACCTGTGTCAGAAGACAGAGCAAGGAGGAAAGTAGGACCAGGTACCTTGGGCCAGGGAAAGTGAAGCGTCCTCTTGCAGGTCACAGCAAGCTATTGGGTAATGTCAGCTGCCTGTAAAGCTACACCATGATTTGCATTTGTAGGTGAAGAGCAGGTTTTCACTTGCCTCTTACACTGTACTACTTGCTAGGTCATTCCTTCAGAAAGCGGAATGCTAGTCTTGAGACATTTTACCGCTTAAGGTGGTTTGTGTCTATTGCTCCTCCTTCCAAGAGTGCCTTCTGGCCACACACCACCTGCATTTCAGTTCCTACACTGACCTGGTTCAAAAGAAAAGTGGGTGGTGTCCTAACTCATCCTGCCACTTCCCCTTCGTTCTCCATTTCTTTGTATCTGCTGGCTAGAACTTTTTCTTGAAATGTAAGTGTGATTTCAAGCCTTCTGTTAGGCCCAAGGAGCGCACATAACATGAGATTCTCACCTTCAGTGTTCAAGTTCATGCTTGCAATCACTGGCTTCTTGTTTTGAAGGGTGGTTGCTGATGTCAGACTTGATCCTGACACTGTGTCGGTTGTGGTATGAGTACGCCTAATGGATTGAGGCCTTCTAGCAACTTAAAATGGAGCTGCCTGTTCTGTGGAGTGATTGCGTCCTTAGATGAGGATGTATTTGAGTAAGGGTGTCTAGTCTGTTGTCTCAGGAACCTCAACAGGCAAGATGAGGCAGGTGAGCTGATCTGTCTTGAATCTTGCCTAATTTTCATATGATGCACTGGCATGCTGTTATGGACTCAGCCTGAGACTCCGTTTATGTATACCCTTTTGTGTTTTGTTTTGTTTTCTGTGAAGGAACAGTAGTGTGTTGTAGTGTGAGATTGTTGGCTGGTTCGTGAAGTAAGGTTGAGTCAATTGTTTGGGCTGTATTCCTGCAAAGTACAGTGCAGTGGTCGTACCTTGCTAGCAAAGGAGAGCTGGCAGGGCTATGTAGGCATGCCATTTCTTTCTCTTTGCCATGCCTTCCCTGCATATAAAACAACGTAATAATTATACACAGTGTCTAAAAACAGGTATTCGGTGCCTCTTTTGGGACAAACTAAAGGTATTTTTCACTTACTGATCTGCCCGCGATGTTTGTTTTGCATCCTTAAGGAAAAGGGAGCCTTAATTGTCTAGGCATTAATTCTGGAATATCTGAAGGAATGTCAGATTTTGTTTATTTTGGACGGATTAAAACAGTCTTTCCACAGGTTAATATTCTCATTGCTGCCACTTGCTGTGCTTTGGTTTGCTCTGTGTAGCAGACTCTCGGTCTGTAAACTGCATTTCTTTCAGATGAAGCTAAATGGGGATATACACTGCAGGAGGGCAGCTACTGCATTCCCAGGGCTAATGAGCTGCCAGTCTGAGCAGCAAGGTCAGGGTAGTCCAGAGGAAGCTCACAAAATGCTTATAGTGTAGACATAGGATTGCCATAACCAGCTGCTTTGCATAGTATTACTTCATAGTGTAGGCATAGCCTGCTCATCTTCGAAGAGCAGAGGTGTATTTTGTTCTCAGATGAATGACTGCTTATCCTTTGCAGGTAATTGTCTAGAGCAAGGTTACCAATTATGCCAGGTTCACTACAGACTGATGAAAAGTGGTGATTCCCTGTGCAGGCTGATTCACATGCTCTATTATAGAGTTCTGCTGATTTCCAGCTTCATGTAGGAAGTCTGAACTTTGCTCTTTGAAAGAGCACACCATACTATAGAGAATACAGCTGACCAGAACTACTTATTCACAAAGGTTAGCAATTACAAGGCGTATGTCACCAGATATGATTTCTCCCTCTGGGGAAAATGTAAGGGTCTTTTATCTTGCAATATAAATAAAGCACATAATCTTGCCCATATGTGGGCAAGATTATTTTTGTCGTCGAGCACCAGGTCAGAGTGGCCAAGGGTACATAATGGTCTATCACACTAGCTGCTGCTTTGGTTTCAGTAATTTGTGGTAACTTAGATAGTTGTGTGTTTCTTATCCAAGAAGTAACTCTCTGCAAGAGGCATTACTGGAAGCATACTTATTTGGTCACAGTGATTTCCATATAAATTCTATCCAGGTTGTTGTTCGTGTTTTAATTGATTATACAAGTTCAGTTTTGGGTCTGTGACTCAAGTCATTTTCTACCCAGTTCATACAGTGTTCTCAGTAACTCAAATCCTCGGGACCAAGCTTTACCTTCTCTTGTACAGTCTTCTATATTTTTTTATGTTGACTTTCTCCGAAGAGTGTAGCATACACAGTAAAATATTAATAATGTAGTATGTTTACCTCCTACAGTGGAGCTTATTTTGTTATTTAAGATACCTTACTTATGATAATTTATTTCAAACTAGAAAACCCCTACCCAAATCATAATGCTGGCCTTCTAACCTGCTGTCTGTATCCAGCAGTGGGCTCTGGGGTGTTGTGTGCCCATTAGATGGCAGCATTATATAAATAGAAGAGAGAACTGTGGCTTGTCATCGGATTCCTCAGAGGACTTGACTCGCTGTCAGCATTGGTGCTCTCAGGATTAAAATCAAATTAATCTAGAATAATGCTACAGTAAGGAAACTGATTACAAGTATCAAATACATCAATTTGGTTGTAAAACGATACTGTATCAATTTTGTTTAAAGGTATTCTGTGTTCTTGGTTTGTCAATACCTTTGCCGTATTATTAAAGGAAGTATTCTGACAAAGACTTCTTATTTTCTAGAAAATTTGTTTGCCTAAATGACAATATTGATCACAATCATAAGGATGCTCAGACGGTGAAAGCTGTGCTAAGGGATTTTTATGAATCAATGTTTCCCATACCTTCCCAGTTTGAACTGCCAAGAGAATATCGGAATCGTTTCCTTCACATGCATGAACTCCAAGAATGGTATGCTGCACGGGTTCTCTTCGAGTGTAGTGTGATAGCATGTAATTATAGAACAGATTGCTACGAGTCCTTTTTTCCCTAGTATTGTCATGAAGGAGTTAACAGTGAAAATAAAATGAAAAGATTTGAAATGGACTAAAGTTTGAGACTTGCAGGTTTCCTGTTTTTCTGGTGCTCATACGGTCATTACCATTTCATTGATTGGTCCTAACCTACTTTAAAGAAAAAGTTTCAGGGTTTTTTAAATTCAGGACTTCTGGCTTTCTTTAAATGTAAAAAAACCCAAAAAACTATTGTTTGGAGTGCCTGTTGCACAGGGACAATATAAACCGGTACGTTTCTCACTAAGTGATTTTTTTGTTAATCTGTCAGACAGCAATAATCAGCTGGATAATCATCTGAAAAAATACACGTCTCATTTTTGCATAACGTGTGGAAGTTTTTATGTGTACCTCTTGCCATTTCATAAATAACTTCAGAAATTGGGGTAGTTGATTTGAGAATACAAGCAAAAGGTTGGCAAGTACAGTGATAAAAATGAGACAAGAAGACTAGGTCATTTTGTTGCTGATCAGCAAATTATGAGAAATAGCTGGTAGTAAGGAAAGAAAATGTTCGTGGAACTGTAGAATGAATCAGAAGGGTTGTAGGTGACAATAGGTGTGGATTGTAGTGCTACAAGCTCTGCTGCAGCAGTGACGGGGGGGGGGGGCGCAAACCCATTTCAGCAGTTAGCTGTAGAAATTTGGGCTGGAGGAGTGGACATATTGTTGTCGCCCTTTTTGACGACATCCATCAAGACTTTGTTAGCTTCAAAAGAACACTTTATTTTGACTTGTTTGTAACCAAAGCAGATTTCTACTAGGTGGGTTAAAGCATGCTGAAATGCTGGTGGAAATCGACGTTTATCAAAATGTTATCAAAATGAGTGAATCATAGGACAGCCCAGGTTGGAAGGGACCTCGAAAGATCATCTGGTCCAGCATTTCGTGTCAAAGGGAGCCTAGATGAGACGATATAGCACCCTGTCCCGTTGCGTCTGGAAAACCTCCTGTGGTGGGGACTCCACCACATCCCTGGGGAGGTTGTTCCAGTGAATGATTGTTCTCACTAGAAGAAAAAAAAAGAGAAACCTCTCCCAGTCCAACTTGTACTTGTTGTACCTGTTGCCCCTTGTCCTCTCTATGTGGCTCTTTGTGAAGAGAGAGCCTCTGTCCTCTTTCTAGCCACCCTTTAAGTTAAAGTTTATATATCTGAATTTGTAATATATGAAGCTGTTTTTCTGTTTCTGTCTTTCTTTATGCAGGAGGGCATACAGAGACAAGCTCAAATTCTGGACCCACTGTGTTCTAGTAACACTTATTGTATTTACAGTCATCTCATTTTTTGCTGAACAGGTAAAATTAATATCTTCTTATCAAATTTATAACACTTAATAGATTGCTGTATCTTCAGGATGATGTAAGATAGATTTTTTTTTTTTAAATAGGTTTTGAAAAGTAGCTAGGATTTGTCCTTCATAAAGGAAGTAAAGAAGTTACATGACTAATGATTGGGTTGCTTCAATTTTTAAGTCTTCATGTTGAGATTCTTTGAGAAGAGAGTCATATGGTGGGAAGGACAGTGGTATTCTCTTTTCAGGTGCCTTGTGACTGTCAGGTCCGTTGTCAGTGTGCTAAACTTGGATGCTCAAAATCATAATTGTTTTCAAAATTCTTGGTCTATTAACAGACATATTGGTAAAAGTGCAAAGTAAGTTAACAGAAGAAAATGTAAGTAATAGCAATACTGTAGTCCTGAAGAGAATCTTGAGGTATTTAGAGGCCTTATCCAAATCTCATCCCTAAGTAATTGCAAAGACTCCTATTGAATTAAAAACGTTTTGAATCCAGCTGGAAGGAAAAAACCCACCACATTTGCAAGCATAAAACGGCTTTCTTGAACATGATTAATCCTGCTAAACTTAGAGGGAGTCAATGGAACAAATCATATGGGTAATTCTTTGCAGGTTGGGGCCTTAAGTAACCTTTTCCGTGGTCTGATGAAGAGGGTGTAATTCTTTAAAGGTTGGCTTTTGATTATTATTTTTTTCCCACCTGTAACTTTTGCATGAATCTTTCCCTTGATTTTCAGCCTTTTTTATAGGAAATATTAGGAAACTTGCCCTCCATTAGTAACTTGATTTGGAAGGGGGTACTCAACTCAGTAGTACAGCTAGGTATATAATTACTGTTTTAGGATGCCAGCTTTGTGTTGATCTTTTAGAAACTGAATGTAGCCTGGTGTTACATTAATTTAAATACACAAATTAACTTGAAAATAATCAGAATGTAGGCATACTGTATTTTTCACTTTCTGCTTGTATTCCGGTTATTGAGAAACCCAATGGAAATGTGCACGCCTAATGATGAATTTGAGTAAATACCTTTCTTCCTGTGCAGTGGGGGGGGGCGAAAAAGACAGTATTGACTTAATAACCATGGATAATACAGATTTTATAGTTTCTAGGATGAAAGCCTGACCATCTGTGCACCTTTAGCCCAGCAGAGAACTAAATACTGTATCTTTTTCTCTCCTCAGCTAATTGCACTTAAACGAAAGATTTTTCCAAGGCGAAGGATCCAAAAGGAAGTCGGTCATGAACGAATCAAAGTGTAGAAGAGCTTTATTTTGGAGATCAGTCTACCTCAAGATGTGATAAGCATTTAAAATCTCTCTCTCATAAGTGTCTTTTATGGTTTGACATTTAACTGCGTTGATATGAAGAAAAAAAATCATGCATCTACAGTTAGAATCTCCACAGTACTCTTCACGATATACAAGCTGCTGGAGCTGTGACAATGCAAAACAACAACAAAATAAAGTTGCGGGAAACCTGTACATAGGCAGTTTTCAACAGATCTTACTTTACAACTGTTAGTTCATGGCCGTGTTATCCTTTTTTATAAAAAGGGTTACCTAAAGAAATATAGCTGCATTTATTGCAGTGGATGTTGCCAGCTACATAAAATGTTGGAAGGCAAAGTTGTCTGGGATCAGCTTAACAGGTCCTTGATCTTGCATTCCAAAACATTTTGCAAATTTCTGTCGTTGCTGCTTTTTTTTTTAGTCCTAGGGGAAAATTGAGAATTATGTAACTTGTCATTTAGTAGGCACTTTTTGATGTTGACATTCTTTAAAGCACAGTGACAATTAATCGCCCTATTTGTAGTATTTAATTGGGATCTGGAAGAAATGTATGCTAATAAAAAAAATACACAGTAAAAAAACAACTAATGGTTATTTGAAAGATACTGTATATCTGTTGTATTATATTCCAAAGAATACAATGGTGTTATTTCTTAACTTGATTACAAAGAGGGTTGTAATCAAATTAAAATGATTAAGGTATGGTATTTTACAAGCATTGTAAATACAAAAGCAAAAGTGCCTCTCTGTATGAATGGGTAACAAACTGTTTTGATGTAGCAATGTACGGGAGCAGTGTTTCACTTCAGAAAACAATATTTGTACTGACATGTGAAGCTTTGGTGTTTTTAAATTTGACAGGGTTTGGCCCTGTATTTTGCTGAGACATCAGAATAGTGCAGTCTTATGTGTGAAAGGATACTGAATCTTTTCAAGCAGAAATTTTTGGCAATGTATCTTCAGTTAATTGTGTTAGCAGTATTCAAAAAAGCATTAATTTTCGTAATCAAATGATGTACGAAATGTATGTGCATATGTATTGTAAGATACTTGTTTTACTTTGAAATTAACTAAAATGTGCTAAAAATTTTGTCTGTTAAGTTTGTTTTCAAGTAAACCAAAACTCACCCATTCTGAAAAATTAGCTATTAATGCATATGAATCCTTATGTTAAAGTTCTTATTTTTCCCTTAAAAAAAACTTCCAACAGTAATAATTTTAATATTAATTTGAAGCATGGATAGATTCTCAAAGTAGAATCAAACTTTTGAGTACTGTAAAAATGCAGGTGCTTCTAATTATCAAGTTTGTTTCATGCTAGCACTATATATTATGCTGAAACGTAAGTAGTTTACAGTATTTCAGACTGGCAGAAAATGAGACATTTGAAGAAATACAAGAAAGCTTTGATAGCTTCTTACACTTCAAATTATTATTAGATAGATTCAAGTTTTCCTATGATCTGTTTTTTTTCTAAACTAACTTTTGGCATTCTAATCAAAGTAGTTGGAAAAACTCAGTTGAAATTTTAAGGTGGATTTTCTGCTGAAGTTAGGCATAAATAGTTTGCAGAAGTAGCTCAGCTGTCACTGTGATTCCTTTTCTGTTTAAGCAGTTTTGAAGGTAAGTTGATGGCATTTTCTTTAACTTCAATACTAATAGCCAAAAGACAGAGCATAAAATTACTGAGAAGCATCCAGTGAAAATCACTGCTAAAAATTTGTGCACATGGTACCTGGGGGAAAAAAAAAGGCAAGTGAGGAAAGCAAGATACTACGCGAAAACGACTGTGGTGACAACGAAGCACCCAGCCAGGCCCTGACTGACTCCTGCAGCAGGAGGAGGGAGGGAAGCGGAGAAGCAGCAGCACAGAGCTATGTGTTTTGGTTTTTTTTAATTTAGATTTTGTATTTGGTCTTTGTAAGTAAAGAGCAAAATACCTTTTCTGGATGAGGACAGAAAATCCTGTGAGAACAGTAAAAAAATCTGAAACATATGTAGTTTGTAAAACTACTCTGACTGGAGAAATAGTGCCTGTTTGCATTGCCTTGAGGAATAATCCTCCCTCGGCATCATAACATGCACACATCATAGCATGTTTTGCAGACTTTTTGTTGTCTGAATGAGGAGTTAAAGCTATTTGTATTTAAAGAGGAAAAAAAAAAAGGCTAAAACGAGGCGAGGTTTAAACGAGTTTACTGCTGACACTCAGCACGACGTGCCCGCCGCACGGCGGGGAGAAGGAGGTGTTACTGCGCCCGCGCCTCTCCTCTCTGTGAGGCCGCCGCGTTTCCCGCCTTTTTCACCGCGGGGGGAGCTGCTGAGGTGAGCCCGGTCATCGCTGTCGCCTCATCGCTGCCGGCCTCTCTCGCTCGGGAGAGGCGCCGGAGGGAGCGTCAGGGCTGCCAGGGACCCTGCTGCCGGCGGGGGTGAGAGGCTCGGCACGGAGTGGGGTTCCCTCCCGCCTGAGGGAGGCTGTGAGGCGTCCTCTCCGCGCCGCTGGTGCTGCCCCGGGCTGAGGCGGCGAGAGCGGAGGAGCGACCATCGTAGGTCGGAGGGAGAGGGAGAACAGGGCTACGACACTGCGGTGCCCTCAGCCTTTGGCACCCGAGTGGCTTCCCCTGGAGCCCTGTTGTGGCGGTGCTGTGGTGCAGGTCCAAGCCTCCCTTGCTGTTCTGAGGTACAAACAGGTGGGACCCATGCTGAAAAGCCCTACATAGGAGATTCACACAAATGCTGGTTTATTTTGCATCTTTTGGGGCAGGGTGAGAAAAGAAGGTGAATTTCTCTGAGGAAATAGTTGTTAAATACACAACTGTGGATTGAAGATACTTGAATTGGCCAAAGCAGGTAGCTACACAGGATGGGTAAAGACTGTGGGGTTGTGAGGTGGCAAGATTGTTTTACAGTGCATGGAGGGACTGGGGAGCTCTGCTTTGTGTACTGATCATCAGTACAAAGAAAAGTGCCTGTATGTGAGAGAAAATGTATGTGTGGCAGCTTGAAGGTGAAGCGCTTTGTTTGGCAGCACAGACAGGCACAGCCAGGTGCTGTACCAGTACCTTCCTCCTTAAATCACGTTTTCAACGGATGCAGTAGTTGAAAAGCAGAATGAGTACTGAAAATTTTCTCTCATTTGAGCATAATTTTAATGCAAGAGCTTTTGATTTTCCAATTAATAATTTAAAGAGGTTTGGCGTTTTTTCTTAAAGAAATGTCTAAAAATCTTCACTTCGTACTATATAGAGAAGCATCAATCACAGGAAAAAGTGGGTATTAAAAAGCAATGTTCCTTGCTTAGTGTGATCATGTTGTATATATCTGTATAATTTGTGGTTAAAAAAACCCATATTTTCATAGCCATGGACAACTAATTCCAAAAACAGAAATGGGAAATTCAGGTGTGTGAGACAGGTGTTAATGTTGGGGGGACTTCACAGTCCTGGAAATTCAAAAGATCTTTACTGGAGTTCTCAGTTTCAGTGTGTGAACTTAATTTTCAGATCTATCTTTGCCTTGGCTTGTGGAAAACCTATTGATATTTCTAGCTGTGTTGAATTGCGCCTAGAATGATAAGTTTATCCACTGCGGAGTCACATCTTGCTCAGTTTGGAAAATAGGGAGTTTGCAGCTGATACTTTTTTCTGTATTCTGTCCATCTTACAAGTAATCCTGTTATTTTTTGAAGGATTTTAAAAGTATATGTCATGTGACACAACTTAAAATGCTTCATGCCGCTTGCTATCAGCCAGAGGTAACAAGAGAACAAATATTTCAGCAGGGATTCAGTACCTTGCTGTTTCCTGTTGTGTATTCATAGAATCATAGAATAGTTGGGTTTGGAAGGGACCTTTAAAGGCCATCTAGTCCAACCCTCCTACATCTTCAACTAGATCAGGTTGCTCAAAGCCCCAGTCCAGTGGCCTTGAACATTTCCAGGGAGGGGACATCCACAACTTCTCTGGGCAACCTGTTGCAGTGCCTCACCATGCTCAACAGTGCAGAATTTCTTCTATGTATCCTGTCTAAATCTACCTTCTTTAAGTTTAAAACCAGCACCCCTTGTCGTGTTGCAACAGGCCCTGCTAAAGAGATTGTCCTCATCTTTACTGTAAGCCCCCCTTCACATACTGGAAGGCTGCTGTAAGGTCTCTCTGGAGCCTTCTCTTCTCCAGGCTGAACAGCCCCAACTCTCTCAGCCTTTCCTCATAGCAGACGTGTTCCAGCCCTCTGATCATTTTTGTGGCCTCCTCTGGCCCCACTCCAACAGGTCCATGTATTTTCTGTGCTGGGGCTCCAGAGCTGGACACAGGACTCCAGGTGGGCTCTCAGCAGAGCAGAGGGGCAGAATCCCCTCCCTCAGCCTGCTGGCCATGATTCTTTTGATGCAGCCTAGGATACGGTTGGCCTTCAGGTCTGCGACTGCACATTGGTGGCTCCTGTCCAGTTTTTCATCCACCAGTACCCCCAACTCCTTCTCCATGGGGCTGCTCTCAATCGTTTCATCCCCCAGCCTGTATTGATACTGGGGGTTGCCCTGATCCAGGTGCAGGACCCTGCACTTGGCCTCATTGAACCTCATGAGGTTTTCACTTCTCCAGCTTGTCCAGGTCCCTCTGGATGGCATCCCATCCTTCAGGCCTGTCAACCACACCACTCACCTTGGTGTCATCTGCAGACTTGTGGAGGGTGCACTCCATGCTGCTATGATGAAGATACTAAACAGTGCTGGTCCCAATACGTACCCCTGCGGGACACTGCTTGTCACTGATCTCCATCTGGATATTGAGCCATTGACCACTACCCTCTGGATGCGACCATCCAACCAATTCCTCATCCACCAAACAGTCCAGCCCTCAAATCCATCTCTCTCCAATTTAGAGAGAAGGATGTTGTGGGGGCTGTGTCAAAGGCCTTATAGAAGTCCAGATAGATGATAATTTCTATTGTTGGTAAAGTGCTGAGGAAAAAATTACTTTGTCACTCGTGTTTAATAATGACTATGTTATTTTCCTTCCTTCTATTTTACTCCTTGTATATTTACAAAAATACACAATATATAAAAATCAGTGTTACTGAAGAAATGACTACTGTTTTTTTAAGAGGGCAATGTATTTGTAAAACACTTAAGAAGCTGCATTAGTTCCATTACAGAATGCAGAGGTATAATAGCTAAAAATAAAGATAATTCAGAAAGTGAAAATTGCCCAGGATTTTTAAAAATGGCATATGTGTATGTATATGCCTAGTGTGGGATGGCCTGTAGAGTCAGGTTGTTTTTATGGTTTATCATTTCTGTATTTTGTAAAATAGAATATTGGCATAGCTTTTGGGGAATGCAGTTTGACTTTTTGAATATCCTTACAGGTGGAGACTGTTACAAAGGTGTCAATAACAGGTCAATGTAAGCATGAAAATCTATTCTAATTATTGTGGGAAAGCTAGGTAACAAATGCAACATACCATTTCGGTAGGAAGAAAATCTCATTATGGCACCATCGGGAAGAAAGCATGGAGGAAAAGCCGGTAAACCAGCACAGGAAGATAAAGCCATACCTACCTATGACTTTCAGGAGGAAAGAAAAGAGCTGAGTGGATCAGAGGATGATATTAGAGAAGGTGCTTATATGATTTTATTATTATTTTTTTAAAGTTAAGTTAATAATATTTCTGACTGAATAGAAATTAAGACGCTTCCATATGAGCGTCTGAGTAAGCATGGTTCATAATGTTTGTGGCAGATAGATTCCTATTGTATAGTTTTGATTGTTCAGGGAAGAGAACACAATAGAATAGCTCTGTATAGTGCACTATTATGTCTTAAAATGATAGGTGGACTCTTAAATAGAGGAGGATTTTCGTACATGATTTTGTTACCTTACCTCAATGCCATATCTTTGTATCACCTGGCTCCATGTAACACTGCGAGATCAGGATAGAACAGCAGAGCTCTGCTCGCTTGTGTGGAGTGCTGAGTCGGGCAGGGTAGTTGGAGCTGTAATGCTGGTAGGGTTATAACTACTTCAGGAAGAATCTGAACCGAAGAAAAGAAAGAGGAAGAAGCAGAGGAAAATGAGGAAAAAAGCAAAGGAATCAACCAAAAGATTCTTGTTTAGTTCTGAGGGAGTGGCATAAAAAAGTGGACTTTGCTTAAAAATGCAGTTCTCATTCATCACATGATGATTTTTTGTAAAGTTTCATGTACCCCCATTTCTGGATTTTTGTCTTTCAGCGGTTATCTCTGGGCTTGCTTCTCTTAATTTCTCCCCTTCTTCATTTGTTCAGACTGAATTTCCCCCACCCCCCTTGTTAATAAAAATCTGACAGCCAAGGATTTTTGTTTTTTGGAAAGAATATACATATCTGTTCATGATTTTGCTTTTTTAAACGTCAGAGTACACAATTTCAGTACTTACTTTACAGCAAAATGAAATTCTTACACATTGGGCTTTTTCAATTTTTAGATTATTTTTACCTTTCTGATGACTGTTATATTGTGAGTTGGGAGTAATTGTATAGTAGCGGACAGAGAAACTAAAACTGGCTGAGACCAGTCTAGAGGAACTCGGGGCAGCGCCAGCTCAAACCTGGCCTTGCAGAATAATTCACCACCATCTGTCAACTCCAGATTCAAAGTTTTAGGAGCTGTGTGTATTATAAATGGAAACGGAAACCCGTGAGACATGTTCAGAGAAGTAGCATTACAGAAAAGTAATTACACTTTTAATAATTCAAAAGACACCTACAAAATAGCAGATATTTTTGTAAATCTTTTTGAAATTTGTATTAAGGTGAAACACCAGTATTGGACAAGCATGGAAAGAAAAGACCTCTGGTGACTACTCATGTGGTTCCAGATGATGTGGGGTAAGGTTAGGATTTTTTGAATTATTTTTCCCAAAATAAGCAAGTCTTAAATAGATAATGATTTTATTTATTCACTATGCTTGTTTTGCTTGGGTTTGTTTTGGGTTTTTTTCCAAGTATTTGATTAAAAAATCAGGTGACAGATAATACAGTAGTTGTAAGTAGAAAAAGAAAATGTAGCAATTTAAAATGAGTAATTCTGCAGTTTCTTTGTAGATACTTTTGAATATCCATAAAAAACTGACATGTTTGAGTTCTTAGTTTCTTTCGAAAGATGATTTAAGTTTTATCCTAATAATAATTAATTAATTTAGTTAATAATTTCATTATTTTTTTCCCTCATCTTAGTTGCTTGAAGACATTAACAGTATTTAAATGATCCAACTGTTGCATGAAAAATAAATTCTTTTTACAGATAAATCTTATGAAATTCAATATTTATGGGGAGTATAAATGTGTTTGTTTTTTTTTTTTTTTTTTTTACTCTTTAAGAAAGCAAGTTATAACATGTGGAGAAGATGATATATAAACATTTTCTTTATGCACCATGTCCCTTTTTGGACATGTCAGCTGTTGTACTACTGCCTTACACACTGGTGTTATCATCTTAAGAGTGTTGTAAAAATAACACTGATATTATTTGTCTTCAATTTTTCTTACTGTGTCAGTCATGCTAACTGTGATGGACTTGTTTTCATTTGATATTCCGAATACCTTTTGTGTTTTCTTTTTGTATAGGGAAGGATCAATTTTATTTACCATCCTCCCTCACTCAGGATCCTTTAATTCCTAATACTGCCTTTTTACCGGGGAGTAAGCTAATAGATTCTAGTAAATTTCTAAAAAACCCAGCAAATAAGTCTAAAAGAGACCTCTCACAGGAAGAGAGTTCTTTTTTATCTTGTATAACTGTAGCAGCTTTGTCACTGCTTATAAGTAATAGGTACGTGCATAAAATTAGTTTTAAGCTTATACAGTAGGTCTTATTCTAATACCAGAAAACAGGCAAATAAAAATTTTGAACACTATTTTGTAGGGGCGAAGTACAGAATATGCTGGAAAGATTTGGAGGTAAGTAAGATTACATTCTAATAAATTAGAAAAAATTCATGTTTAAGTTGCAGAATTGGCAGTAATTCCTTACCATAAAATAAACTTCAAGTTTTACACAAAATGACTAGGCTTTGTAGCACTTTTCAGCATTTCTGAAAAAAACCAACTAATTTTCAGAAAAAAAGTTGTATCATCTAAGTAGAGCAACAGGAAAGAAGAGAAGGGAATAACTGCATATGAAGTGAGATATGAGTATTAGCGTAGGTAATTACAAAGGAAAAAAGGAAAAATGCATGAGTGGGTTTGATTATCAATTTCAATTATAAGATGAAGTTTAAGAGATAGTGATTATATTGTAGAGAAAAGGGACTATATAAGTTAGCTATTGTTAATTTTTTGTTAGAATGACATAGAAGAGACTGCGGATTGCAAGACTTGAGTGAGAAATTAGGGTCATGTAAATGTTAGTATAAGCAGCTAAATAGAAAAAATAGTTCTAGACAAGGAACTTTGGAAGTAGATTGTAGCTGCGATACAGAATGAGCTAGAGAGTAGTCTGTACTCCACACCTTCAGAAAATTAGAGAACGGCATCAGTAGAAGAGACAATTCCAGCACTCAGGAAGAACAGTACAAGTTTATAGAAGAGCTAAAGAATGAGGGTAAGTAATGCCAGTCATCTAGTGATGAAAGATTTATGCATGACACCTAGTTGGATTTAGTTTAGTCGTTTTCAGAGCCTCAGATGGCTTTACTTAGAGGTAAATTTCCAGCTGAATTCTAGATAGCTGACATGTTAGGGAAAAAACACATTTAACTTGTAAAGAATTTATAATACACATAACAGTGTAACAAAGCATCAAAAATCTGCGGAAGGAAGGGAGAACATCTCAATGCCACTATTACTAACTCAGTAGCTGGCTAATACTTTCATTGTATGTATAAGAAAATGCTGTACACAGTCATTACCTGCGTGTAAATCTTAAGGTGAAAGTGGAGTTCAAGGAATTCTTTAAACCATGAATTAAGACTTTTTGCTGTTAAGGTACATATTAGAATGCTAATGGAGATTTAGCAATCTAGATAGGAGGATTTCAGTGTTAAAAAGCTAGGGTTGCTTGTTATTGACTCAGAAATAGGACAGAAGGAAGGAAACTGAATGGATCAGAGAGAGAGGATGCTGTGTCTGCTCAAAAATGATAGGTTTGGCATTAGCAGGGGCAGATGCCTCAGCAAATTAGAGATTTGACAGATGTTTCCTGAAATCTGCAGTGAGAAGGAAAAGAAATTGCTGTATTAACCTTAAGCTGTGACTTGTTTGTTAAATCTCCAAATGTAAATTGAAGGGAAACAAACACACTAACTTACATTAATTTAAAAGTGCTAAGTCTCTCAAGTATGAAAAAGTTTCTCATTCATTCGTTCAATATATTCACAGTGATATTAATCACATACGACCTGTAATTTATTTCTGAAATTTAAGCAATTTGAATATTACTCTGAAACATGTTTTTTCTAGGAAAAAATGTGTCAGCATAACTAAATTCCTTGAAGGTCTGGAAACTGAGCTGGCACTGTAGTCATGCAGCTAAACTAGTAAGGATTTTGATGGTGTGACTAAAACACCATTAGATACTAGAGAAGAGAGCAAGATGTCTGTGTTTGGTCTGGTTTGTGCAGGGTATCTCTAGCTTTGAATGGAGAATTTATAGACTGTGAGATGTCCAAAACGATGTCTGAAGATACGCAGTGTGAACTGATTGGATGGTGCTTCTAGGGTTTCAAGCATGTATGTGTGCTTATTGTATGGATGATATGTTAGAAGTGCATATTGGACCATAATAATCGGTAGGGGAACACATTATGACTGTGTAAGGAACTGATTTAAATGGACATAATGGAAGCACTCCTGCTACCCTGAGTTCGAACTGCTGGACAGTTTCAGTTCACTGTGTCTGCTCAGAGCCGGTCTCACACCATACCCACTACCGTCCTGGCCAGAATGAAAGAAGCTAGAGCTGAGTCACGTCATGGTAGGTCCTATTTGGTCTGGCCCCTGAGAGAGGTGGGACCCCAAGCAGACACCAGAGCAGTTGGTGGGGCTGGGCAAAGACCGGTTGCAGCTCCAGAGGCCAGGTGTCGGTTAGGGAGTATGGGGGGTTTAGGGATGCAGCACCCACACTGGTGCCAGCAGCAGATTGAGGGACACTCTGAACACAGCAGCCAGGAGCCCAGATCACATTAACTTCTTTCCATTAGAGCATACTCGCTTCTCCAAAGCATAACTCATCAGCATTTATAATAAAATGCACACTGTATCTTGGTATGCTTAATTTTCAAATATTCTTTGATTTTTAGCTGACATTAACAAGGCTCTCTTAGCTAAGAGGAAGAGATTAGAAATGTATACAAAAGCCTCACTCAAAACCAGTAACCAGAAGATTGAACATGTTTGGAAAACACAGCAGGAGCAAAGGTAATGTTTCCCCTTGTTTTTCAAACCTGTGAAAACAAATTCCCTTTTGTGTCACAGCACGGATAGCTGGTTCATCTTCCTGCAGTTAAATAGCAAAGTAGTGTATCTACTAGTTGAATACCTGCTCAGGTCCTCTGTTTCTGCTGCCTGCAGTTGTGTCCACTTGTTAAATTGACAGTAATAGTTTAGCATAGTGCTTTCTCTTTTGAATGGAGAAACTTGAGATTGGGAATTTTGAGAGCAAGGTACCTTAAAGAGATGGTTTACTTTTATCTTTACGGAGAATGACCTTTGACGTCATGTTAGTCTTCTAAACCAAAGTTTTTATTTTTTCCACTCAAGTTGCAATTTTCTGTTTCTACTTGAAAACTGAAAAAATGTTCAATAAGATTTTTACACCGTTCTGGTGAAGAAAGAAAATAATTTTCACCCTGCGTAACATTCCTCTCGCCTCTCAAGGTATATTTAATTACTATATCTGATGCTACAGCTGGAGCAAACTGAAAAATGAGACGGCTAAAAAATTATTGTCAGCAATAGTTGTAATTGTGTTGGTGTTTTTACATACATATATTTGAAACTTCCATTGACAAAATTTAAGTTTACATAGAGAAACTAGAGTATAATGAACTAATGAATGAGCTAATCAGTTTTTCATTATAAACCAACTGTGTTAAATCTAAGATCTGCAACTGGATTAGAAAAACAGTAAATCTCAGAAAACCTGACACTGTTAGGAAGAAAAGTTGTAATTTTTTTTTAACCTGAGATTTGTATATGAGTGCTGTCTCCTTATATGTTTATAATCCACATTCACTCACCAGGTGTGTGTATGTATGTGTGTTCAGTTTTTGTTTTTCAAAACATAACGGTATTCAGTTAGGGCCAGATATGAAAATAGCCTGTTTCTTTATCTATGCCAGCTCCTTTTGTTCTACTCAATGTGTGTGTTGAACCTCACCTTTCCCTGTAATTCTTCGTAGCATTTGTCATACTTACAGCTAGTGTCTGTTTATAGGCAGAAGCTCAATCATGAGTTCTCCCAGCAGTTCCTGACTCTATTTCAGCAATGGGATGTAGATGTGCAGAAAGCAGAGGAGCAGGAAGAAAAACTAGCGGTGGGTTTCCAGCATGGCATCAGTTTCATGGTATTTTTGCAAGGAGGGAATATTGTTTAGACACTCAAGAAACACAAAAACACTTTATGTAGTTTAAACAAACCTGTGATTGTTTGCCTTGATAAATATTTTGAGTTTGGTGGCTCTCAAACTGTAAATGTTTGCGTTTTGGGATATAAAGTGAACAGATGTGCATTTACAAACTTTATTGCAAGTTTATCAACGGCAATAAGTGATGCCCTAGGCCAGCACATGGCTTGAGAAAACCCAAGACCATTCATGAGGAAGATGTGTGGTGCTTCTGTGCATCCATACTCTTTGGGTTCAGGAACAAAGGAGTAAAGGAAAGCAGCTGTCTTTGAGCATGCATTGCTTAAAGGTATGCCTGCATATAATAAATGAAAATTTGATTACTGGAAAGGGATAGGAGCTACAGAATGGAATGTAATCACGTTGATGTTGCTGTATTTATGTTCCCAACACATTTGCAAGTTTTGCTTTTCCCTAGGCAGCACATTTCCCTGGGATACCCTTGAGAACTGCGTTGGATAGCAATCCTCATAGGATCTCACAGGGATAATTCAGGTTGGAAGGAAGCTCAGGAGATGACTCAGGGCTTAATCCAGTCTTCAGTCTTTCTTTCACCAATAAGAACAAGGATAACTCTGCAGGCATAAATCTACATTATGTGACCCAGAATTCCAGCCAAGGCAGAATTTCTGATTCTGATTAATGACATTAGTGTTGCTGTCCAAGTGCTTTTGGTTAACTAATGCAGTTATTTTCTCTTCTGCTTCAGAATATGTTTCGTCAGCAACAAAAAGTTTTTCAACAGGCAAGAATAGTTCAGGGTCAGAGGCTGAAAACCATTAAGCAACTCTATGAGCAATTCTTAAAGGTACAGTAAATTCTCTTCTTAGAAGGAAGGTGATCATTAATCATACCACTTAAGAAAGCTGTATTAATTCAACATTTATGAAATACAGAGATTAAGGAAAATAACAGCCTTGCATGAATATTTATGTTAGTGTCTTTCCCTTATTTGTTAAGAACATGGCTTGTTCTCTCTATACTTGCATACAGATTGCATCTGTTTAATAAATGATTTAGTTAAATGTGTTCTCATGGGAATGTGATTGGCTCGCCTGTTTAAAATATTTAACCGCCAACCTCAGAGCGTACTTTCTAAACAGAACACGCTTTTGTACCAGTTTAAAGGTTATATAGGTCAGTTAAATCATCAGGATTTTGTCTTAATTATTCCATTAGATTTTTGGTATGTACTTATAAAAGTGAAACTTGACAGTCTATTAAAAATACATCTTAGGCTGCAGTTTACTGCTTTTATTACTGCTGGCAGGTGCATCCCCCATAATGAGAATTGGATAGCAATTTTTTTCTGTCATTAACCTTTCTAGCTATTGCTGCTTCATGTAAGGAAAGTGACCCTTAATCAGTTGTGATTCTCTTAAAATTGCCCAGTTAGAACTTCCTTCATCTCTTCCTAAGCAACATTCATTAGAAAAGGGTTTTCCTTTCCATAACCTGTTATTCAAGGTAAGCATTCACTAAAATCTCAACAGGAAGAATCTGATGGAAGTAATAATTCGTGGTAAAAACAGGCCCAGCTGGATGGTTATGTAATCAGTCCCGTTTAACTTTCCTGTTGCTTTATCCATAATTTTTGTATTTGCTGGGGGTCCCTACAAACACCATTTTTTTTGGACAGTGCTTACAGAGATAATGTATTTTAAACACGATTCATACTGATCAACTGTGGTGTGTTTTGTTTTTTTTTTTAACAAAGTATTTTCTAACATAGTAGACAGCACACAGAAAATGATTATGAGCACAACTACTCAAAAATTTGACTTTTTGGGTAAAAAAAAAAAAACCAACCTCCCTGTCATTTTATACTAAGAACAAAACACTTTACTCCCAGCATTTCCTTCCCCCACTATTTTTTCTAAGTAAGGTATTAGCAATCTAAACTGTGAGAAAAATGAAAGTACCCTAAGCGACTGGTTTTGTAATAATGCAGAGGCACAGTACCATAGAATAGCTGAAGGGCTGACGTGGGAAGGCACCTCTGGAGGCCCTCTGGTGCAGGCAGCAGGTGGTACAGCAGGGCTACCCGGAGTCACTTGCCCAGGACTTGCGTCCAAATGGCTTTTGAGTATCTTCAAGGATGGAGACTCCGCAACCTCTCTGGGCAGCCTGTGCCAGTGCTCAGTCACCCTCACAGTAAAAAAGTGTTTCCTGCTGCTTTGCACCACTCCCTCACCCCCCTCCTCCAGGTATTTATGTATATAGATAAGATTCTGCCCCCCCCCCCCCCCCCCGAGCCTTTTCTTCTCCAGGCAGAACAGTCCCAGCTCTCTCAGCCTTTCCTTGTAACAGAAATGCTCCTGTCCCTTAATCATCTTTGTGGCCCTTCACTGGGCTCTACCCAGTGCGCCTGTGTCTCTCGTACTGGGGAGCCCAGAACTGGACCGAGCACTCCAGGTGTGGCCTCACCAGTGCTGAGTAAAAGGCAAAGATCACCTCCTTCGACCTGCTGGCAGCACTTCTTCTGATGCAGCCCACGAGACAGCTAGCTGCCTTTGCTGCAAGGGTGGACTGCTGGCTCATGTTCAACTTGGTGTCCACCAGGACCCTCAAGTCCTTTTCCGCGAAGCTGCTTTCCAGCTGTGTGGCCTCCAGTATATATTGGTACATGGGGCGGATTCAAGTCTGTCAGTTTATAACAAACCTTAATTTCTGTTCAAGTGATTTCCTAACTGGTCCTTTTTTTGATATTTCAGTAAGTTACGGTATGTTTTGGTTTTTTTCAAGTCTGGTAGCTTCGAAAAATAAATCTGAAATAGACCAACTTATTAGTTTAAGATAGTTGAAATTTACAGAGGACATTACAAAAGCATTAATAAATAATAACTGTTCCAAAATGTCAAAAATGTCTTTATCACAGATGAAAAACTGCACAGGTGAAGTATTACTCTTGAGTTTTTCTCCTCAAAGAAGATCACAAAGGTCTGAATCAAGCCTCAAACAAGCTTAACTAACTACAAGTCATTATGTTTAAACAGGAACGTAGACTGGAGTACGAAGTCCTGTATGATTTGTCTGTGAAGTTCGTGGCAAAATTCATCAATTATCAGTGACCACTGCTGCTGTAAAGATTAAATTGTAGTCGGAATAATGGTTTGTTTGTTTTAAATTAACCCTTTGACATTGAATAGTTCTGAATTAAGATTATCCTTAACTTCAGAGCATGGAAGAGCTGGAGAAGAGCAATGAAAATCTTCTCGCTGGTGCACAAAGTGAACTTCGCAAAGAAATGTCTATGTTGCAGAAGAAGATTATGATGGACACCGTAAGTGTCAGATCTATGAAGAAATTAAATGCAAAAACAGAACATTCTATAGAAAAGTCATTTGACACTCATTTAATTAGCTCAAACGGAGAATGTTGATGTGGTATCTGCTCAGTATTCTCTCCTTTTCTTGTAACAGCAACAGCAGGAGATGGCAACTGTTCGCAAGTCTCTTCAGTCCATGTTATTCTGACGGCTCAATGGAGAAACAACTTGTACCTAAGTAACACGATACAAGTATAGGCATTAGCCATAGAGAAGTATCTTAAGATTTAACTGTTTTAAAGTTTCTATTAAAGCCTTTCATGGATTGTTCTAGTCTTGTGTCTGATAATGTTGTAAGAACGTGTATTAGTAAATTTATTACTTTTGGGAGGAGGGTATGGACCCCAAACCATTTACGGTCTGTCCAGTTAATCTTTACCTACTTAATACTCACTTTCAACAGCATTGGACTATTTAAATTGTTTCACTTCTTATAGTTGTAAATTGTAACAAGGGGAAGAAATAATGAAAAATGCATTACCCAGATTTTACATAATAACTTTAGGCCTTTAGGTACATTGTGCAAATAGAAGCATTTTTCACAAGCAGCAGTCATAGTTTCAATATTTCATGTTCTGACACATCAGCAGTTACAGAAGTTCAGAGAGTATGACATAGCTCATGTGAGACTGTTTAATGATGTGTATTATGGTAAATTAAATTTTGTTAACTCTTTTGTTAGGCTAGGCATTGTAGTATCTTTGTACTAGTAAGAGATTTATGAACTGCTGTAGTCTGTCCAAAAAGCAGGTTTCTTTAGTTGAATGATGAGCTGTGTCACAGCTTCATATGACATATGCTCAAGTAAGCATAATTAAACATAACGCATTTTGGGGTATATAGTTCCTTTAGAACCACTATTAGAAGTAATCTAGCTCATTTATTTAGTACAAGTTATTACAAGCCTTTGAGATGGAATATTACTTTTTGCAATTCCAAATGATTAGCAATTTAGGGAGGCCCAAGTTTTAAGGATAAAGCATTTATCTTTCATGTACCTTATTACAGGAAATAAGTATAAATTAAACAATCAATCAGCTTAGCTTGCATGCAGTTTGTTTTTACAGAAAACCGTTACGCCTGAATATCCACTTTTACCAATTAGGTAGTTCCTAACATATTTAATGCTTAGATTTGATACAACAGTAGATAAACCAAAAACCATCCACACACACAAATGTGATTTTTTTCATGATGACGTATTTCAAAACCAGTTCATGCAGATTCTTCTCCTCAGCTTACTAGCATTTTTAGTTCAGAATCAAGTCATTTGATGGTGGTTCTCCAGTTCTGGGAGCCAGATTAGTGATGGCTTCCGCTCTTAGGTTGCAGCTGAAGTTGAAGAAGCAACCGGTACAAAGCTCTTTTTGTTCAGCGTCTGTGAGGACGCGGGGAAGGAGCAGACGCAGAAGTGACACTGCTAGAATGATGTGTGAGGCAATACGGGGCTCTGGTGCCTAACAGGTAACTATGCTAAGCTGTAACTGTCCTGCTGAGTCCCAGCCTTCCAAGCATGATTAGATGATGCTCTGACAGTTTTTGCCTCCTGTCTTCAATACTGGGTTATTGATTAGTATTGCCTCATGTTTCTGATCTTCCAAATGATTTCTGCATTAGTTTCCCATCATCCACATTCCTCAACCATACCCTTAAAACTACTTATACCTACTACCACATGACACATTTTCGAGCATTCTGGTGGACCAAACCTTCTCATTCTAAAAAGAGTTGCCTAGATCTTTTCATCAGGTTGTTAATGTGTTTACAGTATTCAGACAAACTGAAATGGTCTTTACAATCTTCTTTCCTATCCGCTCGTGGCCTGGGTTCAGGCTATGTTGATGCACAGATGGTATATCCTCCCTAGCCTCAAACAGGAGTAGTAGGAATCATTTGGAATTGGTATTGGTCACTTAGAGTGCTAGTCCTGTGGCAGGAACTGTTACAGTTAGCCCTCAAGTGTATCGGTACACCCTTGGTAGGCAGGGGTGTGGTAGATGGCATTTTATTCCCCAACATTTATCAGACAGTACACCACTTTTCAAGTTCCTTGAACACTTCAAGAAGTCTTTGAATTACTGTGCTACATAGCAGCAACTGAAAGTGGTAACAGACACTTACATTCAACAGCTTTTTACAAAAATCATATTCAGATAACACCTCTTTAAAGGAGCTTGAGCTTACAGTGTTTGTGTACAAATGATAATAGATAATAAGATAATATGCTACTAAGCTTGAGCTTACAGTGTTTGTGTACAAATGATAATAGATAATAAGATAATATGCTACATTTCTTTAATGACCACCACAGCCCTTCGGCTAGGCATCTTATGGTAGCCAGCGGGTCTGTTCTTAAAGAAAGAAAAAGGCTGATAGTGGGCTTGACTTTCTGTTTTGGAGAGTTTTACCATACATTAGTGTTCAGTTCCGTGCAGTTCTGTTTGGATAAAGTACAGTGACAGTTACAAGACAGATTACAAGGCAGATGAACACAGCGACTGCAAACATACTTCAGAGGGAATTACATATGGGGGGGTGCATTGTTACAGTCAAACAGTCACAGTCATGTAAGTTTATCGATGAACTTTGTCATTCACTTGTGCGGTTTCACAGATACAAGTTAGGGTAGGTAAAGGTAGTGTCCTCGAAGTACACAACTACCTATACCATAATGATGGAGTACAATGAGGCAAACTTTATTATGACCACAAAACCAGAAACTGGTCTTGAAAGAAAATACAAGCTACAACTGTATTTAGTAGCAGTAGTTTATACACTTAGATACTAGAGAATGCATGAATCTTAAAGGCACTCATAACTGTACTTTGAAATAGAAGATTTTCCTGAGCTATTCCTCCTTCATCCTACTGATCCAGTAGCTTGTTCGTTAAAAATACCAGAACAGAGATTAACGAGTAGCTTTACGTCACAGATGCCTCATTTTACCAGTCTGAACAGTGCAGTACTGTATTCATCGATATCTCTGACTACCACTTCACAGCAGTTCCAACAAGGCTTCAGAAACTAACACTAGAAGATTAGTCACTTGCTCTAGGGAAAAGTGAAATTCCTCTTCGTATTCTGGTTGGCAGCACCTTGGTTTGCAGTCTGCTTTCACCAGACCCGAAGTACAGAATTCGGGTTACCTCACAGGAAATGGCAAAAGTTTCAAATGTGGTATTTTTGATATGAAAGAACAGCTGCAATCTCTAGAACACAGAGGGAAATACATCCTCATTCAAAAGCACTGATCACAATCGAATCTGCAGGACTCTGTATTTAGGAATTCTAATGTGGTAACGTCTGGGATAGAGTGAGCTTTCTCACAAAACTGTTTTCTTGGCAAGCTTAATCTGTCGTCCCAAAAAGAGAGAGGCTGCTGCATTCACCATTCCCCTAACTGCTTCTTCTCTTGTCCTTGACCTATTTAATCAGTCATCATGGTTTTGAACCTGTTCAGGAGCTTGATGAGATGAAATTCTGAAGACATGTATATGAAGATGAGCAGCAATCTGCAGGCATACACCAGTGGCATATCTCAGCATATCAAACAAGGATATGAACTTCAAAAGAACAAAACAGAACAGGTTAAAAAAAAATCCAAATATTTTTTACAGTTATCCCTACTATCAATTCAGCTATACTTTTATCAGAATCTATCCAAGGGTCAAGTTTAACAAGCATTTTAACAGACAGACATAGGGTGGTCTGGTTGAGAAGAAAACAAAAACAAAGCCCCAAAACACAAACAGCACTGAACACTTGCAAAGTCTGATAAACAAAGGTTTGTCTGCAGTTAGCAGAATAACCTTAAACAATCCACTTGAACTAAAGCATAGTTACAAGGCAGAGCTGTAAATTTACTTTCGCATCTCTGTGCCAAGGGAAGGAAGCCAGTCAGCTCCCAAAATACAGGTTTACGTGGTACCCTGGCACTCCCTCCGCACTGACAGCTGAAATCGGAGCCGGTCAGAAATGGCAGAGCAGAATGACAGGGACAGTTCTCAATCCACTCCGTGAAGTACACTCCAAATGAAAAGGACAAAACAAAACGCTTACCAATGCTATCCACAGAACAATGTATTCATCAATGAAACTGTTGAAATACTGGTCCAAAAAGAGAAGTCCTGGCCCAATAAATGCAGTGTCCTGAAGACAGATTTCACTTTTTGTCATGTGAGCCACCTATGTGTGGGGAAAAAAAAAAAGACAGACACAAAAATTCATCCCTGCAAGAGCAGCGTAACTCCCAGACCACTGGCACAGTATCCTCGCCCAGGAACCGCCTGCTGGCCCCGGTTCCTCGGGAGCAACCAGCAGGCAGGCCAAGCGCTTCGCAAACGCTTCAGGGCCTGCTGCTCCCTGACAGTTTCTTTCCAAAGGACCAGGTAACCTCTTTCACGTTATTCAATCAATAAATAGCACTTTCATCAGCGGTATCAGCTATGTGAATTATCAGTTGCTATTTTTTTACTTCATTATATAAGAAATGCGTACATGTCCTTCAATGTTCTTCTGTAGTATGTAAAGTTACATCTACACCAGTGCATTTCAGCTATTTGCAGGGGTTCCCCACTCTTTATTTTTTCAGTGCTGTATTTGAAGGGTAAGGCTATGCAAGTGTATTATTGAAAATGAGTGCTGCTCACTTGAAATACTGTGTTCAAGTCTAACTTGAAAATTTTCACTGTACTTAGCCAAAAGGTAACCAGAAACTAGGCTTCTGCTTCGGTGACAAGACTTGTTTTCGCCGTCTAGTAGAGATAGCGATGCGTGCACAGAG
This sequence comes from Opisthocomus hoazin, assembly GCF_030867145.1. Taxonomy (NCBI): domain Eukaryota; kingdom Metazoa; phylum Chordata; class Aves; order Opisthocomiformes; family Opisthocomidae; genus Opisthocomus; species Opisthocomus hoazin. The sequence goes on along the minus strand of NC_134421.1, from coordinate 10,874,369 downwards.
ACACTTCACACAATGACCAAGAGAAGATGAATACTAGAGGCGGAGGGAGGGAATCTGTTCGCCCCAGCACCTTGATCCTTCCCAGTTTAGCATTCTTAGAGACAACTTAAGCTCACCTTTAACTGAGAGGCAGAAGAAGAGTTTTTTGTAAGAAGCTGGAGACCTGGTCAAGGACATATGAAGAGTTCATACCAGGAAGTTCAAAAATGGCAGGAGGAAAGGAGCCAAGTTTGCCACAAGAAATCACCCTAGCATTCACAGAATCACAGAATGTTAGGGGTTGGAAGGGACCTCTGTGGGTCATCTAGTCCAACCCCCTGCTGAAGCAGGGTTACCTGCAGTAGGCTGTAGAGGACCTTGTCCAGGCGGGTCTTGAATATCTCCAGAGAAGGAGACTCCACGACCTCCCTGGGCAGCCTGTAAGTAAGCATTCCTTGCTTCCACGCATTGTGGACACTTGGCAAATACGATTAAAGTACTGAGAGGTTCCTGCGAACAAGGTGGTCTCTCAGCATAATATAAACAATGTTAAACTCTATGCTGAACAGCAAAATTCAGAGAAAAGCCTGCGCGTGTCCCAGTCTAAAGAGAGGACAAACCACAAAGGCTTACGTCCAGAGAGCTGATGAGGGCTTCCACTCTTAAGCCAGCAGAGGATGTATCTGGCCTGCTAAAGGGATCCGCTGCACAGACCTTGGCTCATGTCCCCACTGGGCTTCCCACCTGGTCACGCCTTGAAGTTTTTACTGCACTTTGCTCACTCTGAAGTGCCTGAAGGACAAGGCCTCCTCAAACAGTATCAGAAAACTGTGAGAGCTAAACCCACAAATTCCTTTCCCCACGACCTTCACAGATTTCCCTGGAGCAGACTATCCCCAAAGCGGCACAAAAGCGTCAAGGGAAACGCAGTTTGCTCAGAAGGGCCCGTGAGTGAGCTGACGTACACACAGTGATGACTGCTGGCTACCAGGACCCAGCGCTCCTCAGAACGAGCCAGGGAGTCTGACAGAACAGATGAGCTGCCTCAAGTTCAATCTCAAGGCTCAGTCTTCTTATCCGCATTCTCTCTTTCGCATTGGTAGCTCACTAGGTGAAGTCCTGTTTAGCAAGAAAGTCTGTAGAATACCTGTTTTCTAGTGTTTGAAAAATGGCATGCCAGGGGGGAAAAGAAAAAACTGGCTGGATTACTGTTGTCAGCAAATATGTAGTAAGGCAGATTTTATTTTTTTAATCCATTGATGAGGTTTTTAATTACAACAGATAAAGACAGAAAAGTTTCTCTCTTCATTTTAATGACTGAACTAAATTTCTATTTCAGGTAATTAAATCAGAAGTCACGGCACTGTTAGTAAGGCTTGAGGGAGTACAGTTATGATGTTAAAGACAGACGTGTATTTCTAGGACTAAGTTAAACAAAACTGGAAGTTCTAACCAATACATTCGACAATAAGTACGTGTTTGTATCAGTGTCATACATAATCCCTCTGTAGCAGCCTAAGTCTAGTTCAGTGTCTGGGTCATAATGAGACTGGTAGAACAGCGGCAGAGCAGAATGGGAAAGCTTGCACAGTGCCCGGTGATCCAGCACACCTCAAGCCAATAACCAGTTTATTTTTAGGAGGTTTAGGACTGAAACAAGATTCCTTACCACCAACTTCTGTGAGATTTTAGCATTCACAAATCCAAATGTCAAGACATAAAGGCAAGAATGTTTTTCAAATAGCCGAGTTGTAGATTTTTTATAGATCATAATGGCCAATGTGATAAGTAGTCCAATGTGCAGGCCCGGTGAAAGAACACTTGTTCCCTGAAATACAAATGGACAGAAAATTTGTCTTAGGGTTCAGTCACACAGTAAGGTCCAGATTGATTGATACATATTGCAAATCCCATTAAATGAAACCAGAGCTGTCAAAACTCAGGGAAAGCCCATTGGCGTTATGCCAATGCTACCGGTATCCTTTGCAGTGACCACTAATCAATTTTGTAAGAGAATTCATTGCTGGTTCCAGTGGCAGAAGAAATCCAGTAACAGGCAGAGAGAAAGTAGGTAACAGAGTCTTTGCTTTAGCCATCCACCACCCCTGTGCTTGTCTGTCTAAACGCTTAAACAGATAAAACCCTTATGATCATCTGAAATGCAATACATCAGCATCACAAATTATTCGAACCTCATTCAGATTTTTAAAGCAACTTACTGCTATTGTAGATCCGTTCTTTCCAACCCCTCCGCCAAAGATGACACGGAAGTAATTGAAAGAAGAAAGTGCTGTTCCACACAGTATGCCAAAAACTGCAAAGAACTTCAGTTCTAAGCCCACCAGAGGGACCTTAGCACGAAAAACAAGAGGAAGATATTAAAAGTCAAGGATAACACCTTTTTTAAAAAAAAATATTTTAAAAAGCTACTGATATCTACTAAACAATTGTTTCATTTGAGCTCTCGCTTTCCCGGGAACAAGCTCAGGAGCACAGTGTTTGGAATTTTCTTCCTTACTAAGGAGATGACGAAATTTCTTTTCAAACGTTTAAAACTCGACTTTTGAGTACTTAAGTTCTGGTCTTGAAATTCAGCTAGATTTTACTGGGTTTGTCCTTATGATGTTCTTCAAGTATTTTTACGACGTAAGCAAAAACTTGACACACACCAAGACAGGGGAGGGGGGAGAAGGCCAGTGCCTTCTCTTTCCGTGGCTAACACAATACTGAGCCACAGGAAACACAAACACCATCTGCCTGCGCTGTGTTTTGGTACATGTTATTTGGATGCTGTATCTTTGCATTTAGAATAGTCTCCAGATACAAATTTTAATTAAACAGTTACCTTTCAGAATCAACTGCAGTTTCAAGGAGACTTCCAAAGGCAGCAGAGGGTTTAAAAAAAAGAAGTAGTAATAAATTGAAATCATTGACTATATTTTTGAATATAGATTGTTTTGAGATACAGCATAACTACCACAGATTTTAATACTGAATAAAAATCATAACTAAAAGTCTCATGCACCTACTTTCTTTTCCAACATGAAAATAAGCTGTTTGAAAATAGAACAAAGGCATCTTGCAGGATGGGGAAAGGAAACAAAGTTTAGCTAAACATTTTTTAATTGCTGAGTAACCTCGTGAATTAATTTTAATTACTTTTATATTTAATTTCCATGGTTATCAATAGCATGGAATGGTCTCAGCTCTTCCATGTGCCATAACCAAGCAGAACTGCACATTTCTGAGTGAGGACCCTAGCAAGGATGAAGATGTCAGTCTAATACACTTTTGGTCCCATCCACTAAAATGCATCTTCAAAGATCAGAATAAAAGCCAGAGATAGGGAAATGCTTTGGGACAGAAAACAATTCTTTACATATAGATATTCACATTTATGTCATCTCTGACATAACTCTTCAAAATCAGTACATCTCCATTGGCACATAAATATGGAATACTTCTCCAAAAACCTCATCCCATGGTTTTGTTAAGATTAAAGCATTTAATCTTTATATTTTAAAATACAGCATCCTATAAATCGTATACAAAAGAAATAAAACTAGAACAAAAACTTTCTTAAAGCTCAAGCATCTGCAGAGTATTAGTTCCATGTTTAGATCAAGTTTCTGTGTGGCAGATGGGGTCTTTTTTCCTCTATGTAGCTCTAAATTTGTGCACAGGAAGTCACACCATTATACCTAAGTTAACTACAACATAAAAATAACCTGCGTTTGTACAATAAGCTAAAACAGAACGTTGGACAACTAGCAGGTGTTGATGGTACTTGCACAGGATAGCTTCAAATACCATAGGAACTGTCAACTCTCAACAGGAACTCCGAATACCTAATACGCTTACCTGATAGTCCCATATTGCTGCGCCACCATACGCAGAGATCAAGAGCAGCGCTGTTATGGCAATCTGAACTTCAGTTACATCAACTCTGTGAAAGAGAAAAAGAATAGGAGATTAAAGAAAAGGTCTTTTCGCTATAAGTGTAAGGCAGCGGGGGGGGTGGGGGGGGGGGGGAATACTGACTTTAAATCATCTCCTTAACAGTACTTCAAATTACCTCAACGTCTATAGAATATGATTTTCCTTGACTGAGAAAGATACTTTGTATAGAGGCACACATCTTCGGTTAAGATTTAAAATTAAACCTATACTCCTCATCTACAGCAAGCTACATATAATTTTAGTAGGGGGAAAATCTTTTAATGAATGCATTGTTAACTATTTGAGCATTTTGTATAAATTTACAGACTTGTTGATGTGTAAGTATCAAATCAAACTTTATGGGAAGCTCACAGTAAATGCAATCAAACATTTCCATTAAAAGCATATCATAAAAGTATGGACCATGAAGAGCAGGCTGGGACAGAAGGGATTTCTTTAAGCCATTGTATCATGAAAACTTGACAGATATGGGCTGGAAAACATAAGGGCAGTATTCTGAGGACTGAGTCAGTGGATAGCTAAGCATGTGTGCTGTTTCAGAGGAAATACAGTTAATATCTTGGTTTTTTCCATAAAAATATTTTTAAAATAGGTGGCCTTGTATGCCCCCTAAAGTCTAGACTCTGTATTCCACCATTTCTGGTTCTCAGACAAGACAAACTAAACTCTGTCTTACTGTATTTGATTGCTGAAATGCTTTGAGAAGACCTCAATAATAAAAAAAGTTAAGCAGTGGCTCAAGAGAAAGAATCGATACTTTCAATAAAGCTCTAAAATAAACAAAATAAGTGTGCACATCTAAGGTGCCTTTTATGCCACCAAAGGTTTTGAGACAGGTACCTGATCTTTGCACTGAAGTTACCAGCAAACAGTGACAATGGATGTTTAAAACACAGTATTTCTTTAAGCAGCTGGAATAAATTTGCTGTTTTAAGTCAACATGTATTATTACTTGCTTAGCACATGAACCAGTTGCACAGGAAACTGTATTTTTAAAGGGAGATGGGAATCAACTCCTGGCTAATGGAAAACACTGATCTTTACAATCACAGTAACATTAAATTCTCTTCTTTCATCGGAAAGAGTCATAAAATATGCTAAGGTTCATGGCAAGCTTCAGACTGTAAGTCTTCTAAGAGCCAAACTTCAAGCTGCAACTGATACGCCGTGGTGCTCGTCACCACTCAAAGCCGTTGGGAAGGGTCATCCTCTCCTCCCTCCGCCGCTGCGCTCCCTCCCTTCTGTTTGCTGCAGCGCTTGTCCGACGCGAGGTGAACCAGCTCGGCTGGCCAGCCTCGCGCAGGCGTTTCACCTCCTGCCCGTTCCATGCATCGCCTTGAAGACAAGCAACAGAGTCTGTGCGGGGGGGAAACAGGACGGTGGTGCTGGGGGGGTGGGCTTCTCCCTCTCTATCAGGGACGGAGTGTCACGTCTGCCCAGCCGCTGCTGCGGCTGCACACTGGAACTGTCGGTTCTGGCATGCGAAAGTGACCACACGCAAGTGCACGCGCTCAGAGTTCACGCTCCATGCTGTTAAAACTGGCTTCTAGGCTGCGCTGCGTGTGCTGTTGCTGGGGGCGGGAGGAGGCTCGAACCTGAAGCTGAGTCACTGTATATGCCCAAGTGTAGTACTTCATTTTACAGAGGCTCAGACTGTTGGTTGCAACAAAGCCCGAATCAGAGTCCCAAGGTTTTAATCAGACACCGTGCAGTATTCTACATTCTACATCTGACCGCGGCGCAGTGCCCGGCTGCTCTGGTGCTTCCTGGCCACCAGCGCTAGCACGCTCTCCTCTGTCATTTGACTTCTAAAATCAAGTGCTGCTAATTCAGGAACAGCATTAGTGAAAGCTTCCATCCATGCTGTTACGTGTTATCATATTTAGAGCAATATACTAAAGCCTTCATTTAGACTCTCACCTCCACGCTTAAGAGAAATCCATTGTGAGCCTTGAAAAAACTCTGACCTGTTTTCACTAACAGAAATCAGTTATCTCAGAGAAAAGTCATGTCCATTTAACTTCAAACAGTGAGCACGGAACACCAGGCCACTCCGACCTGCTCGTACTAGGCACTATCACTATATTTCCGTAGAAGCCATTAAGTTTTTAATGAAGAAATTTTTATGTGGTGTAGGAGTCTCAGTGCCTTTCTGCTGTAGGGAAATCATTCTCACATTTCATGCAAGAATGAAAGGCACAGAAAAGCAATCAGGTATGCAGCATCCCAGAGCTCCTGGAATAGCCCATCTCCCTTCCGTGTTGTCCCGTCACATACGGAAATTACCCTATTTCAGCCATCGCTCTAAAGCATCTATTTTTGTTTACACCACAATATGGCCTTTAAAAAAAGTAGCATGGGTAGGCAGGTAGAAGAGTCCCGGTTTGTGTGGTAAAATGCATTATCAGCAAATAAAAAAGAGCTCTTGGCATACCCACCGAGACAGCTCTCTTTTGATACAGACCTTGCGCAGGACGCAAGGACAGCTAATCAGCAGCCTGTCTGCCCAGCAAGGCTCAGATTCGCTAAGGCGCTTCCTGCAGGTCAGAGCTAAGCAGGACTATAAACAGGTGACTTGGCCAGTGACTGGGATTAGCAGGAGGACAGCCTTCATCGATCACGTTTTTCCAGTTTTGCTGATACAGAAGTCTCTTATCTTTTCCTCTTTTCAGAAATCATTACTAAAGTGCAGGTCATGGTTGAAAAACAGCAAATGGCCATGCCCAGGTGCCACCGCAGCTGCGGGAGGGTGCAGCAGTCCCCACACTATAAGGAGTTACACTGGAATTGTTATCTTCTACACGAACATCCCGACTCCTCCTCCTACACTGCGGCAAGAACAGATGACATTTCTACCAAGCCATGAACAGCATCACAGCAATCTCTAGAACTGTGACCTGACACAAAACCTGAAGGACACCAAAGCCAGTGTGAGCCAGATTAAAAGCAAAGCCCCCATAGAAGCCTAGGTTAGTTCTTCAAGCACTGCTGAACTCCTCGCCAAAGGATGCGATGGATGCAGAGAGTTCGTTCAAAGGAAGACTAAAGCCGTCTGTGGAAGGGAAACCCGTTAGCAGGGGCATTTCTCTAATAATGCATGTGGTTCAGAGTCCCCTGGGCCAAAACTGTTCTGTGGCAGGGAGATGACAAAGTGAGGTAATGTAGATGCTTGCTCTGTCCCTACTCCTACACAGAGCACTTGTTTACAGCGCAAGCAAAACCTCCCTGGCCTGAGCCTGCATGGTGCTGCTACGGGTTCTGAGAAAAATCCACAGGCAAGAGCCAAACACATGCAAACAAAGCATACACAGCTAAAATCAGCTGCTAACAGAACAAGCCCTCTACTCAGTATTATGCAGAGTTGTAAAAGTTCTTGCGAGGTAAAACACAAGTCTGCTATGGTGGAAGGGAGATGAGGAGGAAGGTGAGAGGAAGACAGAGCAGGGGAAAAAAAACGAGAAGAAACAGAAATCGACTAGCTAGCAGACAATAAGCCACAGGTACTTCTGAAGATACCTACTTACTTTCCAAACCTTAGTATGCCTGATACATATGTCTGCCAGTGAGCAGAATAGAACATGAACAGTCCCACAAAACAACAGAAAAACAACCAGTCAGGATTTGTTCCTAGTCGGATTGCTATGCAGGATCCAAGGACAACAAAAACTGAAAAGCAGAAATGAACATGTTAGTCACATACCCTCTTTGCTCGCAGCTGAGAGAAATAAAAGAAAAAACAGAAACACAAGACATTTTACATCACTGTAACAAATCAATGATATGACTGAGACTTTACTGAGTAGCTAACCTCAGGGACAGTCCTGGCTGGAGAGACCAAAACACAGGACTCCTTCCAAGCGAGGGCCCTGCCTCCTAGCCTGCAGCGGTCCTTCCCCCTTCTGCCGGCCTCGTCACCTCGTGTTCTCTGCAACACTGACAGCTTCAACTGAAGGGCCCAGCTCACCGGGACTGCCAGCTGCACTTCTCTGGGAAGTGAGGCACAAAGAACGTGCCAACTCCCAAGGCAAATATTTCAGCCATTAAGCTTTACAGAAGTACAGGCATTGCCACCAACGGCAGCTCAGTTACAGAAAGTAAAACTGAGCACGGCTTACTTTTTCAGGACTTCACATCAACTCTTTTAAAACTCCTTCTTCCAAGGAACATAAATTATCCTTCTCCTAAGAGCCAGGCTGGATGCCCTTTTACCAAACTGGTATTCTGGCACCTCACTCCTAAAGTGGAATCCTTAGTTTCCCACGCCAGCATCAGTATTTTAGGTCCTTAAAATCCTTTACTAGGCATCGCCTGTACCCTACCAGAAAACAAAGGCTATGTATAGTAAAGAGCCTCTAAGCACAGTTTTATGGAATTCTTTGTTCACCATCTAGCTCAAAGAACACTGTACATGAAGATGCATAGTAAGTAAGAGCAGAACGCGTGTCACCCAACATCTGCCAAAGGTACTTCTGAAATATCCTCCCTGATACTGGTCAGGGACAGCCTTGGCTGCAGTGATCAGAAGATGGTGAAGTTCTCCTAAAAGAAGGACCCTACTCTGAGCAGGGGGTTGGACTAGATGATCTCCAGGAGTCCTTTCCAAATCTTTTCAACAAATCTGTGATTAACCAGCTCCTCTTGAAAACAGGTAACTTTTTTAAAACTAGAATGGGTAACAGTAGGTTAAGACTACCTGTGGAAATAGAGTCGCAACCATGATCAAAGAGTTCTCCTAGAGGAGAACTACTGTTTGTTCTTCTGGCTTGCTTCCCATCAATGGCATCCAGAGACTGGTAGATAAAAAGTCCTAATGCACCCAGGATGTATGCCCAAAAAGGTGCCTGAAAGAGAGTCACATAAAAGGTCACTAGGCAGTTCCCAATTTCTTGGCTGATAATGTATTTCATTAAGTAAAATACAGTTCAGCACAAAACTATACTACATTGTGCTATTTGTTACTTAGCTAACGGATAAACCAAATTACTTGGACTAGGCTCTACATGAATTGTAGTAACTACTGTAATAAACTCCAGACACACCAGTGAAACACAGGTCCCTTCTATTCATCTCAAAAAAGACAGACACAAAAAACCTTAACCTCTCTTCTGCATCAACCGATTCATTTGTCCACCTTAAAACTACAGTATTTCTATAATTATTTGTATTCTTTGTGCTGAAAAAAGTTATGAAAATAAAATTAATATTTAAAAAAGAAAGTAGTAGCAAGGCAGTTACTAAAGTTCTCAGCAGTTTATGTGACACTTAGACGATTTGCTCAGATTTACAACATACAGACATAAAAACCCATTACATTTTACTAAAGACAGGCTTCAGCTTTTAGGGAAAAGAGATTTTTTCCAACATACAAAAATTGACTAGACAGGCACTTCAGACAAGGGTTTGAAGACATGTAGTCATTCACTAAATATGAAGGAGCAACTATCAGCATTTCAAAACAAGCTGTGAATCAGTTATGCTAACACCAGTGTTAGGTTGAAAGGAACCGTCCTACAGCAGTACCTTCCAAAAGCAGTCAGCATGTCTTTGCCTAAGCATTAGTTTTTACTAAAAATTGTTTATAACACCTTTCGAACCAAGTACAGGTACCATTTTTGCCTCAAGCAGTTTCCAGCGACAGCCTTAACATTAAGCAGCACTGTTCACCGAAAGAGGATCAAAGTCGGTGTAACTGCTGGAAATGCAGCGTGCAGGTTGAACAAGCGACCAGCCACCGGCAGTCACAGAGCTGACCCGCTCCCAGGCAAGGGACAGCTGCTGTGGCTCTACACCTCTGCAATTCCTCTCCTGCAGCACAAACAGACCAGCATGATTACATATATTTCCTAAGTCCAGTAAAGACTATTAAGCAGATTTAGACAACGGCTCAAATCCCACTGAGCTGAGATTTGTCCGCACTCAGATAAACCCAGTCTCGCTGCTGGGGAAAGAAGAAACATGACAGTTGCCCACCAGTTCATAGGCAGGAGCGGAAGGCAGCACTAAGAGTGCGGATGAGGTGAGCTGCTCCTCCAGACATTCTGTTTTCCCATCATCATTACACTTGCTGACAAGTCAGAAAAAAAGTTATGTCTCCAGTTAGACTGATCACAAAACACATCCCTCCCCAGAACCAGCCCGCTTAAGGGAGGTACAGGTCTGAACAGCTTTTTTGCTGTTAAATTCAAGACATCCTCATGTATTCAAGGCTGACTGATACACTGTCATCGCTTGGTTTTGTGCTTTTAATATCAAAAGAATATTGTCAGCAAATTTATAATTTTCCTGCTACCCAGTATTTGGATAATTTCATTAATAAAACATTCCACCAATTAAAATCAAATGGTTTGCTGCTTCGCCCAGCTTTGAAGCAAAAGATGATCAAAGGATTAGGGATTCCAGCTACAGGTGAGAAGCCTGGATTTGTATGTACACAGAAATTTAGAAAACTCAGAAAATTCTTCAAAACTGGCAAGGCCGTCTTTCCCCTTAATCCACGGAAACTAAGAAAAACTGTAATCACAGATCATGTTGGAAGTCTTGAGCAGGTGAAAGAGGATGAGTAGATATTCTCATCCCAATGGACTTTTAACATACCGGTACCTGATAACCCCCCAGAATGACACTACAGAAATTCAGGTCAAGTGACAACAGGAATATGTTTGATGTTAACCAGTGGAATTAGTTGAGTTATTTATGTTTCTTCTCCCTTGTTAGTCCAGTTAAACCAAGGAATTTTGTGTTGGGGGATGGGGTTAAACCATGGAGTGAGTTCTTCGCCATCTTCTGAAGCAGTTCTCTCCTCTGACGAAGGGGGAAGGACAGAGCCAGGAGGAGCTACTGCCACGCTGGGTTCACGGACCACCGAGAGTGAGCGACGTGGAGAAACAGAGAGCTCAGGGGCCTCTCCTGGCACAAGCTTGCTTGGTCAGATGTTCTGCAGGGAGGCAGCAGCTACCTGCCGTCCCGTTGTCGCTCTCCGCCTTTCCAAAACAGAGGGCTGTCAGCCACTGCTCTGGTATTTCAGGACATAAAAGCACAGTTAGGACCCTGCTGAAGCTACAATCATTCTACCTGTGATATAATCCACATACCAAAGCTACCACAGGACCTATACTGGCTTTTTCAGAGTAACTTTGTTGTATGGAGAGTAACAGATATTCTCGAACAAGGCAGCTCCTGACACAGACCTATGAATGAAGCATTATGAGCAGCAAGGCTAGGAGAAACCACTGGTTTCACAGCAGTCCTTTAAAGGAGTATTTTAAAGGCATTTCTCATTTTATCACCGACATTCCTGTGAAATGCCACCAAGGTAATCTGCAGTGTTTTACGAGACATCATTACTGTGACATACTTCTAGATATGAAAAGACAGTGTGAGATCTATTGAAACTTGTCACGTTAATCCCTGGATTTTGGCAAGTAAACCACGCTGTAGCTGGCAATTCTGTCTGGGACACCACTGGTTATCTGGTTGCATTAGGCTCCCCTCCTTTTGCAACCATCTGCCTATAACTGAAACAGATTTTAGTTTGAAGTCATCATGTTCTCCATATCACAGACAAAAAGTAGCCTGTATCCAGTGCTAAATACACTAGCCAAATTCCTCACCCACTCTGCTTTCACCCCCCCCAGTGTGGGGCGCATAACCAATTAAGTCAAATGTCAGAGCGTGGGCAGTTTCTTATTTAACTGGACCATTTCCATAATTGAAACACCAGTCAGGAGCAGAAACCTGTTATGGCACCTTTTCTTTTTTTTTTAATCATTAGCTGCAGTGCTGTATGCTTGGTATTACTACAATCTCTTGAAATGCAAGGTGCATGAAATACAGCCTCAATTCTAACCAACACAGAAGGTTTGCATGCTGGTTACTGTGATCAGTTTATGAAAGTCTCCATAACCCACAGAACATGATGCAAGAATTCTTGTTCAAGGTAACATCGCCTACATCTACCTTACCTCAAAACAACTGTAACACATTGAATGTAAAAATAAACAAATAAATTAGCTTCAACTCAAACTTCTCTTATTAGGTCTTTTTGACACAGCAATGGCTTTTGTTGAGTTGCGAGTTATAGTACAGGTATAACGCGTTAGCTCCTGCTGGGACAAATCCAAGCAACAGTTCCTCCAGGCGCTGTCAAAGAGCAGAGCGTTTTAGTTTCAATCTGGAAAGAGGGGGAGAGCTTTCATCCTCTTCCCAGTAAGGATGATCTGTATCCATTAACACCTGTAGCGGATGCATCGGCATCCCCGCAGTTGCGGAGAAGGGAAGAAGATCCTGGTAAGAACACGGGAACAGGTGTCTGAGAGCGCTCAGAAACACAATCTGGAGCAGTTCATCCCTAGGCTGTCGGTTCAAATTTACCCCAAGGCGGTAATAATCAAAGGTCACTTATGATCACCACGCATTTAGCAGATTAAATGAATGCTCTAATGTTTTCATCGGTAAAATACAGTTTTCCAAATCACTGAAGGTGCACAGAGCTTTCCGAAGTTCCTAGCAACCACGGATTCTCTCCGCTATCTGCCCTCTCAACACAGCTACAGCTGCCATCTCCTCTGCCTTCTCACACGCCTGGCTCTCCATCGAGGGATGTCCCCTGCCGGCTTCCCACGCTGGACCCGAGTAGTTTGCAAATTAGAGAAGTGGGAGCATTTGAGAATGCTGACATGGCTGACAGACTCAGCAGAAAGGTCAGGGGGCTCCCAATAATCATCAGCTTTTCACTGATGAGGTGTTTATTATCTCTGCCCAAAGTTATATCCTGTCCAAGCGAAATGTATTATTTGGCCAGAGCTAGGTGCTATTCTCATGGAACTAGCAGAGAACACGAACCCGGGGGAAGGGATGCTTCTCTGCTTCAATTAAAGAGGATGTCTGAAAGATGATACAGCCCCAGAGTCTTGTCACACACAGATTTGGTACAGCAGGTCTGGTTATCTACTGAACCAGAGGGTGTCAAAACAAAACCATGTGCATATAGTGTTTGACAGGTATGTGTGGCACGCCTCTTCTTCAGGAGAAAGCGTAGGTTGAACAGCAGTCCTCGTTCTTCTGCTCCTGTGATTCCACCCCACAGAAGAGCACGGACAGCTGCAAAAGACTACATATGCCACGGAGATCCCTTACCTCTTCTTTCAAGCAAAGCACTCAAGCCTGGAGAGTTCAACAGCCCGAGGTTTTGCAACATTTAAAGGTTCAGCCCCCCTTAATTACTCATCACATTCAGTCATAATCTCGCTTCCTCAATCCACAGCTACTAATTTTGCCCTAGTTTACATGGCCCCTCTCTGGAACAGACCCAGAATAGAAAAAGACAATTTTACTGGACTCCCTTCCTCTTCCCCCCCAAGATGGATCACGTCCCTCACTTCTGTTCAGCGCAAAGCACTGTGTACAGTTGTACTAATCGCAGGAGGAGGGAACGGGCTGTTTAAACCTGCATTACAGCAGCGGGAGAGGGCAGAAAGGAGAGAAATAAAATAATGAAATTGTCACACTATGGCCCAAGTGCATTTCAGGCACACCAGGGATGTCTCGCACTCCTTTAGCATCCTCCTCTCCCCAAGAAGCTCTCCCTGAAAGAACTCCTGTACTTCTGCGCCAGGGTTCCCGAACCTTCGCTGTCTTACTCTGTGCCAAGTAACTCTTTCTCCCCATTTAGTACCGAGTGCTCTGTTCTTCACTAGGGGGTATGGGCTGGATTCCTGGCCCCACTCAGTGCTTCACACTTCTCTACCAGGTCAAGGGCTTCATGTTCCTTCCTTCGCATCCCCACACCCCCAGTTCATACCAGCTGCTCTAGTTCACCTCCTTTTCTGCTTCCTTACTCTCTCTCCCACAAAGCTCTGTTGTGCCCTTGCTGTTTACATAATGCCATGCCTGTCAGTATCTTCCCCTCATTTCTCCCTCTGACAGGAAAAAAGACAATTCATCTTTCAGTTTAAAGTCTATTTTTTCTTTTGTTCGAGGGGGTTTGCTGCGTTTTTTTGAAGGAAGTTTTTTAAAAAAGAGGAGGAGAGAAGCAGCAGAGAGAACACCTTGCCAATGTTCCTCTCCCTCCAAACAGTTAATAGTAGAGCTAGCTGGAGTAACCTAGACCCTCCCCTGCTTTTTGGTCTCCCTAGATGTATGGCTTTCTAAATAGCACATTTCAGCAAGGCACAGCACCCTTTCCTTAAACAATTCTACAGAGCTAGCCACCACAAGCCTCCCCTCCCTCTGCTCTCTGCATGGGAACCCTTGAGCCCCTGCCCCCTTTCACCACCACTGCCCAAACTGCAAATCCATAATCCATGTTTTACTCTTCCTGTCTTCCTCTATTCCCAGTAACCTCCACGAAACTACAGACAACAGAAACAATCACTTTAAAAAAACCTAAATAAATGAGACATGATGGAACCTTAGAAGCTGAGAGCAAACTGGACAAGTCTTTATCACTGGATAAAGTCTACTTTGATCAGTTTCAGGGGCTCTTTGCTTAGAAGCTGTGTAACTACTACAAGATTTTTTTTTTTAATAAATTCAATATAAAGTGATAATTTCTATTAGTATGATCTTCCGGCCTAGCATTCTAGCTTCCCATGGTATTTCAGAGACCTGTGGCTGAGCTTGAAGGATTACTGAAGCCAGGCCCCTCCAAGAGCAACCATGAAAGCAGCAGGATCAGTTTCCCTTCTCCCTTTTAAAAACATAGAGAATTATGGTCAGCCATTGTTTTTCCTAGTGCTGATGTGAGAAAAAAACATCAGTTTTCCCCAGAATGGGAAGGGGCACGAGAGATTCCCCTACAAAACCTAATTAAATAACTGTAGCTACTTCAGAGAAGTTAGCTGGCAGTAGAGCAAAACAGTTCACCATCAAATGGTGGGATAAAATGGAAAACCTCACCCAAGAAGTGCTCCTTTTACACGCTAATGCAGAAAATACACAGTGCTCATACTTGAAGTCAGCAAAACTTTTCACTCCTAAATATTTTATACTTAGTGTCAAAAAAAAAAAAAAAGAAAAAAGAAAAAAACCCAGCCTGCAGAGTCACAGTGAAGAAGATATTTCAGCCCTCTACAAAACATGAAATGTGCAGGTAGTGTCCTCCCCACCACCACACCTGGTGTACCAGTCCCGTGTATTATTTCTACAGATTACTGTCCTAAGTTACACTGGGTGGGAAACTGGACAAACACTCTGTAAAAATCCATGCAGATGGATCCGAGTTGCAACAGCACTTGAGGGGTGCAGTCTGCTAATGGCTTAGCTACAAATAGGAAGGCTTATGTTGAAATGTGCATTTACAGGAGACACTGATACAACCTGTGTTCCTACTAGACAAGACGACATTTCTGAAGCAGACCATATTCTATAATGCCTAAACATATTGTGCTAGTCAGTAACAAACTGGCTTTTAGTGGCTACAGATGCTGAAGAAGATAAAAAGAGTAGTGTGTAAGGAAATAATGGCTTCACAGTAAGAGAACAAGGGCGCATTGTACGGTTTTGGACATTATACTGCATGTCGGGGAGGTATTATTAAACTGCAGAATTCACTGCAGTAGGACATAATGGAAGCTGCAAGTACAAACAGGTTCAAAACAGGTCATTCAGAAGGCAAAACCATGAAATGGAATGTGTCTGTGGGGAAATGGGTCCATCAGTTGCTGTCCTAGCAAGCAACCCGAGTAGAATCCCTCGCCGAAAAACCCCTGAACCACAGTCTTTTGGCAGCTGGAAGGCTATACTGAGGAAAGATCTCTTCTCTAAGCATCCGCTAGCAGCTGCTCTCCGAAGGATTGGAGCTACCAGTCTTACTTCTTTCGGATGGTTTGTACAAACATCAAGACTTCAGTGTTTTCAATAAAGAACTAAGAGAAATGGCCCGCTTAGGACTGGTTACAGAAAAAAACCCAACAACCACACAAACCAATGCATAGAAACCCCCCACCTAAAACCAAAACCTGCTTGTTGTTTCATCTGTCTTCTATTCAGTGCTCCTACACTTCCACCAACAGAATATAACAAGTTGTTGCTAGGCCATCAGGTAATCAAGACTTGTTCATGAATGGAAGCGAATGCTCAGCATTGCAGAGAGGTGATGTCGAAGCGCACTATGCTCGTAGTTCCGTCAGATCTGTAACAAGGAAGTTTAGTCCAAACTATAGGTTCTTATAAAATTCAGCTTCCACAATTAAGAAAAACCCCATAAAGTTCCTAAAATGCAACCTAAGTTCTCCTGGAAGGTAAAATTCCCTGGATGTTTGCAACACAACCTTTTTCTTTCTGTACAGTCCTCAAGGAAAAATAACTTAAAATTAACTTTCTGCCTTTTTCTTTTTTTCTGAATAGCAAAGAGAAAAAGCTAAGATGAACATCCAGACACAGAGTTGGCAAAAGACGGATATCTACATCACAAAGCTAAGCTAAAGGTAGCAGTTCCACAAGCATTTTAATTACGAAAGTACCACCAGCAGACAATCTGCAGTTTCCAACCATTCGCTCTCATCTCTGTCCTCCCGTCTCCTACGCCACGGAGTGCCTCTGCCTGGCGATGCAAACTGGGGGAGCGATTGGGGTGAGACCAAAGCAAAGCTAAGCTAGATCTGGATCAGCTTCCCGACGTGTCTCCCACCAACACCTCTGCTAACAGAGCAAAGCAGCTGCAGGGGGAGAAGGGTGCTTCCGTCAACGAGAACATTCACCAAAGTGTATCTATGTTATTAAAAAACCCCAACCAACCGGCACCTCTGACCGATCTAAGCCCATCAGAAGGCAAGAAAAACAACAGCCACCCTTCTAGGCATTTTACCTACAGGAAGCAATTTCCCGCTGGTATTTCCCACCCTAACCACCACGAAGACTTTGGGAAACTTGGTAACCGGCCGGGAAGCTCTGACAGAGCTCCACGAAGCGATGCCGCCGTGGCCTCAGCCATGCCCCGTGGCCAGCCCTGCTGGGCTGGGACGTTCGTAGGTCCACGGCCCCTCCGTTACAGCCTTCCCCTCGAGCAGGGAGCCGACGCGGCTCACCCCTCCTTCCCAGCGGGGGCACACGCGTGGGACGTAAGAAGGCTCCTGGGGGAGGCCAGGCTCGGCCTGGGCCAAGCACCCGGTCCCCACGGGGCCCTCTGGCCAGCGGAGGCTGGGGAGGCGAGCGGAGCCCGCCGAGCCTCGGCCCCTCACACGCCCCGCCCGGCCTCCCGCCGCTCCAGCCGGACCCCGCCACCCCCGGCGTGACCCCGCGTCCGCAGGGCACACCCGCGGCGGCACCGGCCGGGCTGATGAGGGGCCGGCGGCGGGCGGGGGAAGCAGGTCAGGCTCCGGCGGGGCGGCGGGCAGTACCTGCTCGGTGGCGCTGGGGCAGCAGGCGAGGAGCGGCAGGGCGGTCAGGCAGTTCAGCAGGAGGCCGCCCAGCGTGATGGCGTTGGGGGCCAGCCCCGGCGGGACCTGCTCCACCAGCCAGGCCCAGTAGGGCTGCAGCCACGGCTCCAGCAGCGAGGCGCCGGCCGCGCTGTAGCGGTGCTGCTCCAGGCGCTTCAGCTGCGTCGGGCTGAGGGGCGCGGGCAGAGCCCAGAGCACGGCCATGCCGCCGCTGGCAGCGGGGCTGGGCTGAGGGCCGCGGCGGGAGGCGGAAGAGGCCGACGCCCAGCGGCGGCTCTGCTGGGGTGGGGGGGGGAAGCTGCCCCCGCTGTAGCTAAGGCGGAGCGGGCGCGCCCGCCCCCGGCCCGCCGCCCGTTCCTGCGCTCCGAGGGCGGGGCCCCATTGCTGGGCGGGTTGGCCGGGGCGTCGCCGTGAGGGGATGTGTTACGCGGCACTGCCTTCGTCTCCTTGAGCCGCTTGGAGAAGGCGCTTCGAAACAAATGTGCCTCTTCAGAAATCGTGGCACTTCAAATTATTTGAGTTGGCCGTGTGAAGGGTTTTAGGTGGTGAGGCTCCGGGAAGGGGGGTGGTTTCTGAATGTGGCCAAGGGAAGGTGAGCGCTGTGTGGCTGTATGAAAGATGAAGTCGAACGTGTCACATACAACCTCTTAACGAGTATTATATACCCAGATGGCATCTTCTTAAAATTAGGAATCCTCTCTTCAGTTACTCCATTGTAAACCAGCGGCTGCAGCTTTCTGGGCAGACACAACAGTTTCCTGGACAGAGCTGCTTCCTGTTATTCAAAGGGAGCCAAATCGCTTTGTCTGATAAAGTTAATACGGTTATGAGTATTGAGTATTGAGTTTCTCTACTGCGAGGGTCAGGAATGCTTGACACAAGCAAAAGGGTGGTTTCAAAATCCTTTGACATGGTACGTGCCTCCCAAGTGCTGTGTCATTCATGGGCTGATTCCATTTCCAGATCACTAAAGACAGTATGATACAGCAACTGGGATTCGGGGCCAAAACAGAGAAGAGAGGAACTGCCAGCAGACGAGAGGGTAGTAAATAAAGGAAGATTCAGTCACAGCCAACCAGTGAATGGCAGAAGGGAAACGTGACAGATTCACAACTGGCCAGATCCCCAGAGCACTGGAATCACTGGGTTTGGAAAAAGGTAAAACACTTTAGTACCCGTGCATCGCTGTCATCGATGAACATAATGGTACTGGTATTTATGGACAGATTGCTCAAGCTCTTTGTGATACCAAGAGGAAAATAAGAGAAAACAAACTAGGAAAAGAAGTGGAGGGGAAAGCAAGTGGAGTAAAAAGGAGTAAAAAGTGAGGGCAACGTGAGTAGAGGAAGACATAGATTCCCTGCTGAATTTATCACTGAGCTTGGGGAAGGGCTTGTTTTAATTTAAAAAGTGTTCAGCACCAAAGCATAGAACAAGAGAACACAGAATTTAAAGTCCGGTGTGTTTAGACTTCCAGCGCTTCCTTAGTATTCAGGATACAGTTTTGCTTCCAAGTGCTCTCTGCTTCAGCAAAGCAGCAGCTTTACTTGTCAGTCAGGAAAGCAGGCCATGAAAATCAAGTGCCAGTAAGTACGCTGTGCTTAAAATAGAATGCCTTTTGCTCCAGAATCTCAACATGCAACAAAAGACATTCATAAAGTAAGTCTTCCCTTACAATGCTCTGTAAAAGCTAGCAATACTGCGCTCCACCCCCCCCCCCCCCAATGGGAAGTACAGGAAACTTGAAGCTTTTTTTATAAAAGGAAAATTTAAAAAAATTTCTGACTCTCAGTAAAGACCACCTTACAAACAACATATCTCAATTTAAGCGTTCTTTAAAAGATTTGCATGTAGTTGTTCTCCTCCCCTTTCTATGTTTGCGAGATTGTTTTCAGCGAGGGAAAAATGGGCTGGCACTGGCCACAATGTTTCCATGCGAACAGGTAACTAAAATGCCTGTATTGAGCTCCACGTACAGCAATTTGAGAATGGATCTGTATTTATACAACAGTAACATTTATACATCAAATGCCCTTCCATGGGCCGGGAGAGCAAACCAAGAGAAGACAAAATATTTTCCTCTGGCTTCTTTAAGAATAACCCCCTTTTTTTATTAACTTTGATTCTTCTTTCTCTGTGTATCTGTATATGCAGGTTTGGGTCTACATTCTTATTCCAAGTAATAGCTTTCCTTGACCTGTGTAAGTCAAGCAACACCAAGGCACAGCTTTCAAAAATACTAAATTCCTAGCAGATACGTGAAAGTGTGCAGAAAAGGAAAACCTTATTGAAGGTGCTACTGAACTACAACCTCAGCACGTACTAGTTGATGAAGATTGTACGTAACAGATGAGTAATGCAACTAGCTGAAGCCTTCAACTGGTTTCACATATGAGACATCAGGGAACACAACCATCAACCATAAAAGCACTGCTAGTTTCACTTCTCCTGGAGCTTTTGTGTTTTGTTGTTGCTTTATCTCACATGACCAGGTTTTATTTGCTGTCCTCTGTCACTCCTAGGTCTCTTTCAGGTTCATGAATTTCCTGGAAATTCCATGTGAGCTGACTTTGGAGAAATTTCTTCTTGGGACCATTGGGCCATATCTTCTGTGCCATGATATTCTGCTGTTTCTATTCTCTCTAGGTTGTTTTGCCTGTAGTTTTTGCTGTCTTTGGTATGTCTTTATGCTCCCAAGCTGGTATTAACTGCAGATTTCATTAGCATTTTCTTAACTCTCTGGTTTTGTTCACTTTATTTCATCTATCAGACACCATTCCTGGGGAATCCCATTAGGTGAATCATCATAAGTCAAAACTTTTTGTTATTCTGTGTCCAAGCTTCTTCAGCCTGTTTTAGATCTACCAGAAATCCCTTTCCCATCCCAGCCCATCCTATCATTCTTCTCAAAGCAATTTTCAGTTGATTTTTAATCCAGAGTCTTGGCTGGTCAACATACTTAGCGAGAGTATGAATTTACAGCACACTAATGCCCACGCATCTCAATTCCACCCACGGGCCAATACCCAGCACTTCCCATTGCATGGGGCACCTCGAGCCCAAGGCACAGCCAATGGCAAATGCTGGGCGACGCAGCTGCGGAGGAATTAAGGGCATCTGAACAGAAGCTGACTGTTCACACAGTGAAAAGTAGCTTAGCTCAGCTTGTCTTCTAATACTGCTGGCATCTGCTAGAAATTAGAGTGGCTAATTCCGTCGGCAGAGAGTCCACAGAAGCTGAGATTTATGCTGCCTTCCAGGTTATTATGTATGGTGTATTAAGACTGTGGAGGCAGATATATACATAAGCTTGAAGCTGTAAACATCATTGCATACAAGTTGCAGATGGCTATGCACATCCTTTTTGGCTTACTGAAAAGCACAGGCTCACAGTAACTCTACCTTTTGGGGCTGCCTATAATATATCTCAACAGACTGATCTTGTTTTAGATGAGGGCCATGTGCTTAAATGCTTAAACCTGCACAGCGTATATTCAGACTGACCCTCTCCCACAGCCTGCTGTGCTTCAAAACGGATGAAGGGGGATCGGATTCACTGGTGAGATAGATACACAACAAAAAGAAATTATTAATCCTTTATGAAACTTTCTTCTTAGCAGATGTGTGGCCTTCTTTCATGTGTAGGTGTGAATGAATGTGTAGGAGAGGACTGGTTTTGCAGCAGCAGGGGGAAATGCAGGTGGGGGGGTGTCCAGGATCGCAGAGAATAGAGAACGGCTTCCTTGCATGGATGGCAGCACTGAAGAAGTCACAAAGATAGGAAGGAGAGGAAGAAGAAAAAGAATCTCAGAGCGACTAAGATTTACAGAACAAAGTGAGAAAATGTATTCAGATCCCCAAAGTGAAAGAAGTGGTGATTCAAATGCAAAAACACACGTTCAGCAGTGGCACTGCATAGTAACCAGTTCATAGTAACACATTCTTTTATTATTGCGTAATTACTGGCTGCTGGGTGTTTGAAAATGCGCTGACGTCAGATAACCAGCTTGGAATGTACCACTGGTCTAGGTAGACCTTTATCTTTATAAACCATAATTGGAGATCAATCATTAGTCAGTAAGCACATAACCTACCCTATCTATACAGCCAGAGTGAGAACTGGTAAATAAACGACAGGGCAACAGGGAGTCGACAGCCTGGCCAAGTTGTGTGTGACCTTGTGTCTCACATGCTTCAGAGTTTGCTGGAGAGTTACGGATGATCACCCCCACTCCTGAAGTACTTAGAGGTCAACGATGCTAGAGTTGGAAAAGTAATGTGGCTGTTTTGTCTTATCGAAGGCATTTTTGCCTTGCAGGGTAAACTGGCTAGTGATGTGGTCTGAGTCCCTTTCCTGCTACGATACCTACAAGAGCTCCATGAGTTGCTGAGGAAGGGGGCAGATCCAGAATGGTGAAAGCCTTCACGGTTGGCATTTAGAATACTTAAAATATTGAAAACATATAGATACATCGTTACATGTATCTATAGCATTTATCTTCACTCACATTCTGTGTCATGTGTCTTAAAGTGTAAGCCCATTGGGTTTGGTGACTGCTGAAGCTGTTTTCCACTCGGTGTGGTGGGCTCAAGTTCCTGCTTTACAGTATGTGGAAATCAAACAAGAACTGTGTGAAGATGAGACAGAAAAGAACTAAAGAAATATAGTAGACAAGAACTTGACAGATCTTAAACACTTCATATTTATTGTACATTAAATAAAACAATTTCAGTTCAGTTGAGAGACTGATGGGTTGGATTTAGGAAATCAAAGCTTCTAAAGGAAGATATGTTCAGCTTAAATGATCATTAAGTGCGTATGCATTAATTACGTTCTAGTAAAACCATATTCTGTTAAATAATTCCCAGGTGAATAAGATATGTTATCGAAGAGTATTCCAGGGGTCTCATTGCACAGCTACTGGCTAATCCATGTACTTTCAGTCTGAGAAAGATAGGCTCTGTACCGAGTACAAACTCTGACTGCCTCTTCGTGTTTATTACACAGCTTATCCTCTTTCCTCATTGAAAAACAGAACACAATATCAAACAGAAAATAAAGCTGAACGTTACAAAACGTGTGTTGTCTTCAGTTCATTTAATTTCAACCCCAAAGCAATCCATGCGTATTCTTTCTTTTCAGGAAGAGCAGGTAGGGAAAACAAAACAACAAATAAGGAAAAAAAAAAAAAAAGAAAAAAAAAGAAAATAAACCCCCCAACCACACGTTTGTTCTGTCATTGCAAGAACTAAAAAGCTGTCATTCTGCTACCAATTTCCAGTGCAGTGGGAGGAAACACTGTGGACAGACTCTCACTTCCCCTCAGCTTTTTCTGCCTGCATTTCACGCATATACGAATCAATGATGTGCGGAGGCACTCCATCCATCAATAGTCGGAAGAACGAAAGCCCACCTACAAGCAAGGAAGAAGACAATCTTCAGGGTGCAGGTCCCTGGAGCAATAGCCCTGTACCTTTATTTTCTGGCATCAGCAACAAGGATTTAGTCAGTCCCTATTGCATACTTCATTTTGAGATGAGATAAAATTCATCCCTGTTCAAAAGTCCAGCACGAGAATTAACCATTATCTCTGTGCTATACAGAACTTTCCTGTCCTCTTGTGCAGGGTGAATTTCATTTCTAGGATGTCATATATTCAGTCATATTTCTCATGCCGTCCAATAGTCTATGATAAGCTTCATCTCAAATAACCGTCCCGGATTGCCATCAGGCTGGGTGGAGCATAGTCCGAGGTGGAAGTCAGCCCAGAGGGAACAGCGTAGAAAACACCTGACTGTGACGAGTTGTGGAAAACATGCAGAGACATTCAAATTATTCTAGTGCTGGGTCTTGTAATGCTTTGTAAGTATTTAGCAAAATATTTACCATGTTGCTTGAAAATAACAGGTGGGATGACATACGTAAAATATTAATAGGAAAAAAAGCCCAGGATTTTAGATACAGGTGCCTTTAGACTCCAGAGAGAGGTGATGAAAATCAAAACTTTCATCTGCTGGGGAAGTCTGAAGAATGATTTTGGATTTGCTTTGGAATAAAAAATAGGCCATTATTATCCAATTACCTGGGATCCAGGTGCTTGCTCCCTGAAACCTCTCGAGTTTTCCCAGGACTTGAAGCTATTGGTATGTGGTCTCAAAGCTGTGGGAGGTCCTGCACCAATCTGTAGGGGAGATGTACTCCACATTGCAGCCAGCATCTTCCTTAGCTGCAGCAGTGAGTGTCCGTGGTCACAAGCCCCATGGACAAACAGGGCCTTTTGCGTTCAGCGCTTCCTCCAGCCCTGCCAAAACTTTGTTTCCTGTCTCTGTGAAATTAAACTTCTTTTTTCTTTCTTTTTTCCTCCCATTTTCCAATTTTATGATGGCTGGAGTCAATATTCACTGAACAGGTAGCAGAAGTACCGTTCCCAGCCGTTTAAGCCTATGTACTTTATGACTGTGGCTTAGCCACCGTGACTGAAAAACTGAACCAAACCTATTTTAAATCACTCCTGTAGTAGAAACTGGGGCTATGAGAAAGCCATTGGAAGTGCTCAATGTTTTATTCGGTGTTCTGGAAAAAGGGACAAGGCAATAGATTTTTTTGAGAACATTTGATAATTTTAGCAATCCAAGACAAAATATTTCTTTCAGTTCTCAGAAAAAGATGTATGCAGTGTCTAACACACCAGCCAGGGCACCTCAGATCCTGCTGATGTAGAAGTAGTAATTTAATACAAAAAATCCTTATTAGGAGTGAGATTTCATGCCATTGAAAAAAACAAAACAAATGGATATTTCTCTTAATTTTACTGAAATCAAATGACATTTGGAAGGAACAGTGGGAAAAAGATAAATATTTTGCTAAAATACTACAGTCTGCCCTTTCTCAAGGTGAAGAGTGGCATTTGTTAGAAGAAATCTACGTGCCATTACTGTTCCTCTCAAAAATATGCACGAGCATTCTGTTCTGCAAGTTGCAAAACCACCTGCTGGTAACTGCACTTACCTTGGGAGCCTTTGCTGGAACACACCAAAAGATTTAAAGCACAAGTACGTTTCCAGAGTGAGGATACCACTGTTTGTGAGTACTTCAGCTAAATGCAGCTGAGCTGATACTTACACACAGCATTTATCCCGAGTACAGATTTTAGGATTTTATAACCCTTTATTAACACGAGGATTATCTAAAGTGCTATTAGTTACTAGTGATTATGAGACCGCGCTGTCTCATTTAACACCGTCACTGCTGCAGAACTGTTGTCTCCTGGCCTTAGGTGGATGCACAATACAGACAAAAAAAAAAAAAGCATGCTTTTTGGCATTCTTTTCAACTCATGTAGTGCAAGTTGTGATACGAATCATTCCTCTTTAAATGAAATTAACTGTGGAATAAATATTTTATTTATGTAGAGGTGTAGTCCTATAAGAAAATGACTGACTGTAAATGCAAAATGCTCTTTAAATACTTGCATTTTATTAATGCTAATTAACCATCCTGACTCATGCACTTAAATTCCATTGAAACATGCACTGTTAGAAGGTAGCGGGATGTACTACTAAGAGAAATTACCGTAACAAGCTATTATTAGAAAAATCTGGATTTATATGCATTAAAACTATCATGCTACTAATTTTAGAAAACATTTTCATTAAGTGAAATAATGAAAATCATGCCATACTAGGCAGACATTGTATGACGTGTGAACAGACATAAGCTTCATATGCAAGAACCATATGAAAGCTTACCTTAGATGACAATATACATTCAAAAATCCTTACTGTGTAACTGAGGGAGAGAGAGAAAGAGAAGTAACAATTTAATCGCAAACACAAGAGTAGAGAGAAAATGTTGAGTGAAATTATGCTTACAATTATGTCAAGACGATGTTTTAATCCTTAGTCATGTGAAATATGTAGGAATAGAAGCACATGAAGAGTAGAAGGTAGGGATCCAGTTCCACTTCAAAATTATCATTAATATGTAAAAGCTATATTAATATGTACAAGTAACTGTAAACCCTGTAATTAGTCTAAAGTATAGGTTGGAACCAAATTACGCAACTGACATTTATAATAAAAGTTTCCAAACGTAGCTTCAAAGAAGCTAACACATATATATATATAGTATTTTCCACCAGGGAAAAAAAGCACACACAGAACACTGAAGCATATATATATATATATATGTTGAAACTCTATAAGGCAAAATAATCAAGTACAGACTAATTACATACCTGTGCACTAAAGTATGTGCTTTGTCACATATCCATATTTGCATTACTTAAAGCATGCTGTTTTTTCTGTAGGAGCCCTTGCCCTCAATTAAACATTTTGACTCTGTGAAACACCCTTATATATATGTTTATTTATGTGTATGTATATAAAAGCACTCAACTTTGTATCTATTGTAGCCTTTTAAGAAATGTACCTTAATACTTCAAAAGCTACAGGAACATTATCTAGCCTTATTTCTTAATGTTTTAAGTTTGAAATAGGAAATTTGGATGCATAATGTACTGCAGGTGTCTGGGCATCTCTGTCATTTTAAAACTGCACTGTCAATATTCTGGAGCAAGGTTACAAACAAACATATTTCTATAAAAAGAGCCCAATTCTCTGAGCCCCACTGAACCAGAGTTTAAAATAAATTCTAGAGGAAATGAAGTAAAATTTTATGCTTGTAAGTAAAAAGTTTTCACTGATTTCAGTTGGATGAAAATTTCATCCTTAGATTCTGTAGGTTACACTCAGGCATGGATTATCATTCTGAGTGTGAATTTCTGGCCAAAGACTAATCTGTAATAAGTAATGCCTTTTAAGCACAGCAAATGACTTCATTATACTTCTGTTCCTTCAATAATTCTACAAACTAACTGAGAGCTGTTTTTTTGAAATGCAAATTTCTGTCTCCTGGAAAGGTCTAAGTGTTCTGGTTAAAGGCAGTCACAGTCATTAAATAAATTCTTCATAGGTACAGGTAGTTCTATGCCCAATGGCATAGCAGAAATATGTCTAAAACCTTTGTACCTCTGATGTTAAATACGCATATTCTTGATTAATTTGGCCTTCTTTGCTCATGTGACATAGACATTGTATGCCATGAGACACTAGCTAGTTTAATCTAAAAAAGCAAATAAATACACACTTTGCATGCAGAAAACACGTTTGCGTGTGGAAAGAGAGGAAGGGAATGAAATGGAATGTCCAGAGGAGTATGCTTATTATAAACCTGATTATTCCCCGCCAAGAAGAATGGTTCTCCTGGGTTAATTACTCCATGATAAATCACTGCAGAATTAGAATATTTATAGTGGTATTTATTCGCATTTGAAATTCTTTCTAGTTGATCTTAACACCTTTTTAAAAAACATTTCTCATACAGCATCTTTGCTATTGTCAACGCATTAGAGTGATCACCAACCTTCACTTGTAAGAAAATCATTCTCCAAAAACATTGTTTCATGATAAAAGAAGCGTGGTGCTTTCTCTGAATCTTTTTATTGTCCTCAGTGAAGCTGATAAGGAATCAGCTCCTTGCTGCTTGTAATGGGACATTTACAGCCATATTTAGGGATCTACCTCAACAAACTTAAAAGACATATACATCATTTTCTGTAGTAAGATGAGTATGAAACATGTATCATGAGATTCTGTGTGCTTATCATCTTTCAAGATACATGTTCTAGAGTTATTCTTTAAGATCTATTACATGACTTTTTACAGCATGCTTATATTTACAAAAAAACTCATTGTACATGCAGTTGTACCAAGCAGCTCCTATAACTGCCACCTTTAAGGTCACTCAGCAAAACTTAAAACAGAATGAAGCACTGTCTATCTGAAATAACATCGGTACATGCAGAACCTTGTTTTGAGGACAGAATAAGGTTTTATAATTACTGTGCTCATAATTACCACTAAGACTTTTTCAGGAAATTAGCATTAAATTTAGTAACAACTAGGGTTTTTAATTTTACAGCAGAAGTAATGTAAGCAAATGCCTAAAGAAGTAGAAAGTTGTAGCATACAACATAGTATTCATAGCCAGAATATTCATAGCTACTCAGTTGTTCAAACACTATGCAAAATCAGAAATCCGAGACTGTTCTGTGAGTAGTTCTATGATATTTCTAGGGCTGAGCAGATATACATGCGTGACAAATTTCAGATCTTCAATACCTCAGAAATAGATGGATAAGATAAATTCTAGCCAACAGAAGGAAAATTTACTTTCTATAATGTGTACTGTTGCATGGCATAGAGCTCTTTAGCATGACTTACTATCCGAAGATCTGTAAGAATAGCACCATAGCTAGCACATGCACCAGACAGGTAATATAGCTTTGAGCCTGTTGGTCTTATTCAGGCAACACTCAACTGTATCTCATCATTTTACAAATTCAGACCTAGATTGTTACTTGCTGGAGTAAAGCTGAACAAGTTTAAAGCTATACATATGAAAACACACACACACACTGCAGTCGTTTTCCAGTGATTCAGAAATCCGTAAGTCTTTGCTCTGCGTCAGTCATCTGAAGATCCGTGCTAAACGAACAGGCTGGGACACTTAAGAGAATGATAATTCAACACTTAATGGAAGAGTGAAATAAGATGTAATTATGTTGTTATGCTCCAGCTGTTTAATACTCATTTTATTTGTCTGTATCAGATAGCAAACCCTGACCCTGCCCTGGTTTGCCAAACTCCAGCTGCTCTATTTGCTTAATCCTGTTCGCTCTGAACTCATCAGTTGAGCTGCCAGTCATGTTGAGAGTGTCAGCGCTGAACCCTTACAACAGCTGCCCTGTGTCTAAGCCTTACAAATTGCTAGTCCAAGTAATCTTCAAAAAGGAGTCTAAAGTAATGACTAAACCTACCAGGATGGAGAGAGGAATCTCAGCAAGGGTGACTGCTCAGGCCAAACCTTTGGGAGAGAACTACATTACCAGCATTGATGGCAGGTAGTGGGACTACACCAGGTGATGGTTGATATGAAATCAGGTGCAGAAACCAACCATTAACTAGAGGAGGTGGGGTTTAGGTTAATGAAGCAGTCCATCACATAGCTAAGAAGAGAGAAGCAACACACAGCCTGGGTGGGATCCTGACAGCCTGAGGTTTTCAGGGCTTATTCCAGGTGTGAGGCAAAACTAAAGTGTTGCTCTGAGCAAGGTGGCTATGGCATAGTATTGCATTTTTTCAGTTGATCTTTTAAAGTAAATATTACTTTCTTTGAGAAGAAAGAAGGCTTCTTGAGTCTAGAAATGTTTATGCTACGAACCGTTTGCCATCAGTGGGTATGAGAGGTTTTATTTAGACGTGGGGAAGGATGAACTAAATCTTATCTAAGGGGAGTAATTCTTACATCCTCATTCTCACTGTAGCAAAGGTATGTTCAACTGCAACCCCAGGATAAGGTGCCAGAGGAACTGAGACTAGAGGACTTGCTGCAACCAGCTGCTAGGGTGGTTAGTACACCCCTCAGGACAGGATGCAAAGCCCGTGCATCTCTGCAAGGTTTCCTGTGGGATGAATGGTCCGGAGGGGGATACTGGAATCTGACTGAGGTGCTAGGGTATGTCTTCAATGTTTGAAACTGAGTCAAAACCTCAGATGCACAGAGCTAGAAGCAATCTTGAGGTGTAATTTAGAGCATATCATAATCCTAACAAATTGCACTGCTGTCGTTCTTCTAAGCTGCTCTTAAAGGCTGTTGGTACCGAAGGCTCTGCAGCCTCTGCAGGAAATCTGCTCTGGTGCTTCAGTGCTCTGACTGTCGTCTGCCCTAAGTGTTTGCTGCCAGGTTGCCAGCTATATTTTTTTTGTTTTAATCTTGAACGCAGCCATTGTGGAAAGAATCAGCAGTGAATGGGACAGGCCTGGCAGCCTGTAAATGTAGTGTATCATGTGCTCTCCATTTCAAAACACACTTGGAAAACTGGACCTATGAAAGTTAAATAAAGAGCGGTCAGCAAAAATCATCAGGGACATCATCTCAGATGTATCTAGTGACCACTTCAATGAACAGAACTGTAGATTTTTTTCCTAGAGACAACACTTCTAATTAACTGGAAAAGGATCTAAGCGTTCCCAGCCTACTTCAGGTACTAGTCCATCTATGTCCATAAATATAAGAAATTGAATTCCCCATGAGTACTGATCAAAGGCAAAAATATCTCCACACTTCTCTCGTAAAACCTTTAACATAGAGCAGCTTCCACTGCTGGTGAACAATTTCTTGGAAACTGTTGCATATTAAAAGAGAGCCTGAATGATGACGTGGTGTTTGTATATTTATGCTTCAATACCAGCGAACTAATTCATCCTGCTGTTCAGTGAGAAAAGTTCCAAGATTAACAGAAGCATCTGTATGTCACAACAGCCGGAAAAGGAACTACTGAAGAATAATACATAATCCATGGCAACATCTGGAGTTTGGACTTCCTAAATGGAGAGGTATTAGTTAAATGACTTCTTATTTTAAAAGTGTTTCACAGTGTTCTGCACATTATATGTAGAATATTATTTGTAAAACAAAGGGCAGAAATAAACAGCTTCTTGTATTTAAAATGTAGCATTTGGTTGTACTATAAGCAAAGTGCTGAAGACTAAGAAGTTACAGCTGAGTGTAACTATGTGTAAGAACTTTAGGGCTTGGGGACTCAGGAAGTTTAATGAAATAGCAAACTAACTTGGCCTTTCAGTATAGAAAAATAGAGGAAGCAGCCTTCTCAGGTGATGAAATCTTCTGTTATGCTGTGAAATAGAAAGTTTGCTTGTGATTAAGGAAAACAATCATACTTTCAGGAGGAAGACATCACCTTTTAAACACAGTACCTTAAAAATAAATAATAAAAATTAAGAAACATATTATGCATATTTTCATTACGTTACTTAAATGTTCAACTTCATAGACCAAACATTTATTGCAATGGCTTCTTGCTAGAAGATTTGAGCTGTGGGACAAGATATATCAGAAAATACAGAAAATGGAAATTCAAATCCAAAATAAATACAATACCATCTACAAGGATATTAAATATTATGGTTTCCATTATAGACTAGCATGATGGAAAGAATAGAATTAGGGCCATATTCAGCTAGTCTAAGTTCCCTCTAAATTCCTGAGTTAGGTACTTCCTATCAGCTGGCTTTAGGCAGCTTTCCTTACCTATAACCTCAGATTAATTTTTTTCAGAAATACTTAGCCTATTCCACAGTTGAAACAAAAAGGTGGGAGTTAGTCCAGCTGAATATGATCTGATCTTTTCCTAGGAAGTAATTTTCTGAAAAATATCATCCTGAGATTATTCATGAGTAGTTCAATCCAAATCCTGTTGCCATTCATGATATCCCAGTCAATGCTAAACTACCAGGTATTCATAAAATTTGTCTATTAATGAAAATAAAAATATATCTTCAGTTGTGGAAGGCTAACCTACTTCATCCTCTTTCCCTGTACTTGCAAAATCTGTAGCTTTGAATATTTTTTTCTTAAAGTAAATACAACAATGATATCAACTAGCCTGTGTCCTTGGGAATAATACTTCTTTTTGCTACATGATTTTGCTAACAAACTTCCTCGGAAGCAAATGTTTGATTTGTTTATTAAACAAATTCTTTATTAAAGTTTAAAGCAGACAAAGTCTGCCCTGAACTAATCTTTCCTCCTTCTCTGCTTATCCCTTTGTCATTTCCTTCAGAGATTGTCTCTTATTCGAAACGATTTTCTTAATGTTTTCCCAAAGACCGCTATGGCTGAGTCTTTGTAGAGTTTCTCAGGTGAGTGGCATAGCTCGGAGGGTTAACAGCCTACCATTCTGTCACCCGTGAAAAAGTCCTTGTGATCACTGAAGATGTGAATCGGCCTTTGGGCGGGGGGGAGAAAGACAATATAGCATGAGCACAGCATGTTGGTCCCCAAAAAGAAAACAAAGCAAATAGAATTTATTTTGTCCTAACCAAGTGATTGTTTTCATCCAGTAAAGCTGAAAAAGTTGTTTGAACTCTGTTTTGCATTTGCCTTGTGTACTTTTGACTCCTCTGTAGACGGTGTTCAGACAAACAGGGCATTTGCTATGTTTCAAAACCCTTACCTTTTACTTCCAGTTTGCAATCGACTTCTGCCTCTCCGAGTTCGTTGGCCGCTCGGCAGGTGTAAGTTCCTCCATCATAGGGACTGGGTTTGCGGATCTCCAAAGTACAGACACCTTGGTTGCTGAACATTCGGTACCTTGGGTCATTCATTATAACGACTTTGTTTTTCATCCAGGTTATTTTGGGCTGTGGTAAAAACAAAAGAAAGCCCACATGCACAAACTTATGAACTGAATTATGGTACCATGTTTTCTGATGTTCCTTTGAAGTTGAGTAATGCAGAAATGATACAAAATAGATAAATTATTGATAGAAAGGAAATTGTAATTCTTAACTCAAACACAGGGCTGCATCATGCATCTACTTTTAAGTGTGATTTTTTCCATGCAGCTCAAATCACATAATTAAAGTAATAAATATAAGCCTGTTATTAATATAGGAGGTGCTGTGTAATGCTATCAAACATCTGAGCAATAGCTTTTGACATCCAATTACTTTAAGTTAATAAGAAAAGCATGTTTTTTCACAGTAATTTGCAGTCAGAAACTGTGAAGGTGAAGAGTGAACAGAAAATGTTCTTAAACACTCTTGAGTTCTCATTTTACTAGGTCAGTTCAGTTTCTCAACAGAAAATAGATCACAAGAAGACACAGCTCAAAAGAAACTGGAAGATGCATAGCACAGTGGATCTGAGAACCAATGTGGCCCCCAGAGTTTTCCTGCAACGCACTTACTTAATGCATAATTAGCTTTTTATAGAATACTTATGGGTTTATTTTAGTAACAACCTTTACTGATATATTGACTGCATAGCTGTTGTCAGTGCTGGTGCCAGTATAGCCCAGCCTTTTCCTGAGGTTCTGCCCTTTCATTGAGTTATCTGTGGATTTAGTAACTATTGTATGCCTATAACACAGTGAAGTTGGCGGTTTTTTTATATGACACAGACCCCACGCCACTCTTTTTGCCTTCAGCCTGGCCTGTGAGTGAGACAAATAGTAAAAAAAGTATTACAATTTTTATTGTCAGGTTAAAGTCTCTTGTGTTTTAACTGATGCTGTTATGAGCCATGCTGTACCTTGGGGTTGCCCCGAACACTGCAGTTCAAAGTAGCATTGTAACCAGCTACAGCAAATGTGTTGACTAGAGGCTGAGTAAACAACGGCCGTTCACTGAAGTCAAAATCGTCGTAAATGGGATATTTGTAGACTTTACCTAAGAAATGAAAGTAAAACATTCATAAAAGGAGTGTTGGCATGGAGCTAAATACCCAAACATCTTACGAAACTACAAAGAGTCAGAATCTGTTCTGATCTTCACTGCTTTAGGTACCAACCTGACTCTAGTAATTGCATTTGTAGGGCAGGCTGGAAACGAGCCTAGGAAGTGTCTATAGCCCTTGGTCCTGCTGTAGGGAAATGTCCGAGAGCTCCACTTTGGTTCCTGAGTAGGTGGTATACAAGATAATACACAATTGTTCTGTGTCTTTGCCTGTGTGCCCTACGTGTTACAGAACAGGATGGACCCTGGCTGGTGTACTGTGGGATGCCTGCCTTGACCAGCCATGTTCACTCTGTTGCCAATTGCTTTTCAGAGCTTGTTCTGATTACAAACTGGCTCTGTATCTGAAAACCCATTTTTCTTTCTGCTTCTTGCAGTGCACTATCAATACAGTCACCTAAATGGGGGTTGTTTCCGTACAAGGAAAACACAGTAGTAAAATCTAATTTCTCACTGCCACTTTATCCCTGCTCTGCCATGGAGATTACCATCAATATAGCATCTTCACTCATGAACTAAGCCGGCATTTAGAACAGCTGGACAGACTGACATCTGTTCCTGTGCACAGGTATCATTAAACATCTTTGTGTCACTGAAACCTGATCCAAGCTCTTGTACTGGCTTCAGTACAGCTTGGGCCTGATCCTTGTTCTCATGACGAGGGCAAGTATGCAGTGATGAAAAGCAATTCCTATAGCCATTCGTTTGTTCATGATCCCATTTCTGAAAGAGACATAGTTTTCTTTTTAAGAATGGAAGTGGAATCCAGTACCCTGGACCTTCAGACCTTCAGCCTGGCTGGGTGGGTTGTACAGGTTGTCTGTCCTCTGCATCATGACAGTCATGTGTTCGTTTCATTCAGAAAAACTGAGGTAATCTGGGTTGATTTTCTTCCTTTAAACCACCTGTTTGTAGGATTTCCTTTCCATAAAGAGGCAGTTAATTTATTTTTTTTTAAAGTTTATGGTGCCATTTCAAACTGACGAGTTCTGCAATGTCAAGATTTCTGATTGCAGAATCAGAATTTGTCGAACTCCACCTGCAAGAGATGTGAAGCAGGGGCTGAGCTCGTCTGTTGGATCCTGCCTAAAATGGACGGGAGCACTTGCACAGCTAATGCCAAGTCTCCGCTGGGAGGCAGTGACCCACTGCTTCTAACACAACAGCTTCTTGACTCCTCTTCCAGCTCTTGTCAGCCTAGATCTGCCTGCCAGTGGTGACACGAGTCTGGGGTCTGAGATCACAGAAAATGTCAGAACATGGGAAACATGTCCCACTCTTGATCGAAAAAAAAAGCATCTATGAACTATGTGGACAAATGAAGAAGTCACAAAGTGAAATATCCTAGCTGTTACTTGTACCTGGTCTTGGGGCGAGGAATGCAATCTGGCTGCTTTAGAGGTACAGCTTTGCCTCTCATCGCCTCCCAGCCCCTGGACACCCCCCCTCCCTTTTGACAAGGAATGGACAATTAGCTAACCATCCTTTGCAATCAAAGCGCTCTCTCTGGTCATCGTTGCGTCCTCACTGAGGCCGCACATGTTTTCGGCGAAGATCCGGAAGTAGTACTCGTTTCCTATGACGAGTTCGTTAATGGTGGCGCTGGTGCGGTGGTAGTGCTCCATCACTGTGAACCATTCCTGAGAGACACAAGCACAGAGCGTGAGCTTCCCGGCAGCGCCCCGCGCCTCCCAGCCACCAACCATTGGGAAGAATCAGCAAGCTTGTGGGAGTAAGATTTTTCTTTTAAGGTAATGTTAATGGATACTAAGATAGTGAAGCTGGTGTCAATTAATTATTC
Organism: Opisthocomus hoazin; assembly: GCF_030867145.1. Taxonomy (NCBI): domain Eukaryota; kingdom Metazoa; phylum Chordata; class Aves; order Opisthocomiformes; family Opisthocomidae; genus Opisthocomus; species Opisthocomus hoazin. Next base: position 10,839,872 of record NC_134421.1, on the reverse strand, counting down.
TGTCTGAAATGAGTGATATTGAGAATGCCACAGAGCTCGTTGCTGAGCAGTGAAGGCCAAGTGAACCCTGCTAAACTGTTACGCTCTCTTAGCTGGGAGGGTTCGTTTTAGGAAATCCAGCATTACAAAGGTTATTGTGTGAGGCACGGCAGGCTCCTTCACTCCTAGTCCACATTGCTGACAGAGTTGCTGCTGCAGAGAAGTAGTAGCATGTGCTACTGTGCGGTAACGTGTACTCACAAGAGGTCAATGCGCTAATCTAGCCCCTGTTCCACAGGTCGGGTGTTCGTGAGAAGTATAGTTTTATACAGGCGGTCTTCTGATATCTAAGGGCTCGGGGGGGTGGATTTTAGTGCTTTAGTCTTGCGGCGGCAACAGGACGTGTGATTTCTAACCTAGTACACAATACCTAAGTAACAAACTGAGATGAATGTGTTTAATGCTATAAATGTAATCAGTATAAAATGCTAATCACATTAATGTTTTTACTTTTCTTTACTCTGCCCTACAGTGTTGTTGCTTTTGGAAGGATGAACTTGTGCTGAGTTCCCTGTGCCACACTTTGCATTGGTATCTGGTCAGCTTTAAGAGCCAAAGTGCCTTTTGGGAAAACAGTGTTCTGTAGAAGGCCAGCTGTGCCAGAACTGCAAAATTTGACACCACAGAGATTACGGGGACACTGTGACCGGAATGAACTATGGCACACTGGACCCTGAACACTGCTGTTGTTGCTTTCTCCTGAACAGAGTGATTTAGAGACACTGTTCTGGTCGCTGTACAGAGATCATCTCTTACAGTATGAAAGGAAGAAAAAAATGAAGGATGGGGAGGAAAATAGTGGCACAGGAAGAATGAATTGATCAGACCAGTAAGCTGATCAACATATTGGGGGTTGGTGGGGGGCAGCAAATGATTCCCTTTGATAAGGCAACTCCCAAAATACTGTTCTAGATTTCCAGTGTTTTTTGATTTGCAGTAAGTGTTTAATGGAGGAATCCAGCTACTGTCATTTTAAGGAAGTGTGAAATTCATGTTAGTTTAATGAAAATAGTAAACACCTGTATAATGCACTTTTCATCTGTAAATCTCAAAGCAGTTTATGAGTTACATATGTACCATTTTGCCATGGGTAGTAAGGAGAGGCAATGAGTTACCCAATGTGATATTACAGGGTTGAAAACAACAGCACTATGTTTTGATTCTAGTAGCAACCTACTGACTTCAGAACTAATATTTTGGGGTTTTATTTGCTCTACTGAGACAAAGGAACAAAAGCAGGATTAATTCCCTCAAATCCACCTGCTGTTTCCTTTTTAGTCCTTCTCTTTGTCATCATCTGAAAACATTTCCGGTTTTAGGCATTAAATACAGCAAATGGGAGATTTTTAGAATTTTTAGACTTTTTAGAGATGCCTTGCAGATTTTCTGAGCACTGACTAATCAGTGCTTTGTCCACCTACATCAGTTTAAGCATGTAAGGCTTTTTATTTTTAAAAGGAGAATTCGTGAGTACATCAGCCTTTTAAACATCTCCTTATTGCTTACCATACTCTTCTTATCTGCTTTTTGAATAGTGTACCCAGTAATGGCAGCATTGCCATCATCTTTTGGTGGCTTCCATGATAAATTTACATTCTCTCCCCAGACGTCCTCAATAGTTACAACCTCTGGTGGGCCTGGACGATCTGTAACAAAAATATGGCAGCTGGTATCTTCCATTGTTTGCTCTCTCTCTCTCTCTTTTTCTCCCCTGCACAAATCTTCCACTTACTTTGATTTCTTAGTTTGTTTTGTCATTTCTTACAACACGCACATGCCAAAACCAATGTCAAAAGAAAGCTGAGGTTGCATAATAAAACTTTCCAAAGTTAAGACATCAGAATTATGAAAAACTTAAGCATTTTGTGAGTATGGTTTCTAATATGCATGTGCTCTTTAATTACAAAAGGAAATGGCATTTTGGAAAGTTAAAACCACCTGAAGATGTGTTCCTAAAAGAGTAAGTCAGACAATCATTATAAAGGCTGGGCTACCAGTTTTGCCTATTATGTAAAGAAATAGATTGGTAAAAATTATAAGTGTGTTTTCTTGTCTGCCTTTGCTGCTTTCATCATTTAGGATTTCTTCCACATTACACTTGTGACAAAGTGAATTTTCTACCATTTCTGGCTATGGATACCACTCAAAGGGAAGAAGCTTGCATCCTGGATAGATAAGAACAGAAGCATAACAGTGAAAAAAAAAAGACTGACATGTTCCAACAAGCACCTGCCATTGTGTAGGGAGGTTTACTTAGAGAATACAAATCTATAGCCAAGTAATTGGATGTGGAGAGTTATCACTGGTAAGAAAGATGCTCTTTGAGATTACTCTACTTTCCTACAGCCTTGGAATGGCTTGAGTCTGCTTCTCTGGCATGCATTTATTTCTGTTTCTCAAAACATACCAACAATCTGAATATCTATTGTAGCTTTGTCCACCAAGTTCTCTACTTGCACTTTCATGTCATATTCTCCAGAGTGGCTCCTTTCTGCCTTTCGGATGAAGATGATAGTGTCATTTTCGGTATTGCGGATGTTGATTTGGTTCTTGTCAATTGGAGAACCATTTTTCTGCCATGATACTTTTGCCCTTGGTTTTCCCTGTAAGAAGCCAGGAAAGAATTTGTGCATGATTTTGGGAGAGAAAAGGGTGGGGGAGAAAACAGGTTTGTTTCCCATTTTTCCCAATTGGCAAATAAAAAACATCCTGAAAGAAACTGAGAATTCTTTTTTAAATCACACAGCATTTGAGATGTAATGATATTAATTCATCTAAAATGCACCTTTTCTTTTTCAGAAAACTGAAAATATTTGCAAATTCTGGCAAAACTGGACAATTAACTTTCTGGCTAGATTTGACAATGCATTTCGAGTTTTCTAAAAGAAAAAGAACAAAAATTAAGCAGAAATACAGAACAAAATATTGCACCCTCTGGAAGTCCCTAAGTTCTCTACACTGCCAGTGAAAGAGGAAAGTGGTGGACTGGAACTCTCTTCTTTCACTGCAAAAGCAGTTGGAGTAGTTGTTCGGTAGGCTGGATTGACATCTTTTGTGTGCCTTTATTATAGGACTAGTAGTACTCAATTTAGGTACTTAGAGAGAATTAGACCTGCTTTACCATGGGATTTGCCTTCCAGTGGCAAAAAATTTGCAGATGCTGTCCGAAAAGGGCAATCTCACACCTTTTTAAATGCTTTATTTTAGAGAATAACCATAGGATATTCTTTGAATTTCTCAAGAGCAGTGTATCTTGTGGTGTATTGCTGATCAAGCTTTCATTAGGCTTTTACCAGCCTTGTAGAAGCCAAATTATGTCCACCCAGTATCTTTAGGTGTGCAGAGATGAAATAAAAATGAATTCTGACATAATTCTTGCCTTCAGAAGAAAAAGGACCCTGCAGGTAGAGAGGCGTCACGGCTGTAAAAGGTATTGGAATGAAGGTTGAAAAATATATCCTTGGAAAAAGTCATATTATAGCTGTGATCTCAAGGATTTTAAAGTTACAGTTTCTGTAGGGGACAGTGCAAGTTTGCCCACTCTTCCTGTCGCTTTTCCTTTCGCATGGCAAGAAAAAGATTCAACACTACAGTCCCGCCATTGCTACCATATCTAACTACTGCCGGTGTAACCATTTTGCATTGTGCTAGCGATTATCTCACATGTAATGTCTACTGTGAGGCTTTATAAGTGTCCTTTGGATGACAGATGACAAATCAGTCTGTCTAAGTTAGTTACCTAATTCATTAATTGGCTGAACATCATTTCATTTCTTTGAGATGTCAAAGCAAAAGCTTTCAAGCACCTATGTAACCCAGTGTGCTTCCACATCTGCTGAAGTTAACTCACTAGCCTACTGATGCCGTGAAAAACTGGAGTTGAAGGTTCAATATTCAGCAGACTATGAAGCAGGTATTCTTCACTGCGGCGCCAGGCATACGGGGGATCTCTCCTCCAAACGTGCGCGCCAAACACCCTGTCATTTCAGGTTAAATACAATCACAGTATACATATTCATTGTATTTCCAAGAAATGCTTAGCATATTAATGATTTTTCCAAGACTTATGTTAATGTCTTTCACACATGTCTGTTAGCGTCCTCGGGTGGTCTTTGGGGGTCTCAGGATGAAGGCTTATCCTCCTCATCACAGTGTCCGCTGGTTGACCTTTGTTTCTGCGCAAACTCAGTTCTAAGATCATGTATACCATGTCCTTCCATGTTGTTTTACTCTGGTCTCATTGCCCTCTTGATGCCTCTTTATCTCTGTAGCTTGGTGCATCTGCCCTCCCAAGGCTGAGCTGTCTGGGGTAGAATTATTTAGGAGCCTCTCTATCTTAGAGTTTTCCTGTCCCCCCCAAAACAGCAAGTCAAGTTTGTCCAAGTAGCATTTTTGAGGAGCCTCTTTATCATAAAGCTTTCCTGTCTTCTCAAAACAGCAAGGATCTACTTTAGTTTAATTACAGTCCCTCTGGTATGTGGAAATTTTACATGTGCAGTTATCACTACCAAAGTTACATAGGAAGAAGTTAAGAAGCAGCAGTGTAAGAAAAATAGAGTATTTTCCTGTCAGTGTTTTTAGTTCTTACCTGGAAAGGAATAACGAGATTCACAGTTTCTCCAACTCTTCGAGTATAGGTTTGTTTTAAGTGTCTTGGGAGACGAATCTTCGGAGGTTCTGAAAAAAGCCAAAAGCTTGTGGTTGACATTTATCTTCTTTTCTAACTGAGGCAACACTGATGGGCATCGGTATAAATGGGAGACTGTGTGGTCTACAATTACCAGAAGTGATTAATGAGTGAGGTATCTTAAACTTCTTGGTCTCACAATGTTACATTCAGTATGCCATCGTTTTTTGGTAACACCAAATGCTCTGGTGGTAGGAACAAGCCAGACATGTAGTGCAACTTAAAAAAAAAACAACATCAAGCTCAGGTTCTACAGAAATAAAGCCTTGAAGGTCTGAGCAATAAAGGCTTAGAAATGAAACAAGTAAAAAGAAGTAAAACTTTTTTTAAAGACGGTTTAATGATTTCTAGCCACTGCACAACAGCTGTGTAAGGCCATATCATCAGTTTCCAAAAACAAGTAAGTGTTAGCCTTAAAAAAACAGAACTAAGTATGGAAGCAGTGTGTATTTGTGGGTGAGCGTAGGCAGGAGGATCTTACCTATCACTTCCTTGACTAAGATAGGCTGTGGGTGGTACCTGGGCTCACTTTCACCAGCAGCATTCACAGCTTTTACTCGCACAAGGATTTTCGAGCCGGTTGGCAGGCCAGTGATAGTAAACTTCGTTTTGTCTGTCAGCTCCGGGTTAGCCACGATCCATTCATCAGCTAGTTTAGGGAAAGGAGGAGGGGAGGACGAATCGAAAGAATAGGGAATTATAAATACATCCACTGCACGGATGAGGAAAGTTACAGAACAGTAATAGATTCATTGCATTCTGATGAATACCTCTGATTTGCTTTTCTAATTATGCTATAACATAATATTGATTGACTGTAATCATATGTAGGAAAAATGTTTCAAACTTTTAAGGGTTTCTGCTGATTATATATTTATATTCAGAGAAATAGATGTTTTTAGAATGTGTCTATCATTTAATTTTCAGAGAGAAAACTGATTAGCCTTTACATTTAGGTGAAAGAAAACAAGGGGTATAGAGTATATTTCCAAAAGCATTCGTCATTGCTTTAACATCTTCCTTGGAGAGAAATGGGTTTTACAATAATTTCAATAATATCACAATTAGACCAGTACTGAGTACCCTTGAAACTACCACTGAGACCACAGGTTTGAGAGAAACACAGAATATTTACAAACTGCAATGAAATGCCATCTCTCTTGGTGCATTAAAAAGGAAGGCTGTGTCAGAATTATTCATGTAATTACAGAGTTCTTGGATTTTTTTTATCGTACCCTAGACAGTCGCATAACGTGATGGAAACAATACAGTCTTTCAGAAAAGCTTCAGCTACAAGTGATAGTTTCTTTTCCTCCCTGTTCTCTAAACAGATCACTTTCAGACTGCTGGCACCTTGAGATTTGGAAGTCAGATTGATGCAGTAGCAAGTCAGTATCAGTACCTTCCACATCACATAAAAATAGCATTATAATATTGGCACAGAAGACAAGAGAACACGATAAGCTAGAGAGCCCTGCAGACTTAGCGCGCAATGCTGTGGTACATTTTCATAGCTGTGGGTCTTACTTTTAGGAGTTAAGTTCTCCTTCAAGCTGCTTCCTTCAGCTTCTAGCAGAAGAGGATTGCAATCAATGACTGTTTCCCGAACACCTCCCCCTCCCCTGATACATATTCTATAGCAAATTCTGTATAGAGTAGCCCCTAAAATTTACTCTCGGAAATATATCTTTACTTTTACGAAGAGAGTTTTTCTTTCATTAGAGAAGATTTATATCCTTTGTTGAATACTGTACCTTCCAGGTTAAAAGGTGGCTCCAGCAATTCCTCGGACAGATCTGTCGATATACCTTGTGAGAATCCATCTTTAAAATTAATCAGAGACACCCACTTTCACACAGATGGAGCATTTTGTCAGTGGTTAGCAATTCCTGTTAGTAAGTATGCAAAGATAGATGCTGGGCTTTAAAGATTTAGAGGACCCATATTTAGGGAGACTGCAGGGAGGAAAGAGATGGGAAGAAGGCATCTAGATCAAAGAACAGTTATGCATGATGCTCACAGGAAAGCTAAAGGATAAAGGAAGAGGAGGAGATGAGGTTGTTTTTTTTTCTTTGGGCCTGATCACAGTCCAAATATGAAAAGAAAGAGACAAAAGGAACATCTGGAGGAGAGAGCAATGAAACAAAATGATGATGGGAGAAAGAGTAGAAGGAGAATAAAACACATCATAAAAGAGAGAAGAAATTCAGAAAAGAATTCTGAGTAAGAGAGACAGAAAAAGAGAAGTCTTGGAAAAAAACTTGGGGAAACAGGGGAAAAGAACACATTTAGCTAAAGGCAACATAGAAAGAAAATTAAAGAGGACCAAAACCATGGATGATGACAGATATGATGTAATCACTAAGGCTTTATTTCCTGGACAAAGCTGTGACAGCCCTGCATTTCCTGGAATCCTGGACTTGGCTATTCACTAATAGTAAGAACACTGTTCTAGTAGCTGTGCGTGGTCTTGGATGGGCACACCGGCAAACATCTCAGCCAACAGAGACTCTCCAAAGTTCTTATTTCTTAGCTCTGAAGACAGATCATCTGCAGGTACAGTGGCCCTTTAAAGTCAGATAAACATAGTATCCTAGGGAAAACTATCGCCAAACTCATCAGACTGCCCTTCAAATGTCAAAAAAGAACCAGTCGGCAGCATATGTTACTAGGAATTCTGCAGTGTCAACAAGATTTGGTCAACTCCACGTCACCACAGCAAGAGGTTCAAGTTGGATGTTGTAAACCAGCCCACCCCTGGAAGCGGAGTTGTATATTCACTTTATTCACACCTATGCAATGCCAAATCCAAATACTCATGATGAGACTCCAGTTCAGTAATACACACAGTGAACTGCCAAAGGTGCTACCGTAGTTAAATAAGTCCAAGAGTCCACCATGTTGATCAAGTTATGAGATCCAGACTAAAGGCGAATACCAATTTTCGCACAGTCAAACCAACATTCATGGTACATGATTCTTCTGAATTATAATTATATATATATTTTGTCTTCCTATTTTCAGACTGTGATTTCTCCTAATGATTGCTGTGATAAAGAAGTCTCAAAAAAGCCCTCTTTAAAACTTCTTCAGTGACAATGATGAAAGAATGAAGAAGATAAAGACAAATGAGTTTACAAACAGATAGCTAAAAGAAAAGAACAGCAGGATGAATACAGACAGTCATAAAAAGTACCTTGAAATTAAAAAGAGTTATTAAATGGTATAGAAGAAATTAGTTTGAGGCAGAACAGGCACTGAAAGGACTGAGAAAAAGAGGCACTGAGATACTGCAAGAAAGAAAAAAGGGACGGAACGTAGAGAAAAGGATGTATATTCCAATAACATGTCTTTTTTAATTGGTATTTTCCACTAAGCTTGCTTCTTCCTAACCATTTTCATAACATATATACATAAATAATGTCAATTGTGTATATATAGATGTATATGCATATATGAGGCATATATAGATATACATAAACACTCAGAAAGCTATGTAAAATACATTGTACCCATTGTATTTTAACTGAGGTGGGTAACAGTAAAATGACAGTTGACTGTCATTTTGTTGTATCTTCATATGTTTTAAACCTATCTGAAAAAAAAAAGTAAAGAATTTGTTCCATTCGACAGGTATACAGTGATTTTCTGTCTGATAGTCCTTAAAAGGTAGGTTTTGGAAGATTCCTCTGAACACCATAGTTTGCGTTAGCATATGTATATTTCTTATCCTCTCTTGTCACCTAATTTGGAAATCACATACTGTAATGTCAAGGGTTTTATGACGGTGACATATTACAAACACTTTTAACTTTTCCCTCGCCATCCTACCAACACTAAACAGAGCACAACATACAGCACACACTGAAGTCCTCACATTGACAGTCGCCTTTATGTTGCCGTATATCTTGCCTGTACAACGGAAATGTTACAGGAATGCTTTGTCTTGATGTCAGACTGCATGCGTACTCGTTCCGAGTTGTTCCCACAGCTCCCTCCCGATAGACAAGGAAAACCCTTCCTACCATTCCAGCTGTGTCTGCCTTCGGGTAATCTTCTCCAGACCGCTGAGCTTCTTGCAGTCTGTTCCTGCTCCTTACAGATATTCAGCTCAATACTACAAGATGCTGAGTGCTCCTGAGGAAAGCCAGTAGTTCTTCTTCACTCCCTCTCCCACTCACCTGAGTGAGAGCTGAGAGCACTCTGCTCCTGTGGTATCTGACCACTTTTGTGAACTTTTTTGTTTTCCTGGATTGTCCGAAGCTGAAACATGTGACAGTCTGAATGACAAGTTCTGTCCTCTACCTCTTGTCTCCAGACTGTGGACTGCTTTTATGAAAAGCTTTCGTTGAAATAAATGCCTTTGTGAAAAAAGGTGTCCAACTCATCACTTAATTTACAGCACGGATAAGAGCAGCAGCTAGCAGAGCTGAAGATAACTGTGTCCCATTCATCCAAATACACAATATTTCTGGAGTCCCATTGACTGGCATTTGCTCACAGAGGCTGGCTATTCAACATACCCCTCTGGGCTGTTTGATACCTACACAGGTGTTGGTGGATTTTACTTTTTGAAAATAGACTTAATTTGATGCCAATTCAGAAGAAAATTTGCTGGAAAAAACTAAGTTTCTGCTGCTTGATCACCAAAGGCTCTTAGTTGTAAAATATAAATTACATTTCCCTTTTTCCTTGTTATTTTACTCTTGTAAGTTTATTCAGTGTCTTACATCTTTATCTTTCCCCTTCAGTTCTGTATAGATTTATGTTTTAGATGGACACAGTTAAACATCTTGTATCTACCTACACTGAAACGCTGGAGAATTTCAGTATCCAGACATGAACTCTGTATGCTTAGATAACTTCTACAGCCAGCTACTGGGGAGGCTGCTTGTCCTCAGTATTGGGAACTGGCACCTGAAGTAGCCAATTAGAAATATATCATGACAGGGATTAACACACTGAGGACCTCCTGTGCCTAAAACTCAGACAACCTGCACATATTTTGGGCTATGCTTATAGCAATCCATTATTTCCTATTCATTCATCCATCCACTCTTTGCTGCATTAACTCTGAGCTCAAAAAAGAGGGTAGGGATTGACACGGTACATGGTACTCTGCAACAGATTACATGGCTTTTGATTTGGATTTCAGATCAAATGTAAGATGGGTTGAACTACAATAAGTGGGTGGGATCTGGAAAACAAACCAAAGGAAGCCTGAACAAAACCCTGCTGCTTGAGGTTTTCTGGCTGACTAGTCTGTGCCTTGAAGTGAGAGCACCTGATACCCGTAGAGAAAAAATGGAGAAAGTCTCACCTACTTTCGCTATGAGTAACATAGCACAGTCGTTGCCACTTACTTCCTTCAAAGCAGTACTCTACAACATAGCCGTCTAACCCTGCTGCTCCAATGTGGTCTGGTGGCCTCCATTTCATTGTGACTGTGGTATCAGTCACTCCATCCACTGCCAGGAGAGTTGGTGGACTGGTAACAGCTGAAGCAAGCAGGCGGCGGGGAGAAGGCGAAAAACTGTGTTACAATTAACGGTTTACATTTATGGTGTGCATTCCTCTGATTTAGCGTCATAGGTAACAGGGTAAATCCTGCCTACCAGGCTTTTCCAGTCATCCCTGGCACATCTTTCCCAGTTAGAACCAAACTAGGAGAGGCAGGTGCCTCAACCCCTATCTGCTCATAGCCTAACCCAGAGTTAAATTTCTCCTGCTGAGCAGTAAGAAGGACAAAGAGCGGTGGAAGGTAGAACAGAGACGTTGTGAGTAGTGTGTTCTGCAGCAGCAGGTATTTTTTGGCAAGAGGAGAGCCCGCTGTAGGAGTAACAGTCACCTTCTTCCTCCTCTGTGTTGTGGGAGTGCTGCTGAGCAAGGTGGGAACTTTCGCTGGCCTACAGAATGAGGCACCTTTCTTTTACAGGGACTTGTGACTGTTGCAATAGTTTGAAAAATCTGTTTCTGTATATAAGAAAGCCACCAGATTAGTCCCACTAGGTGAATGACAAGGCCCTCTAACTGTTACATTAATATAAAGCAGTAAGGGGACATGTAGAAAGGTGTAAAATATGACCTAGCCTAATGTGGACTGTCTGCAAAAAGATACTGAAAATATGTGATCCCTTTCTGCAAAAAACAATGAAGACTATAATCTATCAGTCATCTTTATCAATTCTGTAAATTGCCAACAGCTGACTCTGTTGACTCAGGAGGTACTTATGATATACAAAAACATGGAACTATTAATTCAGGCCCTTAAAGCATATTGACCAGAGTGTATCAGGCTCACCTATAGCATGTCACTGTTTTATTGTAGTGCACCACTTTTCTGTCTATCCATCCTGTTTCTTGTTTAAAAAGACTATAAATCCTTTAGGGATAGACATATAGTTTATGCAGCACCTAATAAAGACACGTCCTGAGCAGCACAAGTGTAACAAGAACTACAGTTATCTAATTAGATGACTGTAATAATGTATCAAGGACAATTTTCTAAATGCATGCACACCTCTATGCTTTTGTTTGCTTACCTAAAGGAACAAAGGACTTAGACGGCATACTTGGTTTGGAAATGCCTATTGCGTTCACAGCAAAGACGCGGACCTCATAAGCAACACCTTCAATCATCTTCTTTGGCTCAAAAGTTGTTTCTTTACACAGTTCAAAATTCAACCTCATCCACCTGGAGCTTTGTTTCTTCTTCCTTTCAATGAAATATCCTATTGACCAAATAAAATTTTATTATAGTAAGCGATGGCATAAAGCTCAATAGTGAGAGGTCTGTTTTTTGACTGTCAACAGCATCTTTCCTGGATACACCTCAATATCTACTAGCCTCAGAGTGGTTTAGGGGTTCTTTTCAAATTTTTCCTATTGCAAACTATCTGGTGGTCGTCTATTTGGCTTTCATCGCCTTGTACAAGCTTTTTTTGGGCTTTGCTTACAACACTGCTGTACCTAGTTCAGAGCAAAAAGGGCCTGATTCTGCTGGCCTCTGGGACCCTCTGACTTTCCTCTTGGCTCATGTATTAGAACATATATGTATTAGAACATATTCCCATTTACTCAGTAAATTGTTTCTGAAATCCCTGGGAATATTCGAACAGGCTAACTGCTCAAAGTTTGGTATTAGAAGAGGCTGTCTTTCAGGTACTAGCATTGATAATGTGTCAATATACAAAAAGACAAATCTTAAAGCATTAGAAAAACAGGTAAAGTCAAAGACTGGGTAGAACATGCTTGCAACTGGATACTCAGAGTGCAGCTCTCCAGGGCCTGAGCTAAACTCTGATCCTCTGATGTCCATTATTTGGAGTTTGTTTCTTTTGTCTGTATTAGAGCATCACCACAAAAAAGAAAAAGAAAAGTATGTACCTAAAATGGGTGATCCACCATCATTTGCTGGAGGTTCCCAGGTCATAATACACCAGTCTTCACCCACCTCAGTCACATTTGGTGCCTGAGGAGGATCAGGGACATCTGTTGTAAACAAAGTAAATATTATTAAAAAAATATATATGTCTTTCTTCTTTTTGCAAAGGCTGAAATAAAAAATGTCAAATAAGAAACAATCTGAATAGTTTTTGAAGTGCAACAGGAGCCCCTAATAAGGAGAGAGAGAAAAAAGGTCTTTGTGGATCCTGACAAGTGGTTAGGAAGGGAGAAGTGCCAAGCTCTTCAGCACAGCCAAGACACTTGAGGGGCACTTGAGGGCATATGATAAGACAGGGCCCACAGCCACATGGAGAATGGAGAACAGAGAGTGTTAAGGGCAGCCGGAGGCAACTGCACAAGTTTGGCCCTTGCAGCGTGAGGTGGTGGCAGGGCGATAATTAACTCCTATTTAAACCCCTTCAGTAACACTGGACCTTAGTATCCTTGCACCTCAATTCCACATCTGAAAATGGGAAAAACCAGGGAAATGGAAGCTCTCTGAGAATCTACAACAGTTTGGTAGCTAGGGAGGACAGTGTCTACAGAAGAGACCCTTCAGATAGGGGAAGAAGAGTTTGTCTCTTGTTGGGGAAAAGGAAGCTTTCTGAGAATCTACAACAGTTTGGTAGCTAGGGAGGACAGTGTCTACAGAAGAGGCCCTTCAGATAGGGGAAGAAGAGTTTGTCTCTTGTTGGGGTGCAGAGAAGTAGGGTTCTTCAAGGAGCACTTGTTGAAAAGAGCTGTGATAAAAGACATGGCTCATGTGCGCAGTTCCACATCACTTACCAACCACTTTAATGTTGATTAGAGCTGTGTCCTCTCCAGCTTCATTCTTTAACGCTATTCTGAAGGCACCTGAATCTTCCCTCTCAGCTGTATCGATGACCAGACAGCTGCTGTCTGGGTATGTTTCTGCCCGTATTCTTCCACTATCTGTGATCCACTAGGAATCAAAGTCAGCAGAGGGAAAAGTCATATTTTCTGGATTTGAGAATCAAAATGCTCAAAAATCAAAACCCAAATGCAGTACAGGGCACTTCAGCAGAAATACTAAAGGAACCGTAAGAAAAAACACAATAAAGCTCAGAATTTCAGTCACCTAATGATCAGAAAAATGGCAAATTAATGGAGGGACAAATAAATAGCTTTAAAATACGGTAATTGTTTAGTACTCAGTTCAGCCATTGCGTGTCAAAAGAAGAGGCATGAGGCTTACTGGTCCTGTGAGCAAGAACATGCTTTTTTCAACACTACTTGTAATTAATTTGATGTAAAGAGAGTAATGGATTCTCCCAAGAGTTCATTTCCGATTCGTTCAGTTTAAAGGTCAGAGTGATTGTAATGGTCAGTAGTTTGTCCTCACAGGTTTCAAATGCTGGCACATATTTTGGAGTAAGAGCTCTCCCAGAATATTTCCCTATTTGGACAAGTCCACAGTGATGATACTACCATTAATATTTGAAAAACAGCAGTCAGAGATTTGACCATATAGGTCTGATGAATCCAGTACTAATAACATGTTCCAGCTTCCATATACCACAATGAAAATTTAAATGTGAGAAGTGGCTTTTTGGTGTTACACAGCCAGGGACTGATCTATGCATTAAGACAGCAGATGCAAGACACCAATTACCCAGGCTATTGTTTCATTCAAGACTTGAAACTCCATAAGAATTTATCATTCATTTTCAAAAACCAAACTATACCATGGCTTCCTGTCAAAACCTGGCAGCCATTCTGGGCAGTATGTGCAGAAGAAGTAGCCATTTGGCAGATTTTCACTTGTTTTCTGCTGCATCTCATATGTCCCTCTCCTTTATAGTTTATTTATAGCAAAATCATATTTTTTTCCTTCATTAGTTTCAGCCTTTCCTCAAAAACACCCAAAAGATACTAAATAGTATTTATCTGTTTTACCTGTCATTTTTGAGCGAGGAGAGTTTTTTAGATGAAATGCATTTCCTCCTTATTTTCTGCCATTAAAATCTATGTCTTCACAAGGCTAAAGGTTATTTTTTGAAGGAAAAAGCCCCTTGTTAAGCTAAAGAAATGTGCATAATGACAATGTACCTTGTCTCCTTTACTCCACATGACTTTAGGAGTTGGCTCGCCAGAGATGGGGATCTCAAGACGTAGTTTGCTTCCTGCCACTACTGTCACAGTGTTGTTTTCTCCAAGACCATCCAGGTGGAGCTTAGGAGGATCTGAAAGAGGAGAGATTGTCCAAATTTGCAATGTGGCTGCCACTCTGAGAGTTCAGCGATCTGGCACAGGTCTGCAACATAGAGAAACATGCTCTATGTTTTGTATTTTCCTGGTATTTTTAGTCGACTGATTTCTTGTTCGGAAGAAAATTTGTGAAGAAAATGTCTTTTTGAGAAAATAGGTGTCTGATGAAAAATAAATCATGGAACCATAGAAATTTTGGAATACTAGGACTATCAAAAAACAAAAAATCTATCTTCCTGAGGCAGAATTATGTACATTCAGGTAGATTCTAAGAGAGATTTCCTGTAAGTGGCCCCTGAGAATTTCCATTGCAGGCTTTCTATAACACCTTTTACCGTGCTTCAGACACTTTTCTTCTCACAGTTTAGAAGTTTTCTTAATGCAAATCCTTTTTCTGAAAATGAAATGGTCACTTTTCTTGTACCCTATGTGTGTGGAGAACAAAGAATATCCTCTTACAACTTTTTTTAAATGTATTGGAAGTTATATTGGTGGGCATACCCCTCTAGTACCCTTTCCCTCTTCATTTCCCCTAAACCTTACCAATTCTTTTTCTAACACAGGTATTCCACTGCTTTCAGCTTCAATTACAGAACGTATTTTCTAAAAATTTTGTCATTTATATTGCTCTTCTTTTGACTTCCAAGTTGCTGGCTGCAGTTAAAAGCCAGTGAGGTATTGTTGTGGGAAGAGTCAATGCCTTGTTTTATTTTTGTTTGAAAGACTGGATCATTAACAAGCCTTCTGTTTTGCTGAATGAATGAAAACTGACCAGAAACATTTTGCACTCTAGATATCATTTAGCATATTTAGGGAATCGGTAGATATGTACCTATTCTACTAATCTTTTACCAAACTAAACCACATTTTGCAATGTCAACAAGCTAATTCGTCAAAGAAGAGAACACTATATATCTGCAAAGAGGATAATAACAGTGTTTTACACAAACTTCAGTAGTTGTTTAGGTTGAGGAATTCAACATCAAAAGCCTCCCCTGGGAGCAACCCCAGGCTTCTAAACTATGAGCAGATCCTGAGCACAGGCAAAGCGCCGTCTGACTAGCTCACTTGCCCTTTGCCAAAGCAGAAGGTCTGTCTTCTCTGGTAGATGCCTGCTCAGAGGAAATAAACTGATTGTAATCAAGGGTATTTCACAATGCTTTTAATTCCCGAAGGTCAGAGAAAGAGATGTGACATAGAAGTCATTGTGCCATATACTTACCCACAACATGTACTTTGCATGGAATATTAATATTATAGGCATCTGGAACAAACATGTATTCACCCTCGTCATCAACAGCAGCGCTTGCTATAACAAATCTGTGGATTCTGTAAAAAATTGAAAAAGAAATCAATGTAAATGATTTTTGAAGACTGCTTAAAGCTATAAGGAAAAATCTGTGGAAACTTGAAGAGATCTGTGCTAGTGTGTAAAATTACTGACTAAAAATAATTTGCTGGCTGCTTAGTGGTACTTTAGCTTATTAAATACTGTGTGATTTGTACAAAATATTGAGACAACGACCAAATAATGTAACCAATTCTAGTATTTTTTATTTGAACACAGGAACAGAAAAATACAGGAGTGTAACCTCTGGTACAGGGACTCTGTGCTGTTGCCATTAGATGGTAATTTGGTCGTTCAAGAAGAAATCTTTAGGTGATCTCATTGTGGGAATATTCTGACTTTTGTTAGACTGTGACGGGATCCAATCTACTATTTGTTTGCCGGAATAAAGAAGTGGGTGAGCAAAGCACGTGCTGTTCTTACTGCCTAACTGTGTCTTCCAGTGCAATGATATTTTTGCTCTCCTATGACCTGCTGTGGCTAAGCTTTGTTCAAGGTAGGACTTACCTCTGTGCCCTTCCTGCTCCCCTTTCCCTCACCTCACCCTATGGGCCTACATGGGTTGTGGGGAGGTCCTTCACCTTATGTCAGTCCAAGGGGTCATTGCACAGCTTGACACTTGCCCCTTACTGCGACTTAGTGAGCATTACGGAGTCCATGCAAACATTTCATAGCCTGTTTAGGACCATCTTCACAAGTGCAGTTACCAGCTGTATGAATGCTCTGCTAAGCTGAAGTGAAGGGTATGTGGTTAAAGGTAGGACTTGTTTTGGGTTTTTTTTTAGAACTGACAAACTTTCCATCAAAAAGGATGGATCATAAATGCAAAGGGACCTGACATCTCCACATACTTGCATGGGCAGAAATACATGGCTGACACGAACAGAAGCTATCAGAAAAACAGACACTTAAAAGCTATACATTTATAATAGTGTGTAACAACTATTTTACCTTACTACTTAATATCCCATACTAACAGCAACAGCAATGTCAAGAAAAATTAATAGCTTGAGCTTAGACGGATCAAGGATTTGATTATTGTCCTCTGCAGTCAAAAGACATAAGATGAAAGGGAGCAAGGAGACATGGCTTTTATGATGATAGAAATAAATATTTGAGGGACAGTGGTCAGGCTTGATTACCAGATAATTCTCAGTGAGGTAACCCACATATTGGCACATCTCTGCAGTGTCATGCCATCAAAGTCAAGTCAATACGCAACAGGCTTACCTTCCTTTGTGGTAAAGCTTTACACGATCACTAGCTTCAACCAGTTGCCCATTTTTGTACCATTTCCCTTGCACGTTCTCAGATATCTCACACTTCAGATGGATTTCCTGTCCAAGCCTCACAGTCTGGTCTTGTAGTGCAAGTGATATCTTCAGTGGTCTCACTTAGGAAAACAGAAGCAGATATATTAATATCAAACAATGATTCTGTCACAGAGCTGCTACTAGCCATCACAGTAGTCTTCAAATCAGAAAAATGCCTTCAATAATAAGGTTCTCAAGTCGAAATACCAGTAATATGTACATGTAAGCTGTGTAAATTAACCTCTTTTCACGTAGTCTGATGCCTTAGAAAGGGTGATCCAAGATACCCATGTCCTGGCTGGGGAAACGCCATGGATATTGCCAGTAGAAGAACTAAGCCCAGGAGTGTAATTTGAATGTTGTTCCCTCTCTGGTGTTTAGGTGCTGGAGGCAGGGTGTTTCTATCCTCCAGAGTCCAGTAAGAACTTTCAAGAAGTGGAAGACCTGTGTCCCCAGACCTATGCACTAGAAGGGATTACAACCCACCTTTCCTGTGATCCAACAGCGATCTGACTGCTCTCGTACCTCTCCCAGTGGATCTGAGATGATTTGGAGACTTACCAAAGTATTTCATCAGAAGTGGGGACTGTAGTTCTCAACCTGTTTTGTCAGGCTGGTAGCAAAGGCTGACTGGCCAGTAAGATTAACTTCATACACTACTTGTTCTCACATTTGCTAAACTGCCTTAACTCATCCTACAAATACCCACAGACACTACTAGCTTTTGTAAAACTTGAGTTTAAGAACTGATGCCCCAGTTCACATCCACTTTCTGGAAGATTAGATGCTGTAGACCGAGGTCCAGGCTGAACACACAGTACCATCTCTACACAGTAAATATCCCTGGCTATAATCCGACCTAGGAAACAATGAGTGACGGGAAAGGCACTGTTTTATGGAAAGCCAGCTGGAAAATCCTCAGAAGAAGTTGCATGAAAGGAAAGATGGCGGAGCTCAACAGCCACAGAGAAAAATTTCCAACTTGATAATAGCACAGCATGAATTTGTTGTGTTTAGGATGCCAATTTGTACAAAATAGTTTTTGTATTACAAAACAATGTATATTTATGCATAATGTATGAGAATTTTAGAGGATGGGCACATACATTTCACTAAAAAACACAGGTGTTTTAAAGAGATATTGCACAAACAGTACTGAGGGAGATACACAGTCATGTGTTCAGGCCAAGTGACCCTGATGCCTGTTAACAATATGCCTAGTTAACAATATGCCTAGTTATAGAACTGCTTATTTTTTTCCAGCTTAGGTTTTTTTTCTGATTTTCGCTAAAAAAACTTGGTTTGGCTTTCCTATGAAAACCTGAAAGGATTAAAGAAAAGCAGATACTCCCCTTGAAAATTTTACTTTGTTGACCTGTTATGTCTTTGGATTGATAGCTTTGATCTTCATCTTAACGGCGTGACAGGAAGTTTTCAAGCAGGACTAGTTAACTGCCTGTTACTGCAAAGAGTGTCTAAAGGAAAGTCACTGTTCTGGACATTTGCAGCAAAGAAACTGGTGCTGAAGTTAAGTCTCCTTTTAAACCTCCAGAAAAAGGCAAGCAAATTATTTATTTCTGCATGCTACTAAACTGCAACATACAAATGCTAGAGCAAGACGGGTGATACTTACAATCAACCGAAAGCTTCGCTTCTGATTGGCCTCCAGTTGTCATTACCGAGTAAGTTGCATTGTCATTTTTTGCAGCTTCCTCTATGATCAAAGTGTGTTTTTTACCCTCAACTTTGATTCGATATCGAGATTTAGGTTCATTGGTAAGTTCTACACCATTCTTAAACCTAATGGAAAACAAAGTGATTATTTTTCCAATGGAAGTCCTGTGCAAAGAAGACTCTCATAGACTGAAACTTCCAGAGAAGACTTTTGTCCTGGTTTTGGCCGGGATAGTTAATTTTCCTCCCAGTAGTTGCTGTGTTTTGGATTTAGTAAGAGAAGAATGTTGATAACACTGATGGTTTTAGTTATTGCTAAGAAATAAAGGACTTTTTTCCATTTCCCATGTTCAGCTAATGGGCAGGTATGCAGGAGCTGGGAGGGAGCACAGCCAGGCAGCCAGCCCAAGCCGTCCAGTGGAAATATTCCATACCATAGACAGTGTGCTCATTTTATGAATGGGGTTGGCCAGGGGGTAGGGATCCTCTTTTTCCACGAGTTTGAACTTTTTTGTGAGTTCGATCTTTTCCACGAGTTTGAACTTTTATTCTGGGAGTTCCGCAAAATCCATGGATTCTGCGATCGCTGCTCAGGGACTTACTGTGAATCGGTCATCGGGAGTGAGAAAAAATTATACTGTCTATTGCTTGTTTTGCATCTTCTATTAGTATTATTAGTGGTAGTATTTCCTTTGTTGTCTTATTAAACTGTCTTTATCTCAACCCACGAGTTTTATCTTTTGTCCATTCTCTTCCCAGTCCCACTGGGGGGAAAGGAATGGGTAAGCTGTCTGGTGCTGAGCTGCTGGCTGCTAGGTTAAACCACAACAACTTTAGAAGATTTAAGGCACAAGAAGAGGTTAAACAAACTCATGTATGAATGTGTAAGGGTATTTTTGCTGTTGCTACATTTTTTTAACCATGTTTTCTTGAGATTTTCGTAACAATTTTCAGGTTTACTGGTATAGAAAAAGCTGCTCACATTTTTGCCTGCAATTAAAATATTCGGGTTTTATTCTCAAAGAAAACAGTATCTGTTCAAAGTGGGGCTTACCATTTCACATTTGCATCGTCCTCAGACACTTCACAGCTCAGTTCTACTCGTTCACCAACATATGTACTAGTATCCTCCAGGCCTTTCGTCACCAAAATTGGAGGATCTTTGGAAAGAGAAAATTATAGATTTACAATTTGAGAGAAAAAAATAAGTGAAAGAAGTTTTCAAAATTATGCTATAGAAGACGATACTACTTTAAAATTCTAGTATCAGTCTCAGTGCAGCTTTTTCTGCCTTAAATCAGAAAATTGATTTCTCATTAAGATGCTAGTAGGAAATATGCTAAATGAAAAAAGAATATTTGTTCAGATTAATACCTGCCTCACATCCCTTTTTATTGACAGTTTGTGCAGGCAGGTCGACATGAGAGGCTGACATTTGCCTCTTGCCTCCCACAGATCCTCCACATAAAGCTGCATTTTCATTAGGTCCTGTTGCCCGTTACGCACAATAAGATGGCCTGATGATGTGACGTGGTGACTTTATTGGCTTAACCCACTCCTGCTGTCAAAACTCAAGTCTATTTAATAGCAAGACATTGTACAATAGTTATGATATTTATCGGGGCAATTGGCTCCATTATCTAAATAGCCTTCTGAAATATTTGATTTTTTTTTTCTCTCACTGTTAAATTTTGGTTTTCTGTTTGTTTTGTTGTACATGTGAGTAATGCCACAAATATCAATAAGACTATCAGCACTGTGGGAGCAAAAAGGGTGAAGAAATGGCCACCATTCATAGCTTTTGATAGAGTCTTCCCTTAAATCTGTGCAGATAGAATGAAAACCCACTGCTAGAAAGCCTCATCTGAGGGTACTTGAAACAGATCAGTTGGACCAAGATTATCAGGGTCAGCAGGTATCTAAGTGTGGTGTTAGGGAAAGCCAACGCTTTGACAAGCGATTCTCCAAAATGGTTTTAAACCTATAAAGGGGACGATAGCCCCAGTAGATCGCAATACAGAGTATGAAATCAACCATATCCCCATTTCAGAGTTTTCATTAAATTACTAAATACAGGATGAGAAAAAAAACGGTCAGAGATCACCAAAATACAAAGTGATCCTACGGGCTGCTAATACAAGTACAAAAATATACTGAACCAGATCCTCCCTGTTAATTTCTGTTGCAGTCAAAGAAGCCACACCAATTTACAGCAGGTGAAACAGGAGCAAGCTGATGTAGTTACCTCTCACAAACAGTTCTGTGGAGCATTTCTCATCACCAGCTGTTACGTAATAGCGAGCATCATCTGTCATCGTACAATTATTGATGAATAAAATTCGCTGGTTGCCTTTGTGCTCAAAAATGTATCTGTTTGAACAGGAATGCAGCAAAGATACATTAGCAAAACTGTTGGGCCCCTTTTATGTAGAAAGTTCTTTAGGGATTATTAGCAGTGAAAATTCTGGTTTTTACATAGAAGTGGAAAAAATTGCCCTGGGAAGCAGTTTCCAAGATTCAACAGAACTGTCATAGACTTTTTAGCAAAAAGAGCTATAGTGTAGAGTGACAATGAGCATCTTCTGGCTTGTTACTAAATCCCAGGCTTGGGTGATACGAAAAAATAATAAAAAAAAAAAAAAAGAGCAGGCTTTGAAGGATGCCAAATAAAATGGAGTCTGAAACTTTAGATGAGTAAAGATGAAAATAACCAGTTACAAGACACCATCCTCATTCCAACACTCTTAACATTTTTGTGAAGTGTAATAATAGCCGAAGTTAAGAAGTTAATATTATTGGTAGGCCAGATGGCACAAGAGATCAGTAATGGGATATGGGGTTTTGGTAATGGGATATGAGCCTTTCACCTTTATGTCACCAGTTTAGATCTGCTCCAGGTTTGTAACGACCAAAGCTCATTAGCATCAGACAGCTGCTTCAGCAGCCTGGAAGAAATGCAGTGGAGGATTCAGTCCAGGTCCTTCTGCTGGAGAGGGATCCATGTAGCTGCCTGTGAAACAGTTCTGAACTGCTCATGGCAGATATAGTGGCTATAGAAAAGGTACCCTCTTTATTATGCATTTTTTGTCAGCTATGATTATTAATGGAAATCCTTTTACTACTCTTTCACAGCGCCAGAGGAGAAAGTTGCTAGGATCTTGTGCTGCTGTGAGAAACACTTGAGGAACGTTACCTTGTTGTGCATTGCCAGTTGCACATCGTCATTCCTAGCTGTGTCTGACTATGGAATGGGGTTTTCTGCATGGGGTTGTGAGCGCTGGCTGTGCCCACGCTAGGGACTGGCCTCAACTTCCAGCCATTGCTCTACCTGTACTGAGGTGTCTGCACCTGAAAAGCCACTTCTAGATAAAGCCAGAGAGTAAACCAATATGCAGGTGATACAGGCGATGAAGCAGCTTGGGTACACTAAACCTGTCGCACATGACTTTGAGCTAATGCAGCTTGTTGACTGCAATGTGAGCGTTAACTGGGTAGTGGAAGGTGGGACAAACCTCTCTTCCCTTTTCTCGGGTGGTTTATGAGCCAGGTGGGTAAGTATGTGATGTTAAACATCTCTCCTCTTAGCAGCCAATTACTGCAGAAAGATTCTGACCTCCTTCAGACACAGGATTGAGGACAACTGGTTTATTTACTCACAGTACTTTTTTTAAAAACTACCAAGGAGGAAATGGATCCCTGTTTTGTTGAGGTTCTTTAATTCTTTTCTCTTGAGGTGAAGGAGCCAATCTGCATTAACATTTAGCATACAGTGGACTCTTCTGGGTCGTGAGCAGTAGAGCGTCATTTGTATACTTTTTGTGTATAATGAAATTCAGAAATAAAATGGGTGCAACCCAAGCAAAGAGATAGATCTATGCAACACACTTGTCAAGGAAGTACATGCGGGCCCATTTTATTGCTTACATGCAATAAAACCACTTACTTTGCACTTGGTCGTATTTCTTGGCCATTTTTATACCACTTGAGTTCCACTGTTGGATCTGCTAGCTCCACCATGAACCTTACTTTACCTCCTTTGTCCACTTGATAAGCAGGATCAAGACCTTTGGCAAAAGCTGTTGTGGAAGTGAAGTGTTATTATAAAAGAAGATCAGGAAACAAGAATATAAATGCTGAAATGACATTGCATAAGTCTCATCAAAGCTGTCAGAATACATGCACGCAATGTTCTGCATCACTCTATATTCTTAGGCTAGTCCACGTGATCAGTTTATTTTCTGAATAGAGGAAGTGCAAAGCTGTGCAGATCTGATTATCCTGACCGAGTCTGAGCTAGTGTCTCTTCATGACTTTGCAACGTGACTGTGTCCTGAACAGGGTTGGGTACGCGTAGGACTGACAGCTTGCTGAGAAGTGCTATGTCCGAGTAAAATGGTATACAGCTGGTGCCATGGAATCATTTACAATGAATCTGTTACAAAGGACTTCTCTGTTAGCACCACCTCCCAAGTTAACAGGGAATTTTAAGCTAAAATTCCTATTGAGTAATAAACACATTAGTTCGTCTACAAGCCAAATTAGCTTTCCTGATTCTGTACGTTGCAAGGTGTACATTGCAGTTCTGCTTGCGACAAATGTTACAGCTGCAAAATGTTTGCAATAATATTTGAAAGGAGGTGAAAGTTGTCAGCCTGTGAATCCTAAAGGGGCTTTTCAAACAGATCCTCTGAGATGTGCAAGTGTAGGCCAAGTTGTTCTTGGCAAGGTAAGGCCAAGTGCAACTCAAACATTTCAGAACACTTTAACATCAACATTTAGATATTGCCAGCTGCAGAAGTCAGACCCAGGGGAGCAGGTATCTGTGGTTCAAAAAAAACGATGCCTCAAACAAATTGCCCACAGGTAAGTAATCAATTTCTGCTCAGGTTTATATCATGCATGTGTCTGATTGCAGGAGACTGAATATATCGACACAGCAGGAGTAGAGTTATTAAATCTGAAAAGGATTTTGTATTTATCTCATTGCAGTGTAAAAGTTTCCAATTTTTAATAAAGGTGGTATGAGGGGAAGAACACCCCTGCTCTCATCCGGTCACTAACTCTAGACATTTTCCCCAACACCTAGACCCCCTTCCTGTAGGGAAAACCCTGTCCACTGAAAAATTCTGATATGGCTGGCAGCTCTGTCCTGCTCAACAGGGAAATGGGGAGAGGGACCAGACAGACTGATCCCAGGTGCTGAGAGATGCCCTTTTCCCAGTAAAAAAATCAGGCACCTCCACATGATGCACCTGTGTAGGGAGCAGCTCTACCTGCCTGCCTCAGCTTCCAGCCCTCCTGCAGACTCCTGGGGGAAGGCGAGGAGTTTCCCTGGTCTTCGACAGCTTAGAGAGCTCCACTGGATACAGAAACTGCCCCAGTGGCCCAGCCAAAGCTCATCAACTCCATTTCTCCCTCCCTCAACTGTGGCCAGAATAAGATATACCGGCAAATGAAAAATATAAATAAAAGTTAATGTGTAGTAACATAACACATATTATGATGTGAGTTAATGGATGAGGAAAGAAGGTACATCAGACAGCTGAATTATAGCTGGGTTTGTGGTGAATTTCACCTACACAAAAGGGACTCCTCCAGGAAACCAGTGGAGCCGCAGATGCAAATATTGCATCCAGTTCTGAAACGCTTTCCAGGAACAAGCAAATGCCACAATAGTATAATGGATAGTGTGTTGTATTTATATGTGTGCGTGTACCTATTGTGCAACATGTGCATATATTTTATATACCCACACATACATATAAACACATAGCTATATTTATGTATGTATTATACCACTCATTCAGTAGGGTAGATGGGGAAAGACAGGCCTGAATGTCCTCACCCAACACAGTGTGGAAGGTTTTTAGGACAGCTGGGATTTCAGAGGAATGTCAGATGAAGTGCAAAATGAAATTATGAAGAGCAAACAAACTGTTTGGAGTGACCCTGTTTTATAGCAGAAGATATTAATGGTAACGCAAGGTCTAATTTCCATACTGTTTGAGCAGGTAAAACCTTTCCACACAACTGGGGGACTTTATTCCATTTGGAACTACTATTGGACCAAAAGGCAGAGATGCTTTTGGTAAGAACTGAATAGGATGGAGTGTTTACACTAACCACAGTGGACCAAAGCCGCCTTCTGATTAACTCCTTGCAATAATAAGGCTTGACATGTAGTGTGCAAGTCCCCTTACATGGAAATGAAGCAAGTTTGGGTTTTTAAGGTGGACAGTCATCTTTGACTACTGAACATAAGAATGTTCTGCCTTATCCATACCTGCACTCTTCTTCACTTCCCTGCGCATGCGTTTCAGACGCTTTAACATGCCTCTCAGGTCAGTGATACCATACTGAAAAGCAATCTTCTCATATTCACTGGGATTCGCGTTCTTCAGGAGCTCCCACACATCTACCTCAGGTTCTTCCTCCTGCTGTTTAATTTCCCTAACAGTAGCAAAACAAAGTTATGGAAGAAGAGTTAGCGAGGCT
The DNA here is from genome assembly GCF_030867145.1 of Opisthocomus hoazin. Lineage (NCBI taxonomy): Eukaryota > Metazoa > Chordata > Aves > Opisthocomiformes > Opisthocomidae > Opisthocomus > Opisthocomus hoazin. Next base: position 10,814,641 of record NC_134421.1, on the reverse strand, counting down.
TTATCACACCATAAAAAAAGGTGAAGCTAAATCTATGGTGAGGTTAGAAATGTTTGATCAAAATTTGAAGGCCGCCATCATATTTTTTTATTTCACTCACTATGAGTGGAATAGCTCAGAATGACATTCACACCTTACTTTGCACTTCTTCAAGGCAGAATTTGGATATGAGTTTTAATTTCACCTTTTCTGATGTAATCAGTTATAAGACTTTTTATGTTGCTTCATTATGTAAAAAACCCAATACAATCTGAAAACGTAGTACTGCAATAGCATATGGACTACCCCCCCTTAAATCAGTTTTATTGGTTGTAACTTGACTGAAATCAGTTACAATTTATGATGGCACCACTAATATCTGAGTGTAATCTGTACATTTCGTAATTATGTAAAAATGCTTTCAAACCCTGAGTCCCTGTAACTGCTACTAGGGGTGACCAATGGAAGGATATTGATATCCAAGAGAATCTGAGTCTGTTTATAGTTATACCATAAGAGTTACTTAAGGTTGACATATGGATAGGAACTGGAGAATTCCACACCAGCTTGGACTTGCAAGATGGATCTGTTGGCTTCCATATTTATCTCAGTCTTAAGAGCAGGAAGGGTTTTCAGAGAGAGGCCTGTGTGAATAGCATCACCTTTATACAGAAGTTTCAATACCATATTTACTATCTGCAACTCCAGGTTAAGACGACCGATAAAGAGAAGTAGATTTGTTTTCACAATGGCAGCCATTAAATGAGAGAACAATGGAAGCATTCTAAACAAAATGATAATTTTTGAGATTGACAGCTTAGCTCAATAAAGTGGACTGCTAGAACATTCCGGGAGTTGGAGCAGAAATCTAAACAATTTTTCCTGTAAATTCATTAGCCTTAGGCCAGGATCATTCTGATTTGATCTCACTGGTCTAACGAGATCAGTACTTTCAAGAGCAGAGCTAGAAAAGAAATATTTGAGAACTAAAAAAAGGCTGAGCTTTGGAGTGAGACACTGTTAGAGCTGAGCTCTGTCAAGTCTGACAGAGAATTTTCTGTAACGTATACAGAAATAACACTGGGGGTCCCTGAGAATCTCTGTGTGGTTGAATGAGGAATTATGGAAAAACACTTTGCTGTTTAATGAATAGGGTTTATTAGTTTTTGTAATATGCCAGTGTTGTTTTAAAAAGGAAAAAAGGTTCTCTCTGAGGAGGCTTTGAAATACTTACATTGTTATTGCAGAATTATTGCTAGACAGTGTCAGATGTGTAATTTTGTGTTTCATTGCTTTTACATTTAAAGCTCATGCTTTTTGGAGGGTGACTATGTACAGCGAACACTGGCGTTTCAGTGAGATTCCTTCTGCATGGCAGCAAGTAGAGATCAGCTTGCAAACATATGGAAAAGCTGACACACCGCATGGGCTGGTGTTCTCCTCTCCCAGGGCTGGCCCCTTGCCATGCAACGCCAGTCCGTGCTAAGGAGAGGTATGCTCCGCGGGAATCAAGATAATGTACCCCGTTAAATCAGGCAGTAGTGGAGAAAAGGATCAGTCAGAGTATCCTGATTTTCAACCAGCTTGAAATAATTAATGCCAGACTCTTTTTTTCCTCTTGTGTAACTGGAGAACAAATTTTGACACTTGGAGCAAACCAACTTTGCTCTGAGACCACAATAGTTTCTGCTGTGGGTAGTGGGCAAACAATGCTAGGTATTTCCTAAGCACACTGATCTCTCCACAAAGTTGCTTTCAGATCTTTTCCCTGAAAATGTGCATTTCTTTGAAAGATGTACTTTTAAAAAAAAGGACCTAAATGTTTGAGTGTTTTTGAGATCTTGTGCCTTTTGGAATTTCGTGCCGTTACTGATCCATTGCATTGACGAAGCATAACCAGTCAGGGAGTGGCTTACTGAGAGAAGAACTGGTTTGTCTTCCTGCAAGACCGGCATGAAATTAGAAAATAGGCAGTATGTAGATTCTATCCATTTAGGTTTTTTTAAAAAACATATTTCAAGTATTATGCACCACAGGTGAAAAGTTCTAGCTCTTTCTTTGGTAATATACCCACGCAAAAGAGGAGGACTGCGCCTGCAACATTACCTCTTGAAAAAAATGAAATGAAAACATGTATTTGCCTTCATAAAAATGGATATTAATGTCCACACTGGGGCTTAATTAGCAGTCTTATTCAATTAATCTCAGAAGTAAGAGGCTGCATTTCAGTGCCTGAAGCAAGGAGGTGGTGACCTGATTTGACCAATATCAAATCATGGCGTTTAAAAGTTTGCTTTGCCCATTAACCACATGATAGTCATACTACGTTTATATGGCTATACAGTATTTGTCTTACAAAACATGTGAGCTACTTGTTAGTGAAGTGATAATCACTCTTACATCACATTTCTCTTTCCACAAAAACACCAAGACCTCTTCCATGCAACTCCCATGTTGCAAACAAAACACCCCACAGGCAGTCATAAGAACTGTTAGGGTAAGTCATATTAGTATGATAAAAAGTCAAACTGAAGATCCTAATTAGGGATGAGAAGATTACAAAAACAGAGAGCTGGTGGATTTGAATTGGTTCAGGCAATTCTTTCATTGCCTACTTTAACCTAAAGCCTTTCCTGTTTGCTTTAGTTGCTCAAGTACTATCCTCACCATCACAGCCCATGAGCCCATTGTAAAGTTTTTATATAATTAATAATGTATATTGAGTTTTTCTCTTTCAGATCAAGTGGCAGATAAAGGATTTAGTTCTTTTTCCAGTTCTCTGTGGTCAGTTGCCATTGATTTCCATAGCATATAGAATTTCTGTGATAAATTGAAAAAAATGATGAGTTAACTATCTTGTCTTAACCTGTTAAAAGACTAAACTGGGTTTAACAGCTGAAGTAGCTAGAGGCATAACTATTAACACCAGAATTTCAAGGCAAACCAGAGAAACACGTGCCCAAGTTTTTTTCCATCACAGCATTGAAATTGCATAAAACACCATTGAAAGTTCATGTGCACGTATTGAAACAGAAAGCTACAAAGAATTAATGACAATGTGTATGGTTTGATAGCATGATATATGATTTTTCGTATCAGGATGCTTAGAAAATCAAATTAAGATGTATGCAAAGAGGTAAATTTAACCCTTGCAGTTTTTTACACTTGCACCAGACTCAATTTTCTGCACTGCTCATCCCTGTGTAGGAAACTGGCCCCTCTACGCTCCATGCAAACACAAAATAAATATCAAGTAAACTAAATGTTATTGGTCTCTTTAGGTTGTGCCTCACTTTTTTCCCAGTGCACTCAAATCTGAGGTTTCTTTTCTGCATACTTAAAGGTACAATTAACTGAACATTTACATATTATACTATGTGAAAAGTAGTTAGAAACATGAAAATGAAAGGTCAGAAATTCTTAAGAAGTTATTAATGCTACACCTGACTCTGTGTGCGAACCTAATGGTTTGCAATCCACACCTGCTCACTGCATCACTTGGTTCTCACCTACGTTTCAGGAGACCACTAAAGTCAAGTTCTCCTGCATCGTCTTGTCCATCACCGCTGTTATTAACAGAAAAAGATCAAATCTTTGTTGAATACAGGAAGACTTAGACAACACACATTGCAAACGCTCTACATGTCTCATATACTCAACACTGTCCAGACACACAAATAATGGTATAAAATCAACACAAACTTGTATTCTTTTTCACATGAATTATGTTTCTTTAGGCACTTGTGAAAAATAACACAAAGGTTTGTATTGCTTGTTATTATACATTGGTGACAAATTTTTGTAACTGCATACATAAATTTGCCAAGATTTGTGTTAGATTTCCGTAACACAAATAAATGTGAGCTAGTCAGCACAACAAGCTTTGTTTTTCATTTCCATCCTGTATGTGTATAAAAACAAAGGGCTTGTGCTGAGCTTCTGCTATGAATGTGAAACAAAGATTTGCATTGCTGGGTGGTGCTTTGAACAACACATAGCTGTGTCGAATACTGATTGCAAAGCATTACACTTAAGATTTAACCTTTCTCTAAACAAAGGGAGAAATCAGTTAAAAAAAGAAGAAACAGTACATTGTACATTTTTACAGATAGAATCACAGTCCTGTGAAGGTGCATTTGTTTCAATAATGTGACCTTAAGCAGTAATACCTCATTATAAAGCACATACAGACAAAAGAAATGCCCTTAATATTTGTAAAAAGGGCAAAATCCTGCAAATGTTAAGTAAAATGTTGCCAATATTTCATCCCAGGTTTTGCATGCAAGATAATACTTAAAAAAATCAGAAAATATTCAGATATCAGCATCTGCTTGGGCAGAATAGTTATTGCATTTTTTAAAAAATGTGCTCAGTAAAGGAGTGCACTTTGATTGTAATACCTTTGGCATTTACTCTTTAAATCAAATCCATCTAAGTAAAAGCAGTTACTTCTGAATCACAGCTTTGCTTCTATGTGTAAATTAGCAAACTGCATTAATTTTATGTTTGTAAAACTCTTTTATTCTGAATATTTTTGCCCTTGTAAGGCAATTTGCTCTATAAAATATAAAGATGACATCTATACCTGTTTGAATTGCTATTTTATCACAAAGGTAACAAACCTTAAGACACAATGCTTTATCTTATGTCCTCTGCAATATACTATCTGGAGGTTTTCTGTAACGAAGGTCTTATAGCACACTTCTTGACTGTATGACAACATAAAGCTAGACCCTATCTTCTTGAAATCAGTGTGAATTTTCTCTCTGCTTTTAGTCAGTACAGGATTGGGTCCAGGAACTGTCTTATTGTAGCTGACCACTTTCAGAAAATATGCTGTAGAATGCTTTAGTGAATTAAAATACGATTTTAAAAACCTCTGAAGAAACATGTATTAATTGCCTTAAATATTTCATCTTCCCTTAAAGCAATGACACTGTAATTTTGCTGTATTTAATATCATATGTACTATCTATTTGTTGTAACTCTTTCATTCTACTCACTACCAACTACCCTAAACCCCACTTCTTTAATCTTTATTTACAAAAATGTTTTTTTAAAGTACTTGATATGATTGTCTGCCAAGACTGACGCAAGTTCTGTGCATGCTACCAGCATCGATTACTGAGGAGTTTCGTAGGATCACTGTTTGAAGTTACCTTCTTTTGAAAGCAGATCTGATGTCAATGGATTGAACAGCTTGGGAAGATTCTATGAAATAACAGTAACACAGGAATTAAAAACATAATTTGAAATTAATATAATTTATGTAATCAGTGTAACCTGGCATGTGAAATTTGTTCAATTTCCTGCTAAGTGACCACAGTTTGTGCTGCTCCTTTGGCATTAAGTTCTCATAAATGCAAAGCTGCTCAGTGCTAAGCAAAGTTTAATTGATGCATTTCTCTAAACTACTTTCTGCAGTTCTGCATAGGAGATCTACCTCTGCGATGTTTCTCTCCGATCCCCTTCTCCTGCCTGTACACAGGCTCTGGCCTTTTTGTCTTCTCATTTCTTACACTTGCTCTCCTGCTTGCATCTTGTACTTTCTCAGTATGCTCAGTGTCAGAGGAAAGAGGCAGTCTTCTCTACAGCTGCGGACTCCTGTTGATTCTCGGAGCAAGGATGAATCCCCCTTGTGTGACTTACACGTTTGTGCCAGCCAGGATCAGATTAAATGGTTCTGATCCCCAGCCAGTGAATGGATGCAGCCAGGCTGGCCCCTGCCTTGCTGACCTCTGAATACGCACACCTACCTGCGCCCCTCGGGCTGTCAGTCAGCCATCAAAATGTCCTCTTAGCTGTGACTGCCTTCCCCTGACTGGTGAACGAACGGTCTGGTCTAGGCCGGGCGGTAGGCGTGCTTTATGAGGGTGAACAACTATTTTGTCCACTGGCTGCTGGCCCTGGCATTTTGGAAGACATCCGTCTTTCTCAGTGCGATTGTGCAGATATACACGCGCTGTTGTGCTGGCAGAGCTGCTCTCGAAGGAAAAGATCAGCCTGTGGGTTAACGTTTGCCAGAGTAAGGCCTTTAATAATGCAGAATTAGACAAAAGCACGACTCTCCAGTGCTCTACACATTGTGCTATTCCTTATTTTGATGAAGAGTGAAAGAAATAGCTTTCTGGAGTACAGTCATACCGTGCCTGCTGAGGGTGTGAAGCACTGGAGAGCCATGACCGCTCCATGCTCAGATGCTGCCAGATGAAGCCTCGCTCTTTGAATAGCCCTAAGCCTAGCTCTCTGCTTTGTGTGACAGAGCCTGATTTGAATTCAATACTAGTTTGATCTGCCAGCTTTTCTAATTTTCGGATAAATGTCTCACATGCTGTCCAACCCAATGTTCTTTTAAACAATAAATTACACTTAAGAAAATTCACTGAGCCCTATGCTAAAAATGTTCACTTTAAGCATTATTTAAAGGTTCTGAACAAAACTAGGTGGTGTTTCAGGCTAAAAAAAAGAGAAATCTTCCTAAAGCTTTACGGACACAAGTGGAATCTTACCAGTGACTTCAAGGTCGAAAGAGCAACTATCAAACTTGTCCTTATAAGACACTTCACAGCGATAGTTCCCTGCGTAGTTTTCCTTAGCTTGAATGATATGCATCTCAAACGTGTGAATCTGAAAATCAAACAGAATTGTTCATTGCTGTGGGGGATACATTTGTACAAAGCAGATGTTAAAAGATTGGTCTTTCAGACCTAAATCAGGAGCAAGGTATAACTTAAATGAAGAGCTCTGGAAAGAAACTGGAACCCAGAAAATGGCAATGGAAAACTTTGGTTTCCCCACTACTTGTCCTGTGCTAGGAGAGCAGAAAAGTCTGCTTTTACGCAGGGTTGGAGGTCGTCACTGAAATCTGTATGGGGAAGCCACTGCTCTTGAACTTTTACCTGTTGTTTTAAACTGGTCTTTAAGCTCTCTTTGGAACTTTAGCCCCATCAGAAAGAAAAGCAGACATACCTTAGTGTGACGCTCAAAGGACTCTTTCAGCTGCAGGTGCTTCCCCGCTTTACTGGCCAGGTCCATCCATTTTCCTTTAAACCACTTAACATTTGGCTTTCGGAGAAGATCTTTGGCTTCTACTTTGGCTATAAATGTAATATTCCCACCTTTTAAAAGGAAAAAAAGAATAATGCAGTCCTTGAGGAACTTGTGGTTGGTCAGTCATATCTGTAGAAGTTTCTTTTACTACTGGTCCTTCCAGTTTTCAGGTGGTAGCTCTACCAGGACAGTAAGAATCAGATGGAGTCACACAGGCTATGAAAGTATTGCAATGTTACAGAGATTAATGATTTTGGATCTGGAAGCCCTCTGCCTGTGTCAGGGTGGAGCTTGAGATGCTGAGAGGCAGGATAAATTAGTTGAGGCAAAACTCCGTGTTGTCATCGGGAACCTGAACGTACATAAACCTATGGGACCTGATGAGATGTATCCCAGAGTCCCGAGGGAATTGGCTGATGTAGTTGCCAAGCCACACTCCATAACATTTGAAAGGTCATGGCAGTCAGGCGAAGTCTCTGGTGACTGGAAGAAGAGAAACATTGTGCCCATTTTTAAAATGGGTGGGAAGGAGGACCCTGGAAACTACCAACCTGTCAGCCTCACCTCTGTGCCTGGGAAGATCATGGAACAGATCCACCTAGAAGCTATGCTAAGGCACATGTAGGACAGGGAGGTGGTTTGAGACAGCCAGCATGGCTTCACCAAGGGCAAGTCCCAGCTGACCACCCTAATCACTTTCTATGATGGTGTGACTAGATCAGTGGACAAGGGAAGAGATACGGATGTGACCTAGCTGGACTTCTGTAAAGCCTTTGACGCACTCCTTCACAACAATCTTCTCTCTAAATTGGAGAAATATGGATTTGATGGGTGGACTGTTTGGTGGCTAAGGAATTGGTTGGGAGGTCGCAGCCAGAGGGTAGTGGTCAACAGCTCGATGTGCAAGTAGATGCCCGTGACAAGTGGTGTCCCTCAGGAGTCTGTACTGGGACCGGTGCTGTTTAACATTTTCATCAATGTCTTAGACAGCGGGATCGAGTGCACACTCAGCAAGTTTGTAGATGACACCAAGCTGAGTGGTGCAGTTGATACACCAGAAGGACAGGTTGCCATCTAGAGGGACCTGGACAAGCTCGAGAAATGGGCCTGTGTGAACCTCATGAAGTTCAATGAGGCCAAGTGCAACGTCCTGCATCTGGGTCGGGGCAACCACTGGTATCAATACAGGCTAGTGGATAAAGGGATTGAGAGCAGCCCTGCCGAGAAGGACTTGGGGGTTCTGGTGGATGAAAAGCTGGACATGAGCCACCAATGTGTGCTTGCAGCCCAGAAGGCAAACCATATCCTGGACTGCGTCAAAAGCATCATGGCAAGCAGGTCGAGGGAGGTGATTCTGTCCCTCTGCTCCACTGTGGTGAGACCTCACCTGGAGTCCTGAGTTTAAATGGCTTTAAACTAAGGGAGGGTAGATTTAGACTAGATATAAGGAAGACATTTTTTACCATGAGGGTGGTGAAACACTTGAACAGATTGCCCAGAGAAGTAGTGGAGGCCCCATCCCTGGAAACATTCAAGGCCAGGTTGGATGGGGCTCTCAGCAACCTGATCTAGTGCAAGATGTCCCTGCTCGTTGCAGGGGGGTTGGGCTAGATGACCTCTAAAGGTCCCTTCCAACCCAAAGCATTCTATGATTCTGTGATTCTATGAGTTGTTCCCAATATTTGAATTTCCTTGCTTAAAACAAGCACAGGTGTTCCTAGGCTACCAGGCAGTTGTAACATGAATAAACTCCAGTCTGTAAAAGAAAGTCTGCAGGTCTTCATGTACTTCTATCATTAATTCTTTAAGCTGAGAAGGGCGGGGAAAGAGTCTTTTCTAAACAATAACTTGGGAATAGTAAAAGTTAGCTCAATTTTCAGAACACCAGTGCCCAGTCCCTGCTGATTTTCCATCCTAACATTTGTGGGTTCCAGAGGAGAGTACAGCTAACTCCTTATATTTATTTTCCACATAAATCCTCCCAAAATCCTTTTTTTGAAATCAGAAACTGAGATAAATAGTAAGTATGCATAAAAAAAACCTCCCATCTGACCATGTCTTAGCATATCCAAGTATACAACAGACACATTAAGCAGCCTGTACTGAACTTTCACCATTGCTGCTATCCTGATTAGGGTGCAGGAGTGCAGTTTGGAAGTCAACCCCTTAACCGTCCCCATTTACTGGGCTTTGGTTCACAACACAGAACGTCTTCACAGTGCTTGAACTGGATTCCTCAGGGGTAAAATTAAAAGCAAAGATGTGCTCTGAGAGTTTACCACCTGTGCTCCAACTGCTCTTAGATAGATAGACTGCTGGACTAAACCAAAGCTAGCCCACAGCAAATCCCCCAGAACGGTTACAGTGGGGGTGACCCTGCCAGCTTCCCTACAGAGCCGTTCCTGTTAGTCTGCTTGCTAATTTACACACAGCTGTAGGGCACAAAAGTTCACCCGGCAGTCTCTACTCTGAGCTACGCTGCAGGCCTTTGGGTAGATCTTCCTGATAGATCAATAACACTACAGCCAACAGCATAATAGTAATCATTTCTTTTCTCCAGAAACTATACCTCTTATCCATTGTGTTCAGTAAAGTATTAGATTTTGAGCTTGTCTTGAATTAAATAATTGGGCTTTGCTTCTCTTCGTCCAGTCCTTTTTGCCTTTGAAGAGTGGAGTTCACATCCTACTAAAACTGGTGGAAGCGCTCGCAGCTGAGGGCAGAGGCCGAGTGTCACAGGGACTGCGCAGACCTTTCCTGGCTCTGCCTCAGTCTCTGTCTCACTGGAATTGGCTTCTGATTTTGTTTCTAAGCACTTACCAACACTTACTGAACCGCTCTGTGGCTTTTCAATGAATAAGGTGGATCTTTGGGAGTCATCGCGTTTTTCTGTCTCTTCTGGAGCTCCTTCTCCAATAGACCATACTGAGATGCAGAGAGAGAGGGAAATGTCAGTCATCTGAGTGTGTTTTACTCCCTCCAAAATACACTTACCTGAACTTACTAAACTCTCTAACCCTACCACCTCTCTTCAGATGTCCTGAAAGATATGTAAGTTTTTGTTCACACTGACATCCATTGCTTGGCTGTCACCTTGTGTACAGTTCCTGCAAGAACGCTACCTCTGTGGTGACAGAAAATGAAACTATCAGGGAGGAAGAGAGGGGAATCTGACCAGCCAAGGTGGATACTGAGCAACTTGAGTGGCACCAGCATTCAACCATGAGTGCTTTACAGATGCAATGCACGAGGGTCAGCTCTTTGTTTTTCAGAAGAGTTGGAGGTTCTGAAAACACAAACAGCTAGAAGCGCAAACAAAACACATATGATGCATCGTTTCGGTGGGTCTCTCTCACACCCAAACTCAGTCAATTGTACAAGCTAGTTTTTCCTCTTTGTTCACAAAATAGGGCAGGGATGAAGCTTACTTCTACACTTCATTCTCTTCTACCATGACAGAAGCAGAGAGTTTGGGGATCAGTCAATATCATGTCCTGCTACGTGCACTGGCTAATATTTTACAGAAAAATAGTTTGTCAGATGGAAGTGATCGTGTGGTGTGTTCAGACACAGCACGCTCTCTTCTGGAAACTGGGATTTTAGAACTGAAGAGGAACAATGATACTGAGAGAAGCAGCAAGTGAGCGGTCTCCCCAGGGCAGAGAACTGTACCAGCACAGCTGTGCACTTCTGGTCTTTCTGCTCATCTGAACAGCCCTGGATGTGAGCTACGCAGTTACATCTTAGGTACCTTGGTCAAAGCTGATTCCTAGCAGAAAAGGCAGGGAGAGCAAGGCAGCGAACATCTGTCCATAACCTGCTCCCTTTCTGCACAGAGGCAATGCATGTGTCATATTCCAGTTGAGAACTTGCGGAGTCCAAATGCCACATCTCCTTTTTTGAGGAGTTAGCAATAGTGCTCAGGGGAAACTGAGTAAAGCCAGCGCTGCGATGGGGGTACTGAAGAGCAGAGCAAATGTGGAAAGGTACATCTATAATTAACAAAGCCATCTGTCTCTCTCAGATCAGAGCTGCATGTCCCTTGTTCCCCTCGAACTTCTTGTTGTTTCAGAAGCGAAAGTAGCTTTTTATAGTTTATCCAATGTTCTTTTGGTTTTGGTTTAATAACTAGCATAAATGAGTAACCAGTCACACAACACTTCTCACTTAGTCATACGCTGGTCTGGAAATGAAAAGTTCCTTTCCCTGCTCAGTATTTTCTGTAGAAACTCATTTGCCAGAAGTCAGAATTGTCTTTCTGCTATGTAGAGATTACTGCTACGGGAACCTTTTTGACTCATGGTAATTTCCATCACTTACAAATGCAATACAACTCATGACAGACTTGGGAAAATGCAATCAAACTGTTTTTATTATCCTAAGGTCTATCAGGAAATTTAAAAGTGTATAGAAATGCTAGATAGCTTTGCCAGAAAATCTTTGCCTTTCAGTGAATTGCGAGTGGTTTGCCTAACACCTCTGCATATGTTTGCTTGTACAATATTTCTTACAGGTAAAGACATTCATGTATATACACACATGTATATACACATATATGAAAATATATACACAGACATCGATGAACACAAACATATATATATAGATACTTGTCTATATATACTCTTTCTATAATCTAGGTGTTTAGATTATGCCAGTATAACATGCTGGTGTATGGAAACAACGTGAGAACAAGTGATGGTTACTGGTGTGAACAGAATGGTGTGACAATGCTTGGTACAGGACCTGGTCACGCGCAGTAACAAACCTGACACGGCACAGGGAGAAATGGAAACAGGATGTTAATGAATGGAAGAAGCTTACTAATCTGGCACCACATAAAATAACAGCTAAACATTGTAATCACCTTTAGACATTAAAGATTTCTGATTTATTAAACAAACAGTACAAAAGGCGGGTTTGGTGTTGGCTCAGGGGGCTGGCATAGGCGGCTATGCCAGGTCAATAGCCATGGTTGAAGTACCTGCTGCTCATTTTGTTCCAGAGGCTGCAAATCCTGAAACCACAAAAGTGGGTGTAGTATGCGTTACCTGCCAGGGTAGGAAGAAAGAGGTTATGACTTTGCTAAGTTTTCCCCACGGTCTTTTGAGCTGTGAGAAGAAGCCATTCTCCCACAGTCTCCTGGGGCCTGTGTGTGGGATTCAGGTAAGCCACTGCCACCCTGTAGGCTGAGGAGGAAGGGAATAGCTGCGTATCTATCTATATAGAGATAGATATAGATAGATAGGTATGTATGTATGCGTAAAATACTGATGCATGTCCTGTCTCGTGCAGCAGAGCCTTCGCTCACTCCTGGTTTAGCTGCTAGAAACCTAGTTGCTCTGATACTTAAAAGCATTTCAACAGTTGCAGTTTGATACTCTATAAAGAATGAAAATAAAATTAAAGATTATATCTAAGAAATAAAATATTAATAATAATCATATTATGTAAATTTTGGAGTGTTTCATCATGTTTTTCCAGGAGGTCTCACCTGAATCTTTTCTTTCCGCTGGCTTAGACAGCCCATCTGAAAAGGAAGAGCGATTTAGACGGCACCAGCTCAGAGATCACAGCTTAGCTGACCTCAGGTCATTGGGATTTTAAGAACATTGATTCTTCATGCAAGAAAATTAGACTACATATTTAGAACCATACCCATGGGGAACTACTTGAATACCAGAAAAAGGAAGTGAACAGCTGAGAAAAAAAATTGGAAATCTTTCCTCCTCTTCTCTAGAAAATCTAAATTAGTTTAGTTTAATTCCCATTCAAGATTACGTTTTTAGTAGTTCGTATTTAGAAGGGTTCCATGAAGCTGGTATTTTCTTCATATTTGTGTAGATATGATAACATCATACCTACACAACATCAGATAATAGATGAGTTTATGTTGTTCAATATTTATCTGAGGGGACAGTACTTTGAATTATTTATATAGTCTATTTATTTATCTAGGTTGAGCAAAATAATGATAAATAGTTAAATTTTAGGGTTTTGTGATTTACAATGTTATTTCTATACTTAGCTTTTATCAATGAAGTCCTATAGTACTGTAAATCAATGTTCTGCTACTGACTTCACCTATAGCATTCAGCCCAAAGTTAAAAGTGCAATTTCTTTTGGGAGAAATCAAGCATATGCAATCATTTAGGGCAGTGAAGATAACTAAGAGCATGTTTTTCATTTGACACACTGCCAAGTGTTTTCTGGTGTTCAAAATCTGTGTTTCCTTCACAGTTTATTTTTAAAAAATGTATTAAGCAAGCAATGGTGGAATTTTACCCATGTCACATCTATTGTGATGGACCACAGTGCTGTTGCCTTTCTTTTACTGCCAACAACCAAAGGCATTTTATCTGCCAGCTTGGCAGCAATGGCTTGGAGCAGTACATTCAAACTACCTTGTAGATCATATGGTCTAAGGTGAGGTAATAAGCAATTATGTGGATAAACCTGTTTTGAAGTCATAAGGCATTTGTTTTATTTGTAATTCTGGAATTTGCTTTCAAGACTATCCTAAAAAATGCACTGCATGTTTGCTGATAGGAAAAGATAAGGGGAGTTGCTTTCAGAGCTGCTAACTGGTATTGTACTTTCCAACGGCAGAAGTTGTACCAAAGACCTCAAGACAGGACTGGAAAGGAACTTATCCAGTATGAAATTCTTGTACTTCTGAACAGAGATTAATTTAATGTAGGGCACTTCAAAAACCTTTTTCTCTAATTAGTGTGTTTTGAGTTCAGTCCAATGGTTTAGACTCTTTCTTCATTAACAGCCAATAGAAAAATACATACATACATACACACACAAAGCACTATCACAGTCCTAACCTGCTGGTGGAGTACTAACTGTAGTGTCATCTTCATCTGTGAAAAGAAATACAAATAGAAAAGTGCATAAAGAAACTGAAAGCACAGACGGTCATCTGCTTTAAAACAACTACATGACAATGTAAAACCTGCAAAAGAAAGGGAAAGAAATCATAATAGTCAGGAGCATTCACAATGGAAGCTTCAAACTGATGAAGAAAGCTTTGCGTAATTCAGTAGCTGAAATGGTAAACCTTAATGTTTCAAGCAAGTAAAAGAAAAATGAGATGTGGACTGTGATCTATTATTAAATCATGAGTTTATATGAAAGCTGCTGAGTGGTTCTGTTTGTTAGAGATGTAATCCACAGTAAATACAAAAAAGCCACAACGAAATCAAGGTCAATCACATATCTGACCTGAGGAAGATGCCATTTCTCTGTTGTCCATGTCTGCAATTAAAATGTGCACCATATATGCATTCAGCATCATTAAATCAATATATGCAACAGTTAAAAATAGTCCCCTGTATTTATACTTTGTAATTTCTGTATCAGAACATTAATTTAAGTGCAAGCAATAAACAACTATTTTTTCCCATATTATAGGAGAATAATTTAAAATAAGGACAGAACTGTTATCGTCATGCTGGATTTTCCTTTAAATCACACTGCATGTTGACCATCATCAGGTATTAAATCACTACAAGCAATTGTTATCCAGGTATTTTAAAATGTTTAATCTCACAGAGTACATAGAGGTATATATTTATATAAATCAAAAGCCTGAAAAACCAACAAATTGGCATTAAACCTGAAATACTGTAACCATTGTTATTAGAAAACCAGAATAAGGTAAAGACTGTCTTTACAAGAGTCTCCTACATCTCTCTGAATTTTAGGTGTTGACTAGAAACCTCAGAGATATCTGTTTCTGATAAAAATATGCAACAAGTCTTAGTGTCTGAAAAGCCTAATGGTAAAAAAAAGAATTTAAAAATTACCAATGTAGCATTTGAAAGGCTAGAATAAAGGAGATATATTTAGGATTTAATACATACGTAATGTAAAGATAACTTGTCTTTTATACGGTATCAGAAAATCATCTGGAGACCATTTCAAAGTGGAGGAAAAGGCAGTTGAACAAGGCCAAATTTAGAAGCATATTAACCCACATTTTTAAAGAGGTTTTTCTTTTTTTAGTTTTAGATTTGGGTTTCCAGAGTCAAATTTTATCTCTGAAGTTATCCTTTGATTTTGACCTTAAAGTTATAATTTGTATTTTCTCAAGGACAAATGTAAGAACTATGACAAAACCACATGTAAATTTTATACTGGTCATATTAAGTTGTTATGCTTGCTTAACCACGGAAGGCTAATTAAAAGTCTGTTAATAGAATTTAACTTCTTAGCTGTAACATTTTACTCATTCCTTTTTAATGATTCATCAAACTTTTAAAAAATCCCTTGGGAGGAAAATGTCAGTTGTAAAAGGTAGGCCTACATGTGAAGGATTAATCTGTTATCTTACAAAAATGATTTCTTATTCATAGCAAAAAAAACCCCAAAGAATTTGTTTAGTGGAAGAGTTCTCAGGACCTGCATCATCCAGTGGCAGATGAAGACGCTGAAGATGTTGATTTTCAGTGAAAGCACAGCAATCACAAAGTCATGTCAGGTGTTTTAACATGTTGTGCTAGCAACTGAAAGAATATAAGGCCAAGTAATTCCACTGCAAATCTTCCTTCATATTTCATGGAAATATAAAATGGAACAGGCTGCCCAGGGAGGTTGTGGAGTCTCCTTCTCTGGAGATATTCAAGACCCGCCTGGACAAGGTGCTGTGCAGCCTGCTGAAGGTGACCCTGCTTCGGCAGGAGGGTTGGACTAGATGACCCACAGAGGTCCCTTCCAACCCCTACCATTCTGTGATTCTGTGTGATAACCACATTATTAAAAGACCACTCTTTTTGACTTTCATTTTCTTTAAACATTTGAAAAACAAAAGCAACAAAAAGGTATTATTAGTTTTGCAGAGGGATTGCTGGGGTTTCTCCAAGGTAATCTATCATTTTTCAGACACAATGTTAATATCAAACACAAACAAATCAAAACAAACAAACATTTCAGAAGTATCAAAAAGAAAGCACAACTGAATGTGCTGTAAATGGAAAGAGTGTGAAAACAATACATGCTTGTAGGATTGTTTTGACAACTGGGTAATTATCAATCCATCACTCGTTATATCTCCGGCTTCTAAGACGAAATGAACTGACTGTTGAATAAATACGAAAAATGTTCAACAGCTATAACCGATTTGCTTTCTGTGATGAACGATTGTTTGTGTTAGCAACAAATTTTAGTTGAAGACAAAAAAAACTGCAAAAATACCAGACCTTGTGCTAGAACTATGATCATTAGTTCATTATACTTAATATTCTGCAAGTAAACTTTTAATGGAATATATTTAGCAATCTGTTGCATGACAAGAGCTAGGTATGAAGAAATCACGTCATTCATTTGACAATAGGTCAATGGGACATATTCTCTGTGGACGTTTTTGTTCTTTGGCTTCTGTTCATCTATTGCACATTTTCATTAACAAAGAGGATATTTACAATTATTTCCTTGTACCTAGACAATCTCATTAACTGAGGACCAGGCCTCTTAGAGCTCCATCAGGAGTAGAGTCTTGCAGGAGGAAAGAACATTCCATGTCTCAGAAGCAGCTAATGTAAAACTTTTTTATGCTCACAGTTCGTGTAACCTCAATATTAACATTTCTGACTGCTGACACAGCAAGAGTGTTGAAAAATCTGTCAAAATACAAGTAATAACTATTGATTTATGTAAGAACTGCTGATATCAAGAATTTGCGACCTTCTACTTTCCCTTGATTTGAAATCTACCACACAAAAGTGGAAGCTGCTATTCTGATATCAGTCAGATTGTTGATAAACTTTATGTTTTGCAGAAGTGGCAAAATCATATTATTATATTTTTTTACTTTTCAATTTTTTTACCTTCTTAAAAGAAGACTTGAAATCCATGCATCTGTGTCAAAAGCCTGGTTCTACAGAACTGAAGAGGGGAATTTTGTAATTGACTCCACAGGTGCAGCATCTCAAACTTGATTTAATCACCTGACAGAGCTGGTAAACTAATTAATCTTCCTTTGTTGTTGTTCCCTTCTCTCACTCACTGACGACTAGGGGAGATGACATGAGACACGTGGCAGGAATACATGGGCAGAGTGGTGAGCAAGGGGAGAGACACTGCCTTGCAGCTGCAGCTGACTTCAGAGTGCCTGAACATTTAGCCATGCCAAAGCACACTGGAGCAAGCGGTCAGGGCTCAGGCAGGAAGTGAGTATAAAGATTTTCACACCACAAAGAGCGGACTCTTGTCTTCAGGGTGCATGAATAAATTCAGACTAACTCAGCCACCTGGCTGAGTCATTTGGTTTATGCTGAAATTGCTGAGCGCAATTTAACCCTTCAGAGACTAAGAATTTAAAATTTAGTTGCCTTCAATTACCCATCTGGTTTTCAAAGAGTATTCAGCAGTCACATTGAGGGGCCTCAGCACTTTGGAAATGGTAAATGAAGTACATACACACAGCAGTGGAAGTTTTAGTAGGGAGATGAATGGATAAGTGAAACCTGGAAAAGTACAAGGATGAAACATGAACATTTTAGTAGATGCTTGGATGGAACCTAGAGAAAAAAGTATCAGTAAAACATGCAGAAATTTTAGTAGCTCTCTGAATGGCTGGATGTGACCTAAAAAGGAATGAGCAAATTGATATTAAAATTCAATTCTTATTCCAGCAAGTAGGAACACAATTATAACAATATTCAATCTGTAAGATAATGCTAAAATTAAAAACAAAGGCAGAAGAATTTAAATTGAATGAATATGGAATAATGTCTTAAATTTGGTGGGATTTCTGCTGAGTCACTTTTTTCTCTGAAAATAAAATGGATGATCATATATATGCTGAGTCTTTTACAACATTATTTCAGATTTTTTTGAAACTGGAAATGCTATAAAAGATTATTCTATGCAGGAAAATCTTATTTGTATTGCTCTGAGCCACGAATTTACAGCGAAATATCCACAAGATAACAAAGGATTTATCACGCTGTCCACCATTTCTTAACTTTACAGTGAACATAAAAGGACATAAATACGTAATTTCACACAGACAATAACTACTAAAAAGATATAGAACAGTAAAACAGACACACAGATATGTATACTTTATCTTCCTAACTTCTGCTGTTAACTTTGTCTTAGAAATGAGGTGAAAATTGTGGACTACATGGTTTATGTGGACTATCAATCTTCCTTTCGTAGATGCCAGGTTCCAGCACAGCCTGGCTGTGCTGCAGAGTGAGGCTGTCCCAGGTTCCTGCGGTCTCCTGTTACTTATAAATTGTCAGCGACAAGGTCACAACTGCTAACACATGCGTATCGTAGAATCACTGTGGAATTCAGGTATGAAATCTTTCCCATCTCATTCCTGTTCAGGGAAGTACCTGAATCTGTTACTTCTGAACCTGCAGAAACAGTTTTATAACTAGCTTCTACAAAAGCTAACCTCTAGCTGGTTCTGTCCTGATTTCCTTGTTGAACTGCTCATTTTCTAGTGTAAATGATTTTGGACAGATTGGAAAACTTGAACCTTTTACCCATTTTGTGAATTATGCTCACCATTATAAAGATTTTCTTCTGGCAGACAAATATGAAGGACTCACTCTATGAAAATATACTTTCCCTTATTTGGTGATACTCTGCAACAAAACAGGAGCTGATATGAACAATTTCACTATGCCTAATAAAATCAAAATTACTACCGAGTGTCTGGCAGTGACACCTACATTGCTTTGCAGAGGTGACCATGGCAGAAGGTCATTCTTTCTACATATTGGTATTCAGACTTTCACTGGAATTCTTACTGAGGTGGCTGCTGCCACCACGGACTGAAGCTGGAAACAATTCCCATGCTAGGACCTCCAACAAATTTTTTGGTAGCAAAATCCTTCTAGGTAGGGTAAGCACCAAGAAAGCATTTTTACCCCTTAGGAAATACCTGTGTTCTTCACTAAATTCAAAACAGAAACATAATAATGTATCAAAAGGTAACAGAAGTATTCAATAAGATACCTACCATGTTTTCTGTTTTATTCAGTAAAAGGTAGACTTGTAAGCGGTGTGGAAAACACCATTGATGTTCGGTTCGGGAACAAATATTTCTCTCATATCAAAATTAAAGCAAGCAGAACTAACTGCTGGAACAGCTTGAGGCAAGACCTTAATCTTTTTTCCTATCATTAGGCATGCAAATTATTTCTCAATTGTGTTTCCATTACCAGGATGACAGATTGGATTACTCACACGAAATTTTGTGTGTCAAAATAATTGCTCAATGCAAAGATAGCTGGCAAAATAACGTGCACTGAATCCTGGCTTAGCATTTTTATTTTCATAAAGGTACTTGAATCACACACTCTCAGTATTTACATTTTGGCTTTGTTGAGAAAAATAGCCATGCACTCCTATGCCAAATAAATCTGCAAGTATCAAGTATGCATCCAGTCTGTCTGAAAGGCAAAATTTTGTCTGGAAGAGACAAAAAGCCAGAATACATTTTCAAGTAAGCCATTTATTGATTTGCCATGAAAAAGCATAACCGTGCCAGATGAAAAGCAAACATTGCATCAGTTGTAAGTATATTTTGGTCTCATTTAATCTTTTATCACAAAGAAGAAAAAAAAGATGATTCATTTCAAAACAAGCTGATGAGCTGTTTGAGTTCTGCTTTGGCAGGGAGTACAAAAAGGAGCGAAATTTGACCCGGTTCCCTCAAAATGTATCTTTGTAACCAGAAGAATTGCCAACAGAGCTGGAGTCTAACCTCAGTGGCACAAAAGTATGTATGAAAAATGGAGCTGATTTTTACATGCATTGCTAGTGGGACAGTTAGTGTTCACAGCAGACAGTCCTCAAAGACATTTTTCA